>NC_089742.1:60726770-60986770 GCF_040412425.1 Macrobrachium rosenbergii | reverse complement strand
ATATAGCTGAGACGAACAAATAAAGCTTTAAAAGATGCACATACAAATTACTCTCTACATACAGTAAATAAATAGCATTTAATGGAAGAATCAGGAAAGTTAAGGAATGAAAGAAAAGCTCGCAATCCACTTTGAACGATTAGGACTTTGATCTGATATCATATTGCAGTTGCAGTATTGAAAGCATAAACCAATTATGATAATTAGCCGGCTAAAACACAAACACACACATGTACACACACACACACACACTCGTCTTAATCTTCGTCTAAGAGTTATATTTCTGATGACTTTTTGGTTATGCGTATAGACACTAGCAAAACAGAAACTTGAATATTTTATGTATCTCTCTCTCTCTTTCTTGCTGAAACATCTAGTTGTTACGTACAGTCATTCAGATGCATATTTTAAAAGTATCTGTGATAGTATATTGCTATGAAGCATTACGATATATATATGTATGTGTGTGTTTATGTGTATGTATGTACAGTATGTATGTATATGTAGATGTTTGACAAACAGATGCCCTTCCTGACTCCAACCCTCCCCGATCGGGGTTTGGGAAAAATGTGTATTACGATTACATGGTTCTTTCATATACTTACGGATTTAGCGACGCAAGAAGACAGAGAAAGGATAGTACGTGATAACGCTAAGTTGTGCGATAAGATGGGATACTGGACGTTTGCAGATATACGGCATTGACTGGGGATAGTGAAGAGAAACTACGGACATTAGTGAAATTTTAAAACTGTTTGCAGTAATAGGAAGTTAAGAATAAAGGTGAACAAGAGAGTCACAGAGTAGGGGAAGCTAGAAAAGTATCATGATATGTGCATAAAATTCAGAGGAATCTCGGATTGTCGAAGAGAGTGAAGTTTGGACACAGATGAAGTGATTGTTGAACCAGCTCTCCTCTGTGGAAGTGTAGTTAGGGTGGCGAGTGCAAATGAAAAAAGTTGGTATTGTTTACACGGTATAAGAGGGAATGAACGGGTGAGAAATGTCAAAATACGTAAGAGGAGTGGCAAAAATGCTATTGATAGTGAAAGGCTGTATCAGTGTGTTTTGGGATGTTTTGATCAAATGGGAAAAAAGTGGAAGATGATAGGTAGGCTAAAAGTTTGTAATTAGGAAATGGTGAGAAGAAGGAGAAAGATAGAATGAAAGACTTACTGGAATTGAGGAGCCTCAACGTTCAGGAAGCATGAGCGTGCCGCAAGTCAGAGAGATATAAAGTGCACCGTGTCGGGTGTTCGACGCAATTGCCGATATAAGTCTCTTTGTAAGTGTATGAAGTGGCTAGTGTTATGGAAGGTTTTTGCACAGATTCATCTGTATTCCCGTAGGGGGTTAGTGCCGTCAGTGCACCTCATGCGGTGCACTGTAGGCATTACTTAAGGTTCTTTGCAGTGTCCCTTTCATGTTCTCTTTTCTTCCATCTTACTTTTCCATCCTTTCCCTAACTGATTCATAGTGCTGCTACGAGGTTTTGCCCTGTTACACCTTTCAAACCTTTTTATTGTCAACTTCCACTTCAGCTGAATGACCTGATAGGTCCCAGTGCTTGGCCTTTGGCCTGAATTCTATATTCAATTCAATTCAATTCACAGGTTCATCTGCGATTTAGCAGCTCAGTTGCGAATGTGGCAATGATCATTATCCTTCCTTTTCTTGGGATGTGTTCCCTGATACGGGAACTGTGTAGTGTAAAATATATATCAACCTGTATTGGATGCAACAACATGAAAGTCTCCTTTCTAAACATATTTTTTCATGACTTTTATGAAGTAAAATAGGAAATTTGAGAATTTCTAGTTCATTTTCTTTTATGAAAAATCTAACAAATTTGGGGATATCATGGTGGCAATGTTTATTAGAATATCAAATAATTTGATCAGACTTTTCAAGCCCCGTTATAATTCATGTATTCCACGTTGTCTATAAATCTTTTGTAAACATTGATATTTCGAAAAGATATGGCAATGTTCTGAGACCTTAAAAGAGAAAGCAGTAGGTTGCAACATCACTGAATAGGAAAAAAATAAAGGTGGATGGGACAGATTTAAGAGGGGCGTCAGGCACTTTGCACCTGATTCATCTCCCCACCTCCCAGCCCCTCCCCTCTCTCTCCTCCTTGGAATCGCAGATTAGCTGAGCGCTTGTAACCATACCCAATATAATGTTGCCAACGTAAATCCTTACCGTGAGGACGGCGTAACAACGTGTAAGGCTCGAATGGTGTCTCTCGCTTATCTTGACCATACAATCTAGCTTTGCTCAGAAAAAAAGGGCAGGAAAACGGTTCAATGGACGGTGCGACCTAGAAAGAACCCACCCGTACCATGTTACTGGCCAATTGTTAAGTAACAACCTCGAAAGTGGTCGTAGCCAAGTCCTTCGTGTCGTATTTGACCGAATTTCTGCTTCTTTTTCTTCATACATTTGCCTTGTTTACTTAATTCCCTTGACATTTCGTTTATTCACCATTCCTGTTGGGTCTGAGGTTACTCCTATTTTCATCCTTGTTGAACCTATGCAGAATGCAACGTTAGCCAACAGAATTCCAAACGATCTGATACAGGAGCCTTCCTTTGTCGTTTCCCATTTAGGGAATGTTGCTAATGTATGAGTAGCCCTGTTTTCGCGACACCAGCGAATCGTGTGTCCCCTCAGCTGTTGAATCTTTGCTTCCTTTTAACCTTGATTTTGGCAGATCATTCTCTTCGACCATTCGGACAAGGTTGACACGCACCAGTCGTTCATTGATTTTCCTTATGCTTCTACTCACGTCTCATTAAATCTGCCAGAAATTAGAGAATTTCTTAATTTGAAAAGAATGGTCTTCCTATACGAGTGTAAAACTAGCGCCTGCTCTGGCCTCCTACTGGAAAAAGAAAGTTGGTTCTTTTTTAGTGGTTATAACAAACTTCTGTAATTTCAATACCGCCCTTTTTTCTCATCCTAATGACAGTCACTCTGAATATTTATGTTTATTCCGATTCTTCTAAACTTACTTCTCAGGACACGCACACAAACACACACACACACAACACCGATCAAGCAAATAAGTAATATGAACCTTTCTAAAGGAGTTTGGGATTCTGATCCAAATGATGAAATCTTCACCCAACCAACGGTAAAAAGGATTATGAAAGACACATTCAGGAGAGTGACATAAGGGCATGACTTGAGCATTCTTTTATTGCATTTACACTATTGATCTGTATTTTATTTGTTCAAGTTAGGGAAACAATAAATCCAAAATATATAGCCTTAGAAAGTCTACTCTTCCATGTTTGTATGGCCAACTTTTATTATATATATATTTATATATATGTATATATATATTATATATATATGAACATATATATATATATATATATATATATATATATATATATTATATATATATATATATATATATATATATATATATATATATATATATATATATATATATATATATATATATTACTATTAGAGGTTATGACAGAGTTGGCATGTGTAATTAACACACTTTCGGGACACAAAGTTGTGTTAATTATATGAAAGTACTGGGCTTTCTGTCGTTTCTTTTAACTTTCCTGGATAAAAATTTACGTCGATATCTGTGATTTTTTATAATTTTAAATATATGTATATTATATTATATATATAATATATAATATATATATACACATATATATATATATATATACTTGTATATATATATATATATATATATATATATATATATATATATATATATATATATATATATATAAATAAATATTACTCTTTAGTCTAAGTTTCCATTTATGTCTGCTGATGATTCAGTTATCCAGTTTTTCTTTCCTTCCCATTCCCTATCGGTCATAGTCAGTTTTACTATTCTCTTTTCATCAGTCATCTTAGTAGCATGTCTGAATAGGAGCCAGTGCCTCCAAGTCACAGTTTCTACTTTTTTTTATTTTGCCCCTTTCATCATAATTTTCAAAATTAAATAGGCGCGTGTCTTTAACTTCTCTCAACATTTGAGTATCCGTGTTAATTTAAAAAGTCTTGTAGTAACTGCATAGGTAATTTTACGAAGCGTTCTTTTAAATTACCAGGTGTTTTATTTGTCTGGACGTCAAAAGTTTACTTTTATCTCAGTCATTAATGATTTATATTTGTTTTTCGCGTCCCCTTTTGTCATATCGCTTTCATATTCGGTGAGCTTCATCCTTTCTTCACTTCTCAACTTTTCTGTGAGCAGTTCATGAGACTGAAACATTTCGGCCATAGCTTTTCCATAGGTCACCCTCTACTCTTCCGCAAAATGTCCTCGGTGTCTCTTTCTGCAGGTATTGTTTTGGTTACTTTCGTTGAGCGAGGAGAAGGTCTTTTCTCCTCCTAAGTGACTGCAAACTTAGTGCAGCGCTTCCACATTTGGCTGTAGGATAGAATAGAATATATAATTTTGGCCAAAGGCTAAGCACCGGTACCTATGAGGTCATTCATTGATGCAAAGGAAATTGAGAGTAGAAAGGTTTGAAAGGTGCAACAGGAGGAAAAGCTCGCAGTTGCACTGTGAAACAATTGTTAGGAGAGGGTGGATAGCATGATGGAAGAAAGAGAATATGAATGGAGGTACAGTAATAGGAATGAAAGGGGTTGCAGCTAGGGGCCGAAGGGACGCTGCAAAGACCTCAAGTAATACCTGCAGTGCACCGACAGCCCTAGCCCCCTACGGGTACTTTTGCATTGTATAAATCAGTATTCCTCGAGTTCCACGAGTCAGTGATCCATCTTCTCCCAAGTGCCCGAATTCTCAGTTTCCTTCAGTTTTTTCCATCTTACAATCTACCAAAGTTTGAGAGGCTAATACGTCGCTTCTTGGGTGGTTAAGCCTCACTCGCTTTCTATTTTTATTTTTTATTCTTTTCTTATTTCCTTCGGGTTTGGTCTAGATAAAGGTGTTGACTGACAGCTCCATCAGGTGCTGAATTCGAGTTTATTTTCGGAATCATCCTGCCTGGAATATTTGGCTCTGTCACGCTCAGCACATTGTCAGTTCGTTCTTTATTTTCATTTTTAATATTGTATATGAGGAAATGCTTGGAATGATGAAAGATGAAAGATATGAAAACGAAATTTTCATGTGGTAATGCATGGAAATGTTATACTTAAGACTGCAAACTTATATGCTGCACATGTAGATTACTTACACACTCAAACAAGGGGGAGAGGGAGAGAGAGAGAGAGAGCAAGGAGTGGTTAAAAAGTTGAACGGTGATTACGATGATGCTGATGAGGAGAAAAGGTAGGTTATACGTGCATCATTAAGGCAATTATTTCAACTTCCCGCTGTTGGTCAACATGACATAAAATGACCGACTCTGCACATCGACCCCACCCCCATTTTTTTTCCTCCAGATGAGCCGCGTTTTCTCTTCGACCTGATTCAAACACGACTTCGTTTCTGAGGCAGTCGCAGGCATCTATGGTTGCTGCCGTTGGTCCTGAAAGAAGAAAGCCGTGTGGAAGAGACGAACTGCGGGAGGCAGCATACGTGTGGTACTTTCATCCAAGTTGGAAATCAGACTGACCCATGGTCTAAAAAATTCTCCCCCTGACTCTTATTAAACCGTATGAAATATGGCTGCTAGTTAACCATTCCCTCGAGCAAATGAGTAGTCCGGTTGTCATTTGATATATTAACCCTCAAGTATGGAAAAAAAAAATTTACAGGCGAGGTCGGTGTTTTTCCGTCCCTTTTTATCCAGTTGGTCGTAACCGTATCACCTAAATCACCGAGGAATATGGCCGTCCGTATGTCTTTATAGTGAATAAAAACATGACACCTTGAGATACAAAGAGTCTTATAAACAGTGGTTGTTGGTAGATGAAGTCTGCGATTGGAATACGGTTCTGCAGTCTCATCCTCGCCTTTTTACATATTTTCTATCTTTCATCCTTGATCCTTGTTGCTCTCTCTCTCTCTCTCTCTCTCTCTCTCTCTCTCTCTCTCTCTCTCTCTCCGAGTGATGGTTAAAACTCGCACTGCGTAAGGGATGGCGTGTAAGGTGAAAAATACAAAAAAAAAAAAATAATAAAATAAAAAATAATGATGTATTTAACTTGTTACGGGAGTTTAGCTTTGACATTTAAGACTAGGAACTGGCACGAAATTAACGTTTTTCGTACTCTTCAGGCGTAACCTCATAGCACCGGAGGCGTGACGGTTACGTGTATTACACGTATTTACACGTCTTTTTTGCCTTCTCGCTGTAATGCAATTTGCAACGACCATTGGAAGGAGACTAAAAACATTTCACCAGGGCGGGCGAAGTTTGAGGGGTTAAGTAGTCCAAGAGAAAGGGAATGTTTGTGAACACTCACAAAGCAGTGCATTTATGACCAGCTTTCTCAAAGTAATGTTCAGCGAAAATTGAAATAGTGAGTATTCCGTGAAAAGGAATTAAGGTTGTGAAAGCCTGTTGAGAATGCGTTTATAGCTTAGTTTCTCAGACAAATCACTTTGCTACGGAAATTACCCATTTACATGAATCGGTTTTCCAATTTGTCCCAACCCCTTTGGTAGATATTATGCATATCATGAAGTCTGTCTATGATAAGGAAATTTTAACAGTCTAGTGGTTCTGTACAGACAAATGGACGTGTTTGAGCAGACTAAGAGGGTTTGTGCAGAAGAAACAGTAAGCTTTTGAAATTTAGGAAGGGTTAAGCGAAGGCAATTTTAGGTAAACATAAATGAAACTATAAATAATTTTGAGAAACCATAAAGAAACGCTCGAGCTTTGTGGTAATTCTGTTATTTTTTAGTAAATACAAGTAGATACTAGCAAACTTACCAGTAAGTTGGACGGCTTACTTAACGCAAGCTTGTAATTAGAGTTAAACAACTCAACACTTCGGTTTGAACAAACCCCCAGGCAAGCCCCAGAGAAGGTTCATAAAACCCATAAGAAACTAAGTATTTTATAATAAGAAGGTCTGAGAAACCTTATCATGGGAAGGGCTGGGCATACCCCAAAACTACGTTTAAACAAACTCATAAGCAATATCGAGCAGATCCACCAATAAGGTCGTGGGATATTCCAATGGCAGATTTCAATAAACCCATAGATAGGTTTGCTGTAACTTATTATTTGGTGTTCGTTAACTCATAAATTGAATAGTAGAGTTTTCCTAAATCATTCGTAGGTATGAAGTGCCTGTTTTGGCTCCGTAAGGGCCCTTGCGTTCCCCTTGACTGTAGGCAGTCCTAAGAACCCAGCTATAACACATGCATTCTGCAGTGTCCCCTGAGCCCCAGCGGCATTGCTTTCTGGCTTTTACTCTTTATCCGTTCCCTTTGATATTCTCACACCTAGCTCCAAGTTGCTGTCTTATTTAACACTGAGTCCCTCGAGCAAGCCCTCTGAGAGTGCAGATGTGACTTGGTGGTCTCATTAAACTACTTTATGATGAACAGATAAGTTTGGTCTAGCTCACCATTATACAGCCTTGAAGAAATCTTTAGGCAGGTGCTCACGGACTCATAAATAAGCTTAAGGAAATTCCATAACAAGGTCTGTACAAACCCAAAAATATATGAATAGTTCTAAACCTCATTTTAGGCTGTGCGACTTTTTAAAGCTATTCGTGTTCCATTCCCTAACCCCATTCCCTCCGGGCAACAAATCCTGTGCGCCAGTTCCTGGAGAGTCAGGAAATCTGACTGTGTGAACGTGTGAATCTGTAGAAGCATTCGTTCATATGTATGCGTATGTAACATAACATTAGTATAAATGGTCAACCATGAATGAAGGAGAAAAAGATAGGGGAAGAATTTAGTCGAGACTTTCTCATTGCTCCATGTGCAAAGAACGCTGTAATGTTTGATCACTTAAAGATGCATGTTTTCCCTTCGTCGTTTTCCGGCTCAGCATCGAATAAAAGCACGTCCGCATTTTGTTTTTGTTTGTTGCACTCTTAAACTGCTCCGAGGTACTCTCATAATTAATTTTTACATAAAAAACTAATTTCTCATTTATTATTAACGCTTCAAAGGCTGGGAGAATGAACTTCCCTCTGATTTCCGATGGGTTTGCTTTTTATCTCTCCTCTTGACGTCAATCGGGTCTTGGAGAGATGCCTAGTGCCCGGGCATTAGACTTGTGTTTTTGCCCGGTAGTTTGTTAGCCATGTGAACTGATGTCTCTGGTGTCCTCTTCTTGCTGTGGAGATAATTCTAGCTCATATATATTTATATATATATATAATTTTTTTATGGGCGTGCTATATGGTTCTGAGCTTTCTGGTTCTTACTACCAGGCTAATATTTAGGGATGTGGTATATATATATATATATACGCACACAGACATATATATATATAATATATATAATATATATATATATATATATATATATATATATATATATATATATATATATATATATATATGTGTGTGTGTGTGTGTGTGTGTGTGTGTGTGTGTGTGTAGTAAACCTTCAGAGACGTGTATTTGTATGTAAAAGAAAAATGCTCCCATTGTTCTTTTGGAAGTGTTTTGAGAGAGAGAGAGAGAGAGAGAGAGAGAGAGAGAGAGAGAGAGAATGAGAATTATTAACATTGTTTATCGACTTGTTCTTCCCTCAAGTACTAAGAAAAAAAATCATATTTCACGTATCGTATAAAAATATCCCACAACAACAGAAGTTATTTATCGTATTCATATGGGCTAATGAATGTTTGGTAAGCTGGTGATAAGATCACCCTTTTTAATATTGCTTATTTATGTCTTTGATTTTTATCTAATGCTAAAAAAAGTGTTTGGTCTTCCACTTTATCATTATCATGCAGCCCAAACATAAGAACAAAGATATTTTATTAATATTATTACTATTAGCTGTAATGATCTTAGTAGTCTCAGGCATATGAGAAAAGAGATTTTATTATTTTTGTTATAACCACCTGTACTTAGCCCTATCCTTGATCACGGGATGAATTTAGTAAAAGATGGAAAGCACGTGTTTCAGTGTTGACGGCACCAGTAGTTCCCTATGCTTATAGCTGATACGCTGGCAAATAAAGAAGGAAAAGCGGGATTTGCGGTGTGTCTCAAAGCCCAGAATAAAACAAAAATTCAAATTAATGACCATTATGATTTCTGTGTCAGTGACCAGTTTGTCATTTGGATGTCTTGGAAGTCATTAATAATGATGTCTAGTAAGTCATTAAAAACGATGGTTCACTGATTCACTGGCATTCGAGAATGCATTACGATTGGAGAGTAGATTGCAGGTGCACTTAGGGTATTAGCAAGGTCAGAGTCCAACTCTCGTCATCTCATGCCGAAATTAAGATCTGTTAGAACGGTAAAAGTGTCGGTTCATTGGGTCAAGAAGACCCCGCCCGGTTTTCCTCAGATTTTTAGCCTGGAATATATATATATATATATATATATATATATATATATATATATATATATATATATATATATATATATGTATGTATGTATGTATGTATGTATGTGTGTAAAAAAATCTACAGGTCATCCAACCAGACGTATACCTATTTTTAATGGCCACACGACCTCTGAACTTCTCGAATTCCTTCCATTCTTTGGATACACTTATTGCTATAAGAAAAGCAATAGCCGTTAAAACTGGCACGGTGGTCGGGATTGGCCTATTTCAGCTGTAGCAAAAAGCATCTTAATTTGCAAGATATATGAATGCTTAAGGTGAACCATATTTATTCCATTTTCGTAGCATGGTGTACTTGTGCATCCTCCCTGGAACCTGACGTGCGTTGGTTCGACTCCTACCAAGGAAGGCGAAAACTTTTTCATTTATTCCACACGTTGACTCAGGCAAGGAATGCGAGAAGTTAAAGAGGTCATTATGGCCATTAAACGTACACAATAATTATATATACATTATGTATATATATATATATATATATATATATATATATATATATATATATATATATATATATATATATACTGTACATACATACATATTTATATATATACTGATATCTATACACATATATATGTATATATATCCAGTACATAATGTGCGTTTATATATACATATACTGTATATATATATATATATAATATATATATATATATATATATATATATATATATATATATATATATATATATATATATATATATATATATATATATATATATATAGATATATATATATATATATATATGTATGTGTATAGTGTTGCAAGTTCCTGAGCATTAACTGTTGAGATTGGATAGATTACCCAATGTCGTGCTATCGTCAAACCCTTCCCCTCCCATCCCCACCAGTCCGCTCACCACCAGGAACCCAATTCCCTGCTGCATTTATATATGAAACACCAAGAAAACTCAACAAGAATGAGCAGCGACAGAAAGTTCTGTAAAAGTGTTTTCCGGATTATTGTCTTCAAATCGTCGATCTCGTACGGGAACTGGCCCCAGAAGAAAAGAAAGAAAAAATTTGCTTTTAATTCGGATGCGTGAAACTGAATCTGTCATAATCTCCCGTAACGAAACAAGTGTCATTTGCGGGTTGTCATTAACTCAGTTACAGGGATACCGTCTGGAACGGTCAGCGTAATGAAAACTGGAAAACAAAAATTAAGTTTCGCTAAATGAATTCGGGATTCTCTCATGCATAACGACTCTGCGAGATTCGTATCTTTGTCGGCGTTTCTGCTATCCGTCGCTTCCCATAATTTATTTCATCGTTCCACTTGATGTTGGTAGAAAGCTTTGTTTTATGGTTTAGTTGTAATTCGTATGAATAAATTTAATAGCTTTTTAATGAGATAGAAATTGTTAATGAACAAATGAAAGAAATTAATGGAAGGTATTAATACTTGTAATTAACAATAATTAAAGAATGAAAGGTACTGATAGAATTATTGAGATGTACGAAATATATGAAGTAAATCATTGTGAAAAACTAATTGGCAAAGATAAAGATAATCAAAATTGAAGCCATTTGAAAATAAATCTGAAAGCATGAATTCTTTAGAGTATATACACTATTTTTTTTATTTATATGTTCATTAATTCGAAAAAATTGGAACTGGTAAATCCCGCTACTGATTACTAATAGCTGCATTATTTACGGTTTTTGCAGCTGATAAAAATTAATTAATTTATCTTGCACAATAAGAGTTTTTTTTTAATAAAAGAGAATGGGTGGCATTCATTCCCCTTTTTTATCAGCACCTTTGTATTTTCGTATCCTTGCTTCGTTTCTTTTAAAAGACGTGAATAAGGCCCACATAAAGTGCAGATGAAAATCACTGACGATGACGTCTGCAAGAGGAAAAGAAAATTCACGCACGGATGTGATGCAAATAACCCGTTATTAAACTGACGAAAATGACAGGGTCCTGAATAGAAAGCTCCACGATAAAATTGGCGATTGTATTGAGATATGTGGCATTAGACACACAACACTCGCCAGCGCGCGCACAAATGAAATCCTGAGATCTCCGGCTGATGTGAAGTGTTTGTGTGTGTATATATAATGTTTTTTCGAAAGTATGAACAAACACGTTAAGATTCTTTTGAAAGATAGAAATGAGAGACATGTTTAACCTGACGAAAATATATTTTTTCGATGAGTCTAACGATGGAAAAGCAGTATATATTATATATATACACATATATATACACACATACACACATATATATATATTGTATGTTTGTGTACAAATATCCATATACACACATACGGTATGTACATATCTGTATGTGTGTGTATATATATATATATATATATATATATATATATATATATATATATATATATATATACAAATGTATATATATATATATATGTATATATATATATATGTATATATATATATATATATATATATATATATATACAGTATATATATATTGTGTGTGTATAGTTCAAAATGATAAAATTAGAAAACTGAAATTTTAGCATACAACGATATTAAATGCTTGGCAAAATCTACAATAGAAAATATACAAATAAAAGCTGGAGGATAACAAGAAATGTAAATAGATAAAGTGATAAATCCAGTAAAATAAAGAAATAAATCCATTAGCAGACTAACGAGGTGCAGTTCAAACAAGACATTCATCCCTTTTCCTCAGGTGCGATCCATCAGCCTCCTCCTGAAGACTCATTCCAAGAAGATGGATCGTTCTCGGCCGCTCTCCTTATTCCCTCCGTTAATGGATGAAACGGGGCACAAACTCCATCAAAGGGACGGCAGCCGAAGGTAAATTACCTGGGAGGTGATAATTAAAGAGACTTCAGAGGAGGGCCATTACGTCATTCCAATGGTTTACAGGGATCATTAAGATTTAGCCAGCGATGGCCCATATCTTTCTCAGGAAAATTTTCAAAAAAGAGAACAGGAATGGCAAAGAATTTCGGTCTTTCTGCATCACGTTTCACGCACAGTTTGAATGATGTGATGTTATTAGGCATTATATCTTATATATCTCCTCTCTGTATCACGTCGGCCACTTTTGTCGTCTAGTGCTTTGTAACGGTGCTTGCGGAAACGATTTTTTAGTGTAGTTAGGTATGTTTACTGCATTTACAAATGTTGCTTATATTGCGATAGTCCTGAGTTTGATCCAGACTGAGAAAAGCGATTTTTGACCTGGGAAAATTCGTTGTACTTCGATAGTCTAAGAAGGGAATTATGTACTTGGAAGTTAGTTCGTACTGGTTGGTCGCAGGCTGGATATAGAAGGCATAAGACTTGTAGTCCTCATCCCAAAGTGTGCATATATATATATATATATATATATATATATATATATATATATATATATATATATATATATATATATATATATATTATATATATATATATATATATATATATATATACATATATATATAATATATACACCTATACATATACTAATACACCACACACACACACACAATATTCGTGTGTGTGTTAATAATCAATTTATAGCTCAATAACCCTACTTAACTTCCCTCACCATTGTGAAGCAATATTGGTTTTGGTCTCTAAATGGATGAGTGAAGGATATGTAACATCATACGTTTGAGCCAACCTTCTTGCTTATGTTTGCTGGACCCAGTTTCGTAAATACAGTCCTTGTCCTGTTGAAACACTTCACTCAGAAACCAAGAACATTTGTCAATGAAAGAAGATACGTTGCAGACTATGAAATTACCAAATTAGGAAACAATTACATAATTGACATAAAGCCACCATATTATGTGACAAGTTAGGAAAATGTGAAGTCTGTAAATATACACACAAGCAACTTTACTTCCCTTTGCCACGTTCCATGTACAAAGACCGCGAACGTCCGGATGGCTTGACATCGAGGTTGGCAAGAAGTTTGCCCCACTTGCCTGCTTCTCCAAAAGAATAAGATGGTAAGAAAAGAATAATAAAGAGGAAAAAACTTAGGTAAGCAAAGAAAGGAGCTATCTCATGCAGCTTGTTTAAAGCATTTTTTCATTCTTTCCAAGATGCTGTCTCTGATATCAAAATCATAAAAGAGTATGCAGACGGACTTATGTTTTTTATACGCTGATGTAAAATCTGATAAGCAACATTCAGCTGGAAAAAGAGGAAAGCTAGACAGCCTTAAGACTGTACTATTTCGGTTATTATCCTCTAGTTCTATCATTCTCTTTGATTCCGGAGAAGCGAAAAAAGTAGGTGTAAGTCCGCCATAAAAGCTTTTGGTATAAGATCAGCCAAATTATTAAGAAAAACGCGTCACTTTTTATCAGTAGGCGGCTTCTTATTCGTTAATATCTTCCAGTGGGCTTTCACAATATCTAGGAAATACGTCATTCCAGGCAAGACGATTTCCGCCTGGATGGTTCCAGTCTTTTCTAATGGAATGACCGCGAAAACAGCGCGCGCAGTGGTATGGTAGAGGGGCCCTTTTCTTTCACACATGAACGCGTTTGTATGCAGATGTCATTCCTTCGCGGCCGGTTTTAATGTCACGTCTTGTACATTTTCTTTCAGTGGTTTCGTTTATCGGCAAGGGGAATAAAAAGGAATATTGTTTATGACCAAGTAGACTGTGGGTGGTATTAAATTCTTCTCTCTCTCTCTCATATATATATATATATATATATATATATATATATATATATATATATATATATATATATATATATATATATATGCATATATATATGTAATGCATATATATGTATATTTATACATATATATTGCATATATATACATGTATGGTGTATGTGTGTTTGCAGTTGATATGCAATAGGTATGGAGGCAACGAAGTGCACTTTAGTGATGATGATGCAATCCCTTGTATGTCATGTACATTTCGATTCGGAGGACAAGATAAGAAGACCCATCATGTCTACTGTTTCACAGGTTAGATTCCAATGCTTCCACTTCATGGTTGCTGTGCATTCTGAATCCAAGCGGTCTTTTTTGCTCCACTTAAAAAAAAAAAAAAAAACATGACCATAGGAATTGTTCGTTTTAATGACACATACTTCAGATCCTTTGTTTTACCATAGCTGGATGCCAGCAGCATCCAGTCATCCTTATTTTTTAGGTCAAACTGCTCGAAATGGTAGTTTCCGTTTTCCCAGCAATGGTGATCATGCAGGACTTCAGCGTCCACGTTTTTCTGGGGCGCAAGGATGTCACACTGACCTGTGACAGAGGTCCTTCATTCTCTGAACGAAACAGTCTCCCGCTGATGCTCGTGAGTTTAAGAGAAGCTCTAATCCTCCCTTAAAGCGTCACCTATCATCGTTAGTTTGGTTTTTTTTTTTTTTTTTTTGCTGTTCATGCATGCAAATATATTTACCATTTATTCATTATTTATTTTCTTATCTTTATATTTCTCTTTTATCATAACTGGGCATTCCATTAGCTGGAAGTATTGGTTCCGTGTTGATGATCTTTTAAACGTGTTCGAAATTAATTAATTGATTAATTAATTAGTTAATAATAATAATAATAATAATAATATTAATAATAATAATAATTAGAATGAAAATGATAACAACAACAACAACAACAACAATAATAATAATAATAATAATAAATAATAATAATAATAATAATAATTTTCACTGAAGATAAGGACTGCATCAACAACGTTGATATTTTATATCGCTTTCTCTTATTGTCCTATTATTCCTTTTTTTCTGTTAAGCGTATGTGAGACAAGACTTGGCCTGCGGTCGTCTCATTAGTATATTGATGATTGAGGATATATCCAAATCCTCTGTGAATATCGTGATGAGATGACACGAGCCAAGTCTTCTCTGCTTTATGTTCGACATAAAAAGAAATGAAACAATCACGGAAAGTGAAAGACAAAAATTAGCTTTGCTGATACAGCCATTGTCTGATGTGAAACGTGTTTTAAAGAGGGTCTCCTTTCTTAATAATAATTATTATAATGATAATAATGGTCTGTTTGTATGGACCTTCTATTTTACGAGCGTTTCGCTTTTCGGGTTCTCTCCGGAGTTTAGTATTAGGTTTTTGTCGAAATGAACAAGAAGAATATGAAAAGAAAGTGAACAACGAAAAATACCTGTATGAAGGAAAGAAAGAGAAATCCTGTAATGAAACATTACCAGATAACCCAGTACCCCGAATTGAGAAACCATTATTATATCCAAGGTTACACCGCGCCTTCATAAATGTACATCTCTTTTCTTTGTCCTCAGTGAAATATGCATAACTTTGAGCCTTGGACTGTGTGTACAGATTAAAATTGTTGTGAAGTTAGGCACTAGTAAGTATCGCAATACAGACAGTGGGACCCGTGGAATTTCCATGGGTAAAAAAAAAGTATTTCTAAATGCCAAAATTAAATGAGAAACATGACAAAGTTGCAGTCGTTATGTCTGCATGAAACAAGTCACTGATTGCTTTCTTCTTCTTCTTCTTCTTCTTCTTCTTCTTCTTCTTCTTCTTCTTCTTTTCGTGTAATCAATTTACTCATTGCGGGGGGACTAAATTAGGATTTGATGTTTTTTCTAACCATTTCCTCGTCAGGTCCCTTCTCCTCGTATATTCCTCCTCCTTCCTCCCTTTGTCCCATCCACTCTAAGAATTTCTTTATGACGATGATTTCCACGGAGAGGCACTTTTTTTTCTTTTGTAATATTGTATTGCTTAATCAGTCCAATCTCGTTACATCGAATTAGGAACGCAAAAATTTAAAAAATTATCCTTCATGGCAGGATTTATCAGGGATGTTTCCCTTTTTTTTCTCATTTGCTACTGTCTCCCTCTTCAAGTTCAAAAGAGCTTCAGTCGAAGTCTCTCTACTACTGCTGCTACTACGACTGCTACTGCTTTTGGGGTTGCTCTTCAATTCGGTGGCTTCTCTTGCTCTGATCTCGTCCGATCGTTTGAAGACCATCGTAAAGAATCATCAAAGAAATAGAAAAACGTGTGAGAACCGTACACCGATATGCAAAAAAAAAAAAAATATTAGATTGAATAAATACCTTTGCGCCAAAGTTATCGTCACTGCAGCGTGAATATAATTGTTGTAGGTGGAGGGAAAACAATGGAATTGTAAGTTGTGTCTGTATTCTTCAAGGGCAATGGCCCTCGTGACGGGTAGTACAATGCCATTCTGGCCAGGCCGGAAAACAAACAAAAACATGACAGAGGGAAAATGAAGGATCGAGGGTGGGGCTTAACTGCGAAGGAGGCGATAGACCTTTCTGCCTGTAGAAGGGAGAAAGGCTACAGGAATAAGAAAAAGCGGAAGCAAGAAGAAAATTCCAAAGATGATTAGCAGTAGAAGGGAAGAGCAGTCATTGCTGTACGTAATCTGAGGATTAATGATTTCCACTCTGTACTCGATTTACAGAAGAACAAGAAAAACGTATGAATCTTAATGTTGCTAAAAACCTTCCTTTGCTCTTTCAACATTTCTCAAGAGGAAACGAGACGTCAAATCAGAGGTCATAAAAAGTCACATGTTGACTAAAGGATTGTCAGACCACTATATGATGGCCTTCTCTGATCGCTGTGGAACCTTTCTAGACACGAAAAAGGGCTGGAAATTTCATCAGGAATCCAAAATCGATTTCTTTTATTCGTGATGAATGTATTGTGTTATTTCTTACTTTACAGACGTTTTATATTTTTATTGTGACGCAAAGCATAGATTTGTTTAAAATCTAGTCTTTTTCTTCCTTTTTTAATGAAAAAATTCTACAGATAATACTATTTCTATTCTTTCATTCTCCGTTATACGATGAGCTCAATCTTTGACTTAAGAATTGCCAAATTTTTTGTCTTTCGATCTTCTGTCTATTTTTATTATATAAATAATTAATTCAAGGATGTGGAAACGTTAGCTGAATGAATCCTTAGTAATGTACAAAAATAAATAAAAAAAATAAAACAAAAAGGAAACCTTAAGAAAACTTACGACAAATTGAAGCGACCGACAATAAAATTACTCTTTCCGAAAAAGCTTATGAACTTCGGAGGATTGGTTGATTTATTTAAATAAATTGACACTGTAAAAAATAATCATGGAACTAAGGTGGGGCGATGTAAGCACTGGCACGCACACTCACACACAAACACACACACACACACACACACACACATATATCCAGTATAATAATATTTAAGCTATTATACTTTGAAAATATATATCCAGTATAATAATATTTAAGCTATTATACTTTGAAAATATAAGTTCTCCCACCCTGGCTACGATTCTAACCTAGTCATGGTAGGATCATCTTATGTTTAATTTACTTTTTTAGTGGTAAGTGTTTTCACAAGATATAGTAAATTCGGTGCTTAATAGTTATTTATGATATATATACAGTATATGTATGTGTGTATATGTTTATATATATATTTATATATACATATATATATATATATATATATATATATATATATATATATATATATATATATATATATATATATGTATATATATATATATATATATATATATATACATATATATATATATATATATATATTATTACTGTGTGTGTGTGTAAATATTATGACAATTGCTGTGTGTATTTGTGGTTTGTACGAGTTGATTTGAAATTGCTTTAACGTGTTTATGTGTAGAGAGTTGGTAGAAAAAAGTACAGGTGCACTCGTGCTTAACAGAACAACATACCAAAGCAGTTTAAGAGTATCGTGAAGGAGCCATACTCCGGTGTAATGAGAAGTTAAGTATGCCTTAAACCTGATCCTTTCCCAATTTGGCCCGGCATGAGGTATTCTGAGCAATTACAACGGAGTACCTACATGTTTTGATGCTCTGTGCGGGGTCGCAGTATCTTTGAGAAAGTAAGCCATCTATTGTAGGATGGTAGTTTAACACTGTCTGTAAAACCTCTGTGGATATAATTTTCCAAAGACTCATGTGGGTTTCATAGCGGTTGTTGTTGTTGTTATTATTATTATTATTATTATTATTATTATTATTATTATTATTATTATTATTATTATTATTATTAATAAGAACATGATGAAGAATGCTGGAAGAGGTGAGAGTTGTTGCTATGCCTTTGCCTTCTAGCCATGATACATAAGGGGCACTGGGTACAAACCACCTTTGAAATTATCACTCCAGAGGACAGCGGCAGCTTAGGGGCAAGCTCGCATTAATTTTTGTCACTCCAGTTTCTCTCTCTCTCTCTCTCTCTCTTTTCTCTCTCTCTCTTTAAGCACACCGCATAATCTTATATAAGCTATAGTGACACACACACTCACACATATATACGTGTGTGTGTGGGTGTATAGATAGACAGAAAGATATACGTTCTTTTTTTCTTTCTTAGTACATACAGTGCACTGTTCCCTTTTAAGAAGGAATGCCTCATAAGAAAAAAAATTACAATCATCCCTGCCATATTCATACTTAAACTGCTGGATCGTGGATGTACTCATGTGCAAAGAGCTTCCCACATTACTGGTTGCTCCATATATCTACAAAGAAAGCTAACCAGCAGCACACTGAATCTTCTGCACACTCGGTACCATTCACCTCACTCTTGCACGTACTCTCTCGCCTCTTAGATGTTGAGGCCCCTCCTTCCTAATACCTCTTCCAAACTATCTATCCATCCTTTTCTGGGTCTTCTATATATCTTCCTCCAGTCACTTACCAGTTGTATTATCTTGTTTTCCTCTAGCAAGTACTTTCAGTCTTTCATTAATCCCTGGAGTTTCTCTTCACTGTACGCAATCAGTACAGTATCGTCTGTGAGCTTCAGCCACTCCACACCCCATTTATGACCCATCTTCTTATCCCACAACTAAGCACCTGCCACTACTGTCCTATTTTTGACTTCTTTCATCACTCCAGCCATATTGATATTAAACAGCATGGAGACGTAACACAGCCTTGTGTTAGCCCCAATTTTACACCAAACCAGCCACTTTCTCGTCTGCACACTTTACTTCTATCATAAAACTTTTTATCGCTCTTGATAATAGACCTTCTGTACTGTACTTCCTCAACACCCTCTACATTGCCTCTGTCAGTTCTGTAATACGCTTTCTGCAGGTTCGCGTAAGCTACATACAGATTTTCCTTTTAGTTTTGAATTTCTCACATGATTATGTTTTATAACAATTATTTGATCCTCATACCTTCTTCATTATTTAAACCCATACTGCTCCTATCAAACCTGTCAGCTGTCTTACTCTGGTATACTCCGTTATTCCCTTTTAATTCTCAGTATTTTCTAACAGAGGAATAAATATTTCTCTCGCCCATTCTTTTGGAACTTTCAATCATCCATACTCACCTTACACACCCTGGTCAACCACTCAATAACATTTTCACCACTATACCCTAGCAGCTCACTTAATCCCATCAGCGCCTGATGTCTTACCATTTTTTAGCCATATTATTGCCTTCTTTACATCCTCAGTACTAACTTTCATAAGCGTTCTCACACTTACCCTAAACCAGTTGACTCTTGTATAATTCAGCTCCCCCTTTCTTCTATCTTCCGCATTCAGCAAATACCTGTGACTTTTCAGACAGAATCTCTCCACTTGCATCTTTGAGTCAGAGTTCCATTTATTCATTAACTCAACTCACTCTCTCCCTGTTTTTTTATTACATGACTTCTTTTCTCTCCTGCCTTCTTCCTGACCACCTTATGTATATTTCTGTACTCCCGCCCACAACTCTACCTACTGTCTTGCTGCTGCATCTCAAATACTCTTCCTTTGTCCTTCACTAGATTTCTCATTTCCTCACCCCAGCGCTCACTGTTTTTATTCCTTCTTGTCACTCTCGTAAAACCACAAACATTTCCTGCTGATTCCATAAACTCCTCCTGAAATTTTTCACATTCCTGATAACCCCAACTTCTTTGTGTTGAATCCTAAGCCATCTTTATCCATTTTCTCTTATATGCTCTTATTACTTCCACCTTATCACGCTCACCGGTCTTGATTGGCCTTGCAGCTACATCTTCATTCTTCCCTCACCAACCAGGCAATGGTTCAGGTATGCCTCCAACCACACTCTTCTCGCCATTACACCGAATAACTTGCTATTTCCTCAATTTTACTAACGTATAATCTAGGAAAATTTTTCCCCTCTCCATTTTCTCGTTTGTAAATGAACCTGTGTACATGTTTCATTGGGAACCATGTATTTCCAACCACTTTTCCGCGAGCCTCTCCATTCTCATTTACTCCAGGAACGCCATATCTGCCCAAACGCCAGAGTTGTGGCCTAGCACTCGCAAGGCCCTAGTTCGAGATTCCGGTCTGCTAATGAAGAATTAGAGGAATTTATTTCTGGTGATAGATATTCATTTCTCGCTATAATGTGGTTCGGATTCCACAATAAGCTGTAGGTCCCGTTGCTAAGTAACCAATTGGTTCTTAGCCACATAAAATGTCTAATCCTTCGGGTCAGCCCTAGGAGAGCTGTTAATCAGCTCAGTGGTCTGGTAAAACTAAAGTATACTTAACTTTTGCCCAAACGCCATACACCCTATTGTTCTGAAAATATTCGTCCTTTTCTGTATTTAAGCATGTGCCCTAATATTATCATTTCAGACAATAAGAAAATAATCAGTAAATAATTTTCATTGACTCGTAACATTATACTTTGAGTAAGTGAGCACCTGTAAGTTACATATTCGGCAGTTGAAGGGGAAAAAGTATCCTGAGTTAGTATGTATGATCGGCTGTTAAGACATAAACTTTGAAATATTCTCTCTCTCTCTCTCTCTGGCCCTGTTACCCAAGGGAACTCATCTCACCAGCGAGTACATCTGCATTACATCCCCGAACTGTGCAAAGAAAGAAACGAGACAGGAGCATTTCCTTAAAAATTCAGTATGTGCTTCAGTTGAAATAAGTAGTGTTTTAGGTATCTAGCCGTTTGTCAGCTATTGGAAGTCAAAGCTACGGTTGCGGAGAGAGAGAGAGAGAGAGAGAGAATATTACAGCCATGAGTGACCAGTGCCCCGTCAAAATACATACGGGAGTGCCTCAAGGGAGTAATCCTCTTTGATTGAAACCTTCCATAAGATAATCGTGAAATATTCTGTTACAAATCATTCATATGATATTCATTATATAATGTGTTGCAAATCATTCATAAAATATTTACAACAACCTATCAGAAATCATTTATAAGATATTCAAAGCATAATCCACCGAAAATCACTCGTAAGATATTCATTTTATATTTTTTCAGAGCAAAAAATCAGTTAGCGTACTGCTGTGAATCTTGTTTGATTTGGACTGGTACAAGAACAAAACCACTTTTTCGTAAGCTTACGGCTGGCGCGGTATCCTTTACTACTTCGTTGGCTGGTCTGATGAAGATAACATTTCTTCAGGTGGAAAACAAAAATCATAGGTTACAAGATCAGTACTTATGGGGCGTTGATATATATATAGATATATATTGTGTGTGTATATTATATAATATAATATGTATATATATGTATACACACACACTTATATATATATATATTATATATATATATATATATATATATATATATATATATATATATATATATATATATATATATATATAAGACGTGCTGAATCCTGAATAGTGTATTTTTACAAAGGAAAACTTTCGTCCCATTGATAAATATGCGCCCAAACATATATAAACCGGCCGGAACATCATCATTTAATGTCTAGAAGAGTTATTTTCTTAGTGATGCATTATAAATCTGTCTTACTACTAACAAAGTTTAAAGACGCAGAGCCGCAAGATGTGACAAAGTTAATTCATTCTAGTAATTCAATGTTCGAACAAACATCGTTACCTTTAGAGATCAGAAAAATTTTATCTTGTCTCCTCGGATTACATAATATATCACCGATTACTTTGTTTTCGAAAGCCCTCTCTCTCTCTCTCTCTCTCTCTCTCTCTCTCTCTCTCTCTCTCTCTCTCTCTCTCTCTCTCTCTCTCCAATCGTTTTAATTGCGTCAGTGTCAGTACATACTGTTTAACAATCATATCACTTTCATTCCCTCTCATTTATCAATTTATTGACAGTCATCTGTCTACCACTGTTAACATAGCTTCCGCATTTGCTGTAAACCAGGATGTTCCAGGATCCCATAAAATTAACCCTTGTGGCCATAAACATGTCCGAAACGTATTTCGGAGGACACTCCAGGGGTCCGGTATGAAAGTGGAGTTTTGACTAGTTTTTGGACACGATTAACGGCGGGGAATGGGTTTATGACTCACGTGACCACATTTGTAGAGAATTATACCAAGATTCTGTTCTCCCACTTTTTAGTTTTCTGTAAAAGAAGACTATTGAGATGGCTACTTTTCTGTCCGCCCTCAGATCTTAAAAACTACTGAAGTTACAGGGCTGTAAATTGGTATGTTGATCATCCACCCTTCAATCATCAAACATATCAAATTGCAGCTCTATAGACTCGGTAGTTATTATTTTATTTAAGGTTAAAGTTAGCCATAATTGTTTGTCTGGCTGCGCTATAGGACATGCCACCACCGGGCCGTGGGTGAAATTTTCATGGGCCGCGGCTCACACAGCATTATACCGAGCCCACCGAAAGATAGATCTATTTTCGGTGGCCTTGATTATACGCTGTACAGAAAACTCGATTGTGCCGAAGAAACTTCGGCTCATTTTTTACTTGGTTTTCTGTAAAAGAAAACTATTGAGATGGCTATTTGCCTGTCCATCCGCACTTTTTCTGTCAGCAATCAGATCTTAAACACTACCGAGGCTAGAGGGTTGCAAATTGGTATGGTGATCATCCACCCTCCAATCATCAAACATACCAAATTGTAGCCCTCTAGCCTCAGTAGTTTTTATTTTATTTAAGGTTAAAGTTAGCCAAGGTTGTGCGTCGGGCAACGCTATAGGGCATTATTATTATTAATATAGTTTAACCAGACCACTGAGCTGATTAACAGCTCTCATAGGACAGGCCACCACGGAACCGTTGGCAAAAGTTTCATTGGCCGCGGCTCATAAAGCATTATGTGCTATAGCAGAAGAAACTTCGGCGCATTTTTTGCTTTTTTTTTTTATTGCATACGATGAACGGAAGACATTCCGCGTAGTAACACTCATTAATGTTCAGGTGATTCCTGAGCATGAAAAGGCGTCAAGGACTTTATACACAGATACGAGTATATTTGTATATGTGTGTGTGTACGTATTCAGATTTCAAGATTTTCATAATGCTCTTGTTAAATCTCCGCATAGAATCATAAGCAACCCGTAAGCAAGAGCAATATATCTACATGTAGCAGGTAAAAGTAAAATGAAACCACCTTAATCTTAATTTCATTCCTATTCAGTTACACGTCTCAACATTATTCATGATTAGCTTGTTCAAATACATACATCTCTTTACCTGCCTTATTATCTGTCCTTTTCTGCGTTAATATTTTCTAATCCCCGTCGGCCTTCTCTGAGTTTTAATCCTCTTTCAGTCTCTTTCTGAATTGAGCTTTTGGTCCGCCGCATCATTTTTTGTTTCACAAAACCTTATATTTATAGATGGGGTGGGACTGGACTTCGGTCATAATTCGGCCATTTCTCACGGAGTCGCCACAGCTATTATTGATAATTCTCCTTTCTACTCGTCTCTGTCACAAGAAAGTGTCAGGCTTCAGTCGTTTTCCTGGTCAGCGCAAAAAAAAAGGCACTTTAACAGAAGGATTTTCAGTGATATATTGCGGTGTCTTTTCATTCCGGCCACAATCTTTAGATTGGTAGAAATCACAATTTCGTCCCGCCTTCTCATGCGTCACTGTCACCTTCCTGGTTTGTTCGACGCCATTTTCTGTTTCACAGTAAATGCCGTCACTACTTTCCATAGCGCTATAAACCTTTCTTATAAATGAGATTCGTCTCAAACTCTCAAAGAGAGGGCTGGAATGTTTTGGAAAGATTTATATGCGAATTACTTACAGGCATCTTTACACATTGCATAGTTAAGAAGTACAGAAGAGGGAATGGTTATTAGAAGTATGAATTGGATCTCCTCAAAGCATTTTGTTGATTTGGAAATGATAAAAGAATGGTAGGAAATTATTGATATTTTAAAAGGCAATAGTAACAGGCAAGTGATGGGGTGATAGAAGTTTTAGATCCAGTTTGGGATTAAAGAAGTTGGACACGGCACTGATCATTTACAGGGCAACATGATATTTGTGAGGCCTCTGCATGAATACTGCATATAAAGCAGCACTTTATGATAGCATTGAAGGTCAATAAAAGCAATGGTTGACTTGTTTCCGAAATCGAAATATAATGGATAAATGAATATTATCTGAAAATAACATCTTCAAAATAACCGGACCCTATTTTCTCTCACCACTCTGGGAGACCTTTTTTTTCATATATCACTAACCACAGTTTCGACTCACTGTAATTAAAAAGGTCCCGAGAGGTATCCTATACTGTCTGGGTAATTCTTGAGTTAAGAAGACGGGACCATATGTCTTTTCTTTTTTATTTTTAAAGGAAGGAAGCCTATCGAGGTTGTTTATTCACTATTTTTTGTTTGAGATCGAATAACTTTTTTCTTCGACCTCAGTTTTTCCTGCTGATATACAACCAAACAGAAAATGAGATAGTGATTATTATTATTATTATTATTATTATTATTATTCAGTAGCATTGTGACGCCGTAGTGGGGTAGTACCGTCAGTGCACCTCACGTGGTACACTGTAGGCATTACTTAAGGGTCTTTGCAGCGTCCCTTCGGGCCTTAGCTGCAACCTCTTTCATTCCTTTTACTGCACCTCCTTTCACATTCTCTACCTTCCATGTGACTTTCCACCCTCTCTAACAATTGTTTCAAAGTGCAGCTGCGAGGTTTTCCTCCTGTTACATCTTTCAGACCTTCTTACTGTCAGTTTCCCTTTCAGCGGCTGAATGATCTCATAGGTCCCAGCGCTTGGCCTTTTTCCTAAATTCTATATTCTATTCTATTCTATTCTATTCTAGCTTGGTGAGACTCTGTTTCCCCGGACCTCAAAAACGTCACCATCACCAGCCTCTTCCTTAAAATGACAAAGAAAATTTTGATTATAACGTTATATCCGAGATAGTTTGCTGAGGTGTAATCGTTGTGGCTCGAGGTACCCATTACATCTCTCTAGTCTCTCTCTCTCTCTCTCTCTCTCTCTCTCTCTCTCTCTCTCTCTCTCTCCATTTTTTTACTTGCATTACTGGGAGAGATATCTCATTTGTACCCTGTGGCACAAAGGGACTGGAGATCAAGTAACCACTGGTACTCGCCGGTACCTGCCATTGCTATTCTCGATTAATAACTACCCTTGTAAAATATTTGCCCTGGAAAAGAATTAGAAATTTCCAGTGGGAATCCAAGCGTCGCTTTTACACTTTTCGTTTTCTACAGATCATTAGATCGTTTCTGTTTTGGAATTCTCTTTCTCTCTCTCTCTCTCTCTCTCTCTCTCTCTCTCTCTCTCTCTCTCTACATATATATATATATACATATATATATATATATATATATATATATATATATATATATATATATATATATATATATATATATATATGTATATATATTGTTTCTAACGATTTTAACACAAATATTCAGATTGAATATGGAAAGAGTATTTAAATTTATAATGTATATAAATTCATAAAAATTATTTCATAACATTATGTATGATTAAATATGTACAAGAGCTTAAGATAAGACTGGATTGCAACGATCACGGTTAATATTGACCGGATTGATACGAAAATTATTCCCGAAATCTTGCATGAACAAACATCACTTATCTTTAAATTAGTGCACTGAAACAAAAGCGTAGATCCTTCAAATTGAAACTAAATTCAAAACTAGTAAAGTTAATTGCAGTAATTTTCCAGGTCGAGTTATTCGTGATCTTTTCAGTCACGTTCTGTTTATGAAAAATATTTGCAAGACGAATTTTCACGAATTCTTTTGATCTTCAGTGACTGGAACCACCTTTCATTATTTCTAATGGTGCCATTAGTTCTGTCCACCTGCTCTTCTAGTTTTTCTTATGATTAGACGACATCCTCTTGTAAGGGAGAGTACTAATTACCACTCGTAAAGGCCATTCTTTTCATAATCTCTCTCTCTCTCTCTCTCTCTCACGGTTGAAAAGAAATACAATCTTGCCAGCCTATTGATCAGTCATACATTTATAACACTTTTAACTTAAAGATAATTATTTACTTGTCATTGATGCATGTCATTTGCCAGATTGATTTGACTGACGCTGAAAATGTTCATGATCAAATTATCCCAGAAGAGGGAATCATTAACATACTGGAAGCGTCTCCAGAAGAGAAAAACCACCTAATGTATTTAGCAATTATGCTATGAACATTCTCCTTTGCAGACTGTTTGAAAGTTTAGAGAAAGATCTTCTTCCACTCGTTTGCTTGTTGCGACTTGTAGCCTTTGATAGAAGTGTCCATCATACATGCTTTCAGACAAAATGCTTGGATAGAAGAATCCTTGATATAATGTTAATCTGCAAATATTGAATGTTGTTCTAGGAATGAATTTTTAAATGAACTTTAAACCGTGGTGTGTATGGTTATTTTCTTATAGGAATCAGTGGGTTAGGGATGGATGACGCTAAATTCCCATCAGCTCAGTTTTTGCGATTTATATCATATCATATCTTATGCTACAAATAAGATTGCCTGGAAAACTGTGGGTCGCCGCGGAACGCTATCGCAGATTAACGACAGGAACACTCTTAGCCTTTCGCCATTCGATGATTCGAGTACCCACCTTTTGTTTTGGGAGAACTTCAAATTTCAAAGGCTTTTGTGAGGGTTTTTTTCTGTTTTCCAACGATGAGTGCAGATACGGTATCACGTTCGGTGAGTTAAACGTGCGATCCAATCTCTTCTGTAAAAAAAGAGTCCCATTACCCATTTAAACGCCCACGATCCGTGACTGATCTGCCGGGCGTTCATGAATGAGTAACACTCTTGGAGCCCCTTTGCTTCCATGTTCGTTAGACATATTCACGAGAGAAGAAAAAGGACGTCTGTCCTCTTAAACTACGTTGGTATATATTCTCACGATAACCGTGCCTGTTCCGCCTCATTATAGCTGTCGTGATATTCGTACATCTTCATCGGGGAGAGAGATCTTTCCTTTAGGGCTATTTGTTATGAGCTGTTGAAGGCAGAGATCATCGGAAGAAGAAGAAGACGAAGAGGACGCATAAGAATGTAAGAGAACAATTAGAAAAATGATCAAGCGTAATGTACCTATCAACACGGGTCATATGTTGAAGCAGTGATTGAAGTTTTTTTTTCATTTTTATTTTTTATTTTTACATATTTCTTGTAAAGTGCTTCTGCAACACAATTTTCTTTCATGACTCGCGCTTTATGAGATCTAATACAGGTTAGAATATCGTTTTTAGGTTTTTAGTCTTTTTAGTCGGTCTGTCTGTCTAATCTATTTTATTTGATTTTAAAATAACAACAGAAACACTAAAGATGATGAGGGCGTGGCAATAATGCTAATGATAAATAGAAATAATTTTCTTCCAACGAAGTACTCGTCTGTTTTCCAGCAGTCGTATGATTGCAGAGAAGGCCAAATATAGAAAATTCTGAAAAGAAAATTGCAGTTTGACAAGGAACCTAACAATGGAATATTTCCTTTTACATATAAGCTGTTGCAACAATAAAGGGGGAAAAAAGTGAAACTCCTTTCACGCAATTACGTGGATGTTTAAGGAAGAAGGGTTGCTGTTGTTAAATTTGATATTATAATGCCTTAGCAACTGATGTCCAGAGCGCGACGAAGGGCCTCTCTCGCTGGTCCTGTAGACTGTCGAAAGTTAAATTGGTACAGGTCCTGTATTCAAAAACTTGAATTGAAATAGAAGATCATAATACATTCTGGAAGAAGAAGAATGCTTTAAAGAATAAGTGATTTGGAGGAGTCAGAGCAGTTTAGATTTTTGTAAGTCTGTGATATATCTTATTTATATATATTTTTTAATTCTTTACTATGTCTTTGTGCAATCTTAGCATTATTTTCTATCCACTGATAAGTCTGAATGATTATCCTTTGCTTTCGTGGCATATATGGACCTTGATTTCCTCGTGTAAAGGTAAAAACTACTTTTTCCGTCGATGGCGCTGAAGTGTCATGAATTCTACAAAATCTTACACAGCTAGAGATGTTGAAAACCGTAGAGAACGTTTCTTGATAAGTAAGTAAGTATAGCTTAGTTTTACCAGACCACTGAGCTGATTAACAGCTCTCCTAGGGCTGGCCCGAAGGATTAGACTTATTTTTACGTGGCTAAGAACCAATTGGTTACTTAGCAACGGGACCTACAGCTTATTGTGGAATCCGAACCACATTATAGCGAGAAATGAATTTCTATCACCAGAAATAAATTCCTCTAACTCTACATCAGCCGGCGGCGGGAGTCGAACTCCGGCCCATCGAATGACGGTCTAAAATAAATTTCCATCCTATCCTTCTACATAATCTACAGCATCAGTCTTAACCCTGTTTTTATGTAATGCATTTTCACATGCGAGAGAAAGTAAAAACTGGACTTTTGCATTAGATATTCCATTGCAATAAGTCAACAGAAATCTGTTGTTGGCATTTCAAAATGCTTCCTTTTTCAATTTTCTCTGTCGCATTGGTATTTCTTTACAGTGGAAGTTCCGTTTACGAGATAAAAGGTTTTAGGGTTGTTCCTTAAGAACGCTTGCTCATATTGAATAGTAATAATATCATGTCTACCATTTAATTCCAATTAGACCTTCGACCTTTTCACAACATAGTTCGTTTTGAAACCATAAAAAGTCTCAAATAATCTATTCCTGATTCAAGAAATATTATACTGATGAACTTTATGAAGTAATCACCTTTGGTTCAATCATTTTCTTGGTCAGAACTTGAAATTTCGACTTTTTCTTACAAGTAAAAAAAAAAAAAGAGTTTATGTCTGCTACAATATTCGCCAAAAAATTAGCTCAGTACTTTCCTCCAGGACTGCATCACTCAACCTTTTCGTGATCAGTGCCCTTGTTCATAAGGGTAACAGATGATACTGACAGTTTCAGTTGAAGAGGAAAAGTTATATTTAATGTGGTATGATCACTTCATTAAATTCTATTGAGTTAAAATCCTCTTATACACAGATAGTTGTTGTTACCTGGTTTCTTAAATATAAACAAAAGTTTATCTTTTCTTCCACGTACACACACACACACATATATATATATATACACATATATACACATATATATATATATATATATATATATATATATATATATATATATATATATATATATATATACACATGTGTGTATATATATATATTATATATGTGTGTGTTTGTGTGTAATATATATAATATATATATATATATATATATATATATATATATATATATATATATATATATATATATATATATATATATATATACTATGTCTATGTCTATGTCTGACGGTTTATCAAGTATCCCTTCTTTCGCTATTGCGTTCAGACGGGATTTCCAAATCACTTATATTTTAGTTAAAAATTACAAAAGTTTAAAAGTCTATGTAATGTAAAGAGGGTTAATTACATTTGTCTCAGTATTATAGCTGAGTGAAAATAAATGTGTTTTCAATAGCTTTTTGAACTGAAAGATATTTTCAGCACACTTAACTGATACCGGAAGTTGATTATACAATCTAGGAGCACAGTACTTAAAAGTTCTCGTACCCAGAGTGGTCGTTGCACGAGGCTCATCAAGTCTGAAATCATCACGGGAAAGGCGTGTATGAACACCAGGCCCAACTACGTATCTTTTCAGGCAACCTTTAAGATACAAAGGTTCTCCCGTGCTAATAGCTTGATATGTTAAGACGCAAATTTTAAAAATAATCCTTGCTTTGACTGGTAACCAGTGTAATTTAATTAAGGTTGGAGTAATATGTTCTCGCGGGGATATACCAACAGTTAGTCTAGCAGCTCTATTCAAAATCATTTGAAGTTTCTTAAGTCGATAATTAGGTAAGTTGTAATACAACGAGTTACAATAGTCTACTCTACTAACTACCAAACTATTAATTAGCAGCTTAGTGGCATCTTCGTTAAGATATTTTCTAATGGATGCGATATTCCTCAGATGATAATTTGCGGTCCTAACCACATTGTTAATATGTTCATCAAATGTCAAAGAACCATCAACTACTACCCTGAGATCTCTGACTTTATCAGTTAACAAAAATATTCTCCTTATTGATGGAGATGCTATTAACGTTATCAAACCTTCTGTTATATTTAGTGCCAATTAGAATACATTCAGTTTTATTTTCATTTAGTTTCAGCTTTTTCTTTTGCATCCATTTCGAAACATCTGCCATGAGTCTATCAATAACAGCTTGATCTTCAATCATGTCATCCACTATTAAATAAAACTGGGTGTCATCAGCAAAAATTTACATTGAACGCCATGTAATTTAAATATCCAAGACAACTCGATTGTATAAATACTAAAAAGAACCGCCAAGTACGCTTCCTTGTGGAACACCCGTGGTGAGCTTTCTACTTTCAGAATATCTATCTTTAACCTTCACCTTGAAAGATCTGTTCGATAAATAGTTATTAAACCATTTAAGAGCATCCCCATCGATCCCAATAGCAGTCATATCCTCTATTAACACTTCATGAACCACTGTATCAAAAGCAGCGCTAAGATCTAGGAGAATAAGCAAGCTACATTTACCGTCATCAGAGAAACATAACAAATCATTAATTACTGCACAAAGAGCTGTTTCAGTAGAATGGAATTTCCGATAAGCCGACTGATCTTCAGGAATAGCTCCAATTACTTTCAAGTGCTGACTGAGTTGATCTAAAACGGAAGTCTCAATCATTTTTGACAAAAAGACAAGTTAGAAATTGGTCTGTAAGATTTCAATTCTTGATGATCAAGGATCCTTTAAGAGATGGTTTAATGATAGCAACTTTTTCAGAGGACGGGACTAAGCTCTTAGTAATACTCAAGTTGACTATTCGAAGCTGCAATTGCAATAACCTATCTATGTTCAGGGCATCAATGACCTCATTTATTGAAAAAGGATCGTTACTGCAATAAGAGCGGCCAGAACTAATGAACATAGTTTTGTAAGCATCGAGTGAAATTGGCTCAAACTGCAAAAACTTTGAGAAAGGAAAATCAGGAAAGTAAGGATAGGGCAAGAAACATCAGTTGTGAAGTTACAAAGTAAACAGGCAACCTTTGACTCAAAGAATTCAGCAAATTCATTTTGCCAATTCAAGCTCAGACCTCCCGTCTGGTAAAACATGCCTCTTAATTTTTCCCTAAAAGTTCATCGAACACAGAATACAGCCTTTTGATATTGGACCCAACCTCAGTTACTTTTTCATTATAATATGTCTTCTTTACATTTCTTAATAATCTATTTACCTCATTCCTAGCTTCCACATATAACATTCTGATTTCTCTTTGTTTTGTTTTATGCTTATGCCAACGTGACTCTGCCAACCTCCGTTTTTTCCTAGCTTCCCTAATTGCAGCATTGAACCATGGGGAGCTGTCTTTTATAACAATATCTTTCTCCACCACAGGGCACATTTTATCATATTCTTTAGAAAATACAGAAAATACAAAGCAACAAGACAGACCACACATTCACCTACCGGAATATTTCTGCTACTATTTAGGTCAGTACATCCACAGGGTTCATTATATTTTTCTTCAATAACAGTAACACCCACATCTATTAGTACAGTAGAGTCCAATAACCGTTTGTTCCTAAATGTTATTTTAGTCCTAAGTTTACTTGGTAATAAGACTGAAATATCAAACATAATAAGCCTGTGGTAAAAAGAGATAGAAAATCTGGCCCACTATCAAATTCATAAAGTAATTATCACCCACACAACAAAACACAGCATCCAAAATATGATCTGACCTAGAGGTAGATACATTCACCTTATTAACAAAATTCATATTGTTCATTATATCAATAAACTTCTTTTACATTTGTATCTCTATAATCCTCTAACCACATATTAAAATCTCCACATATATATACATTACATTTTCATTTTCAAAACAATCCAACAATACAGAAAAGTCTTCTAAAAACGTAGCCCTGCTTAGCTGAGGAGGACGATATACTACTAAAAATAAAAATCTGTACATTATAGGCCTTAAACTCCAAGGCTAAATAAACTCACAAACAACCCTAATTTAACGTTTGTAAATGTTTTGGATAAAACAATGCCAACCCCACCTCCTGACCAAAATTACGGGTGTGTGAAAAAGTTTATGAGTGTCCGCAAGAGTTCATTAATTTTCAAATTATCAGTAGCGCTTAGCCATGTTTCTGTTATAGCGAACACATCTATTCCTTGTTCACAGATTAATTCTGTTGTCTTGTTGCGTACTGACTGCGCATTCAGTAAGGCACATTTTATTCTTCTATTACTGGAATCCATGATCAGTCTGTTGAGCAATTCGCTTCCTCTCAGCAACATTCGATGGACAATTCCAGTCAAAAACAGAATATATATACTGTATATATACAGTATATATATATATATATGTAGGTAGGTAAGTAGGTAGATAGATATATATATATTTTGAAAGATTTGTGAAATTAAGGCTGTGAAGCCAAGCGCTATGGCACTTCCAGCCATTCAGCGCTAAAGGCACTGAAAAGGGATTTGCAGTGGTTGGACAGCAAGATAAAGAGATCCAATAAATGATAGAGATGAAATGCCAGAGTTTTAAGGTGGAACTGAGAGAAAACTCCACACTTGTACTGAGAGGCAATAGTTAGAGGTTGAACAGCAAGATTGAAGAAAGGAAGCGGGAATAGAGAAGAAGGAAACTGCTAGAAAGTCGGTACCGATAGGAGCCGAGGGGACGCCCCAAACACACTGCCGTAATGCGTACAGCGTACAATGTGAGGTGCATTGGACGGCATTGCCCTCCTACGGGTGGGCTACTTAATACTATAATAACAATGCCCTTATTTCAAATGTCTTTGCAGATGCTTTCAAACTACATAATAATATAATCCAAATCTTGCTATTCCTCCAGAGTCGGAAAACACATTCGCATCTCAGTTATTGAAGGATGAAGACTAAGGTCATAGCGTCCATCCTCAGATGAAAAACAAGTAACAAAATCACCACCACTTGACCTACCAAAATAGTTTTGTGCTCCTGCTACTGTAGAATTAGTTCATCGAGTTTTAGGTCACAAGACCTGGAGACGAGAGGAAATTCCCAAAAGTCATAAAAGGATTTCTTGTCTGAGGTTTCAGCTGCAGCGATGCGATCCAAAGGCTGCCATGAACTACATAAAGCAACGTATAATTTCAGATCTCTTCCCTCCGCCCCATCTGCTCGTCTTACACAAGAACTTCCTCATATCAGCTTCAGAGAAAACGGCGAAGAGGAAAAAGGAAAATAAGAAGAAAAAGAAAAGGATGGTGAGGATGTTAAAGAATAAGAACAAAATATCATGCTTTTGATCATAGAACGGAAGAGAAAAGCAGCGAGAAGAATAAAAAAAAGTATGCCTACTAGTTCTTGTGTTAGATGATCTTGCTTCCCTTCGTAAAGATAATTATCATCAGACGGGGCTTAAAGCACACATGACGCAGCAAGTAAGGAAGAAAGCTAAGTATTGATTCTTTTTTGCTTATCTTTCACTTAGACGAGAGAGAGAGAGAGAGAGAGAGCAGAACTAGAAAGAGTTGAAGTGAAGAGAAAGCTCAGAAGGGACGGCAAAATGAGCGGAATCAGTAATCAGGAAACTGGAAGAATTCTGCATCACAGTGGTATAAAGGACTCTCTCCGATTTTTTTATCATTTTATTCCATGCCGGAAAATAAGACATTTACTGACGATACTACGCGAAAGTAATTTTTGGCAGTTCCTTGCCTGGAAATTTAGATATACAAAATCAGTTTGGAGGTTTGTACACATACATGAACAGACAAACACGCGCACGCGTGCAAATAAGGCAAAAGAGAGCCTATCGATCTGTGAAACTTTTGTGATGAATATCTTCGTGCAATACATGAACCAAGATTACAGGAGGGTTGAGCGGGAGTGGAAATCTCTCTCTCTCTCTCTCTCTCTCTCTCTCTCTCTCTCTCTCCACACAAGTACGCTTCTGTTACTCATTCTTTCATTGGCCTTATTCTGTCTTATCGGGGAAAGGGGAGAGGTAGGAATTTACAGTTAGTGAAGAAAGGAATCGTTTTTATTGCAACTGCGTAGTGATGACACTGGAGAAAAAGATCACTACTTAGAACCCGTTCAGTTCTCCAGGCCAGTATTGTACGTATTACAAATAAGTTATCAGATGTTTTCTTTTACGATTTTTAACTAAAGGCACCAATATTTTCTACTAATCTCCGTCGCAGATTTCATCTTCAAAATTATATCAGCAATCATTGCCAGCTATAATAATAGATGCGATAAAGCGCAAGAAATGCAATCGAAATCGAAACTTACAATTTGTCACATAAAAGCATATGGGGATATATACTTGTCGAAAGCAAAAACTCTTAAGTCCCTTGATAATTAAAAAGTAATTATAAACTTAAGTATTGCATCGAGGCATAATTGACGGGCACATATAATGAAGTTTACTGTGCTGCATTTTTTTTTACTAGGGCAAAATAGAAACGTTAAACAGTCAGACACTAGTACAAAAAGGGGTATAGAAAAAGAGATGAAGTACAACAGATGAGAGTAGAGAGGGGCGAACTGAAATGCTTTTTGAATGCACACAAGAGAATTTGTTTGTGGTGAACATTGAATTTTCATGTTTTCAGTAGCCATTAAAAGCCCTTGGTTATTAAGTAACCTGGAAGTCTAATGAATTTTTAGATAAACGTGTGTGTGCTTCAGTCTCAGTTGAATTCATACCACTTGTGTCAACTTCTCGCGTTTTTCTATGTAACTATTTCTGAAACAAAGCAAAAAAAATCCGGGTAATGAGATAATTTTTGCTATTCAAGGAAGATCTATGGACACAGAGCAACAAGTTCTGTAAAAGAAGACGAATGCTACGGATATCTTTGACAAAGGATGCGTCACAAATGCAATTTCGCACCTCATGTATCGTCTTTGTTTTCATAACAAAAGAAAAATACTTTTCGAAAAGATTAAAGTTTATTGTTATTCTCTAGAACAGTTACCTATTATATATATATATATATATATATATATATATATATATATATATATATATATATATATATAAAAATATATATATACATAAGTATATATATAATATATATATGTATATATTATACATATATGTGTGTGTATGTGTACGGGTGTGAGTGTGTGTGTGTGTGTTGTGATAAATATAACTTTTTCTTATGTGACAGCAGTGTATATCTTCAATGACTAATGTTGATTTTTTAATTTGTTGTTGTTAATATAGATAGTGATAGGCCTGTTGCAAGCGTTGTTATTATCTGTATTTATTGGTTCAGTAACAGCTTATCAATACTATCAGTGGTAGTTGCAGTAGTTTTATATCAGTAATGTACTTTTAGCAATTAACACTACGTAAACAGGCGACAGAAAATATAAGTTTGATTTGAGAACTGAGGCTAATCCAAATAAGGCCAAGAGTGACTTATAGGTCGAATGATTCAGCTTTGCGGCTTAAGGTGCATTTGCCCAATAAAGAACAGATGAAACGCAAACTTCAGGTTTTCCATGAAAATTCAGGCATGCAATTTGTAACTATTTATGATTATATTGTTTTTTCATTTGCTTTTTCATCTTTTATCGTTTGTGATATGTGAACAGTTACAGTTGCGAAATTCATAGTGTTAGATCGTCCCTAAACTATCTTTGGTATGTGTATATATAAATATTTATATATACGCAATGATAGTTTAGGGACGATCTTACACTATGAATTTCAGCGCAACTATTCACATATCATAAACGATAAAAGATGAAAAAGCAAATGAAAGAAACAAATAATCATAAACAGTTAAATTGCATTCCTGAATTTTCATGGAAAATGAAGTTTATGTTTCATCTGTTCTTTATTGGGCAAACCTTAAGCAGCATGGTTGAATCATTTTATATATATATATATATATATATATATATATATATATATATATATATATATATATATATATATTAAGCAGCATGGCTGAATATTTTATATATATATATATATATATATATATATATATATATATATATATATATATATATATATATATATATATATATAATTTTATATATACATATATTTTATATATACATACATATATATACAGTATATAAAATATATGTGTGTGTGAGAGAGAGAGAGAGAGAGAGATGTTTTCATCAATAAATCTTTTACCTTAATTAATAAATTTATCTTTAGTGGCCACTTTTTAAACTTTTAAGAGAAGTCAAAATGCAATTGCCGACGCATTTACTTCGTTAACTGCTGCTGAATCAAGGATCAAACTATCGTGAGGAAGCATCCACATTCAGCATACAACCGTTTCATACACGCACTCAATAGTCTCATCAGCAGCACGTCGACATTCTCTACTTACACCGCACCACGCACCTTTATATATCCTTTCACTGCTGATAATAAAATGCACGATCTATGAAACAGTTAGGCACCGAGGGTCACTGATGTTAAGGTCATTGTAGAGCATCAGTCAACGTTGGGCTCTGCAGCCTCAAAACAAATATGAACAGGGAAAATATCTTGCTGTAAAAATACCTTGTTGGTTTATTGTCATCTGGTTTGTGCTTTATCTTCAGCCACAGTTATTCGGTATTTTCAAAGTAGGAAATTTTCAATATTGTGTAAAAATAATAGTATCAACCTCGTAAACCATTGCTAGGATCTTTAACCAAATGTAGTCTCCAGTCCAATATCGTTCACGCAGCTTGAATCAAGTGTGAAGTCGTCTTGCCTATTTTCTAAAACTTGACACGTTTACGTCGATTTTAAAAATTCTTGATTTTTTTATATGTTATAACTAAAATTAGTAGGGGATCATTTATAATTATCGCTTTTCGTCAACTCGGATTGAATTTTATTTATTTTTGAGTTACTCCAAAAGTTGGTGAGACCTTCAAGATCTTTAATCATCGAAAAAACAACTCTCTTAGTCAAACATGCAATATACGGTTAGGCAAGGTTTTGGGATTTTTTTTTTTATTATTAATTCTAGCCCCAATAGCTCTTGACCGATCGTAAGGCCATGGTTTGTACTTCATTGAATACATAAAGCCCCCCAAAACATTTTTCCTCCATGTAAGCGAGCGCAAAGACGTAGGTGCCATTGTAAGACTACAGTGTGTACACTTTAAGATAAACAGGGACTGAATATTACGACCAATGGTCCTCTAGCTTTCGATAAAAGTAAACAAAATGCTTCGATATGTGTGGAAAAAGACATATAACAGAGTTATTATTCTTATCAGCTGATAATTCAAAGAGGTCAATGCATGGAATGAAACCCTATATCAATCATTTAAAATTCGAGCTCATCAGTTCATAAGATACTTTTGTTATTTTACTCCAAGTTGAGAGCACACCCATTTTGTAATAGTAACGTTAAATGCTTCAAGGAATTACACAGGCAAATCCGGATAAAATCACTTGTAAACAAGACTTTTCTTACGGAGCTGTGCTCCTGGAACCCAGAAGTAATAGAGATCGCTAACACAAAAAAGCGTAGTAAACAATAGACATCTCCTCTGCACTATAGAGAAAAGACAATCGTCATTCTGGCTTACTGGAATTACTTGGCAACTGTTCTCTACAAACCTGTAGCTGTCAAGTCCACTCTTTACTATAGATTATTGATGCTCGTATACAGACGTAGCAATAACTTTGTCAAGATATTTCTTGGGACGTACACTTAACCTTGATCTATATCGGCCAGGGTAGATGTCACCAAGGTCTAGAGAATACAGTATTCTCTAGACCTTGGATGTCACTAGTAACCTCTATCTGGAGATACTTGGCAGCTGTCACGTTCATAGGGTGTAGTTTAATTGTAAACGGAAGCTTTCCTTCATCCATTAAACTATACCTCTGTAGTGTCAATGGACAGAGGTGTATGAACAAAATGCAGCTGTTCCCTTTTTTTTTTTAGACATTAGTAACTCATTTTTCCCCCCAACGATAATAATATCTTTAAGGAGATACTCATGTAGAGATAAGGAACACTGGGTGTTGTTTCTAAATTGAAGAATTCAACCTAAATCCATGTAAAACATTACTAGACAAAATGCCAATTGCATCATGCTGTAAATGAAATCCATATAAAAACGAGAGAAACTTATTTCCATTAAAATAACAAAGGAAAGAGAAACCTAGAGGCATTCTTAAAAGGAAAGTTAGAGAAAAGCTAATTTCCTTTCTCTACGTACACCAGTAATATAATACCGCTGAGAATGTTGATGCTTTCGAAAGTGACTGAAAATCATATTGCTGGTAGCAAGAAAAAAAAAAGTTTTATTTCACATGTAAGGAAACTTAATTAATACAATATCCCGTTCATAGCTTCATTGTGTTTTGAGTTATTCTTTGAGTTAACTGTAATAATCGAAGCATTATGTTTTTTGTCACCTCATGCTTTCATATTGAACTGACCTTATAAAGAACAAGTTACTTCAAAGTGGTTTATTGAATAATAGTAGTGTTCCCCTTCAGCATCTCCAGTGCTTGGTAGAAAACGGTAGCAGTGAATGCTCAAGCCTTTATTGAGAGAGAGAGAGAGAGAGAGAGAGAGAGAGAGAGAGGAATACATGTTCTGGATATCATCTATTAATATTTTCGATGTCATAAGCATCATTGGGTAATTGTGGAAGGCTGTCGTTCTTGCAACATTGTCGATCTTTAATTCTGCCTGTATTCTTGTATAATATCCGTGAATGTTTCCCAATGTCTTTTAAAGGATATATATATATATATATATATATATATATATATATATATATATATATATATATATATATATATATATGTATGTATGTATGTATGTATGTATGTATGTATATACATATATACATATATATATATATACACACATATATATATATATGTATACTGTATATGTATGTATATATAATAGCTAAGCGCAGATGTACTGATCATACATAAGTTCTGGTGCACGTTATTCTCAAGGTAAAGTGAATTCGATGTCAAAGAGCGTTTGTGGTTCAATATTTGTGAGCATAAAAAAGCCACGTATGTGTTAGTAACAAAACTAATATATATATATATATATATATATATATATATATATATATATATATATATATATATATATATATATATACTGTATATATATATATAATGTGTGTGTTTGTTTGTGTGTGTAGAAAATACTTTTTTATAGATAATTCTTTGCATGTTCCTTTCAACATGTCTTCGGCAAAAAAAGGTGGTATGCCAAAGGCCAATTATAAAGCATGTGTTACTTTGCCACCTTGTGACGCTCATTAGGCTCCTCTCGAGCAATTATAAATAGAACGAAATATAAAAGCAGTGTTCATCCGAAACATACGTTTAACTGTGTACTCTTGCATTTATCATTATTCATAGCAACATCACCAGCAATCATGAAAATAATACAAATCAGAATCGCATGCATTCATACAGAGCAAGCCTAAAAGGCCCTTAACATTCTAATCAACATCAGCATGTGTGAACAAGAGAAAGCAAAGCCAATCAGAGAGAAGAACTATATTATTCAAATAGAAATATCAGATCAAATAAATACATAAAAGCTACTAATGAGCGTCTGATAAATGACTCCAAAATAACATCTTACTCAAACATCTCCCTGGAGTATCTACTTAGATAATTTGTCTTATTATTTGTTTTGTTAATCGGTGTCTGTTTTCACTATATAACCCTCTTGATCGATATTCAATTCACACGCTTATATAGAATTTTCAGTGGACTGAAACATACATTTTGGAAAATAACTTTCAACTTTTCAGCGACAGTAATTTTGAAAACAATTCTTGAAGTTTCAAGCAGAATTGTAGAGGTATTTTTTGGATAAGCATTAATAGTATTTCGAATTAACATTAATCACAGTTGCCTTTTTCGTAGTTTATTAGATGTAAATCATTACTAGTAGGAACAGTCGTAATAATAATGATTTTAAAATTGGGCAAAGGTATATTTCTGCTTTCAATACGATACTTTGACTCTAGATAACTCACAAATATAACTATATAACTATAATGATTATTATTATTTTCATTTGGTCAGCCTATGATCGGCTGCTATTGCAGTAAGCGGTACAACAAATGCATAGGTGTCGATAGCTCAGGATGGGGCTGCTGATGTACGGCACTCCAAGGTAGATAAGCAAAACAAAAGTGAGTGGGTCAGCTTTCGGTGGTTATCCGGCATCCTATTGATAAACCTTTTCTGAAGGTTTAAGAAGCGACAGATTTTGCATAAATTTTGTGCATGGGGTGTTCAGCCTTGGTAAAACAGTTAGGCGATGAGCACGCCAGTAGCTGGAGATAACAGTTTTAATGAAAATTCATACATGTAAAAATAATTAATTTTTCTCCCATAGCCTTCCTATTTTGTGTCTGGGTCAGAGTGCAGCTGGCCTCCCGAGAATCTGACCGTGAGTAACCTGTTCGCCATAGGATTTCATCACTCTCTTACGTTTCCTAGGGCACATCCAGTCCTCTCCAGATTCCTCCTGAGGCCCTCTGGGATTTCGCCGGGTGTTTCCAGGATGATAGGTACAACTCCCACCTCGGTTTGCCAATCTCTGTAATAACATCTTTAGATCTTGATATTTTTATATCTTTTCTTTTCCGTACTGAACACTCGTGTTCCATGGCATGGCTGCATCTATCAGAGGGAGACTTTCTGAGTTCCTTAATTTACCAGGATTAGGTCTGATCTTCGAGCCTGTCTCACATGGTCACTCCTTGCATCATAATCCCAGATTACTTTGACAGTTTCATTTTCCAGAACTTTTCTGGTATATAGTGTACCGTTTCTGTATATGATAGGGTACTTTCTTTTCAGATCTTCCAGTGCAAGGCCTAGAGGACTGTGTCATGGTTCCTCTTGTACTTATTTTGAGCTAATGCTGGGAATTCACTTATGGTGTGGTTGATGGCCTTCATATTATGTTCTCATTTGTGGTGTACAGGTGTGTGTTGCTGATAGTTTGCAATCTATCTTATTTTGTACTTTTCATGTACAGAAGTTTGGTCATCAGTTTTATTTTGTACTTACTGTTTATTTTATTATTATTATTATTATTATTATTATTATTATTATTATTATTATTATTATTATTATTATTATTATTATTATTATTATCATTGCATTATAAGCAGGCAATCTCACCAGGAAATAAGTAACAAAGACAGACCTCCTCTTTGGGGATGAGAGCCACTGGCCTGTTATTTGTAAGGTCATCACTATATCCCACTCAGTCACAGAAGGAATAGAAGGAGTGGAACCAGATATTTTACTTTATTTTTGCCCCGGCTCATATTGCATAATTCACCTCAGTGCCTTTGAAAATGTCTGCTTATTGCTGGTGAGACAGGGAGTTGGTAAAACCGTAGACATGGGTACAGTAGGCCTGCAGTTTCCAAAGTATATACAGTAACATATTTGGTTCTACTTTTATGCCTTTGGTGGCTGAGAAATTATTATTATTATTATTATTATTATTATTATTATTATTATTATTATTATTATTATTATTATTGTACTAGTAATAGTTAGAAGACTACTGTGTAGTCTTAACCCTGTGAATAATATGTTGTGAGCCTTAATAGATTTAGCTTCCAAATTACAGGGCAAGTACTGTAAATCTTTCGTTAGCCTCCCTAACTTGGAGTTATCAAAAAACTCTGTGACCTTGATCAACCTCACACACTTACGTGACCAGCACTGTCTCTCTTCCCTCTTTGGAAAACGTCCGTTCGGCTAAAGAAATGGAAAAAGTTCCTGACTCATTCTAGGGTCGCCTCGGCTACAAAGGAAAACTTTAATTGCCTCTCAATCTTGTGGGTTTGATAACATCTTCAATTTCAGTTGTTTCCCGTGCATGACATCTTCCGTAACCGAGCTTGTTGGTTCCTATCTGTGTTCGAATGCTCAATAGTGTTTCTTTGTATGTTCAGATGTTCGGTTCCGTTTTCTTGTGTGTTTGAATGCCCAGTTTGATTTCCATGCGTGTGTCCGAATGCTCAGGTTTGTCTGTGCGTGTGTTCATTTGCTCACTTTTCTTTCCGTATAAGCTTTCGGATTATCAAAATCAGTTCAAATCTTTATTCATATGCAGTTACATATAATTACATGAAGTACATTTATTCTTAAGATTATAGAGATCAAATCTTACTCAGCACAGAGAAAGTCTAAAGTAAAAATAGTTTCCTAAGATTAGTAACAGGTAATCATATGTTCTCCTTTCAGTCTATCATTACTATGATCAAAGTGATCCGCCACTTCTCTTCAAAATTATCATTTTTCTTTACCAATTGCTTAATACTTCTCACAGTAGTATTCTCATGTAACAAATTTCCGACATCGATGTTTGTACTTAACGAAGTAAACCACAAATTTTTATACAAAATTGATTCTTTAAGAACAAAGCAGTTAGTGAAATAAAAAAAAAAATTTTTTTTTTTCATAACTGAAACCTTTGTTAAAAAATGAAAACGCTATACCACTAATGTCCGTTACTGACATCGAGGACATCAGAAGAAGAGGAAGCCAAATCTGGAGCTAGTGTATACGCGAGTTTACTCTGAGAATCCTGCGGGCGAAACCTTCCAAGCTTCTTTTAGTTTCTTCACATCAGGACTTTGTATATCAATCAGCTGTGAACCATGATAACGTGAGCAATTAGCATTAAATAATTCCTTTTATTTTTGACGAAAGGTGAGACGGCTAGAACGTTAAAAATACCATCATTAAGTCCATAACGCAGCATTATTGTCAAAAGAAAAGCCGGATATACATGAAGTTTCCTTGGGCTTCTGTCAGGACATCAGTATGAATTTCATGGCAACCGTCATTTTTACCTCTGTTCAACTGCTTTATAGCACTGCTGACCAGTCGAGCAGTAATATGATGCAAGTGATTTTCATTATTAGACTGATTACTGTGACATATATCAGGTATATCGGTCAGTACTTTGCGCAGAATACTTGGTATTTTGTCACTTTGACCTTCATTATACTGTGCTTTATATTTATTACTAAAGATATTACAGGCCTCCTTGCCTTTCTTTCCATCTATTACTGTAGAGTTCAAACTAACCTTACACTTTAACCCACTTATTTCATTCCAGAAGAATTTCGAGTTTCCAGCTCTCAATTTGTTTACTTCCCGTTCTCATTTTATGTTATCTGCATTTCTCTTTGTGACAGCAATTGCCTTATGATAATTAAACCTCGTCATGCTCCTGATCCGACAAACATAACCATCTATTGGTGTTCTACAATCTCTCCATACTCTGTGCCATTAAATCGCCTGATTGCTGTAACTCTTTACACAAGTATTCCATCAGACAGCTATATCTTTTGTCTCGTTGCTTTTTATTTTCTTTACGGGAACTGAAGCCACAGTTGCCAACTGGGCTATCCGGTATAAGTAATTAGTGAAGTCAGATGAGTGTCGACTACTTTGAAAATTAGGGTAGTGTAGTGCTGCGAATGGAATGTATATATTGTCTGACATTTGGTACGTAAGTGTCTGAAGTTCTCTCTGTCAAGATCAGAAGCTGTCATCCACTGAACTTTCTCCTTTGGGGGGCTTTCTGCCAGTTATTTCATACAATTTTTCATAATTACATAAAAAGTCTAGCTTCATAATGACCGGACAAATTATCCCCATCATCGCGTGTACTACAAGCAAGCACCCTCCCACTCAAACTATTACTAATGCATAAATGGTCAGTTAGAGACTTATGCTTTAACGAGTTCATAAAATTGAATTTTATGTCATACCGAGCGTCAGTTGTGGGTACAATGAAGTCATTTGCATGACATCGCAGTCCCTGTAAGTGTTACATATCGAACCAATATCACAAAGAATTTCAAAAAACTTTTCATCAGCATCTGCTGCCGCATTACAAGGCTTAGATACATTTAACAGGATCACATCCATATCATTACTCTTCTCTCCGACAGCACATAACCTGTTCGGCATAATGTCAATAATATTTAATTGACATGACAATGATCTCCTGATGATGGCAACACCTCCAAACGATCTGCTTGCATACACACTTATCATCTTTCATGGCTGATTTTCCCACGAACTGGCAATTTGGTAGGATGTTGTGAAGTATACTAGTTTCTGAATCATACAACCAAGTTTCCTGCAAAAATAGGATATCTGTACACTTCAAAACCTTTTTAATGTACTCAAAGTTCTTAGATTTAAAACCTTTACAATTAAAAGAACAAATATTTAGAGGATGAGTGGACTTAATTTCATGTTCCAGTCAACAAATTACGTAAGTTTTACGTATGGTTTAATGTTTAATTTTTTTTTGTGGATGTATTGGAGAAAATTATGCCTTTTATATATATATATTCGAACGTTGGTTTTTTTTTTTGGAGACTAATTTCATTGAATTAAATATAGGCATATGTGTTATGTTACAACGAGCATGGTTAGCAAGGACAAAAATTCACTCTCATTCGCGACGAAAGTAGTAAATAAGATAAGAGAGCTACTGAACATAAATCGACGTGCTCATGTTTTGTATAATTTCAGCGCAAAATTATAAAAAAGCAGACATTATCCTTTTTTTTTAAATATTGTTTCGTTATTAATTATTTTTCCGAATTGTGTGATTGATGGAGAAACATTCAGATCTTGTACCTGACAGCAATAGTTTCCCTTATAAAGTTCACGAATTTCTTTCGTAAAAATTGTCAGAGAAGGTCGTAATAATCATAGGATGTCCGTTTCTTGCTTGTATGTCTATGAGACGTTCTTGAATTTCTGTTCAGTTTTGAGATGTTGGCTGCAGGCCAAGGGAGAGTTAATGGATTTCGAGATGCTGCCTGACCTAAATCTGATCCACCTTTTTCCTGGTAGGGTATCGAAATTGTGATGCCTCCGAGCGTCTCTTTATTTTTTCCCCATATATAAGTCCTATCGTCTCATTTTCCATATAGATAATAGTGTATTTTCCACTTAAGGTACAAGATTTTCTGAAATAAATTTCCGGAACAGTAAACAAGAAACGAAAAATAACTGACTCCATAGTTCAGTCCAAATTAATTTGCATGTAGAGAGAGAGAGAGAGAGAGAGAGAGAGAGAGAGAGAGAGAGAGAGAGAGGCTAGATAAAATTGCGTGTTGAACTTGTATAAAGTCGCAGAGATACGGGCATGAAAGTAAAAATGAATCAAAGAGAAAGGTTTAAGCAACTTTCGCCTTGGAATAAGTGTTCCAATCTCCGCATGACTATTTTCCCGATTTCAAAATTAAGGAAAAAATGTTTAGGTGATTCGGTAGCGTGATTTTACAACATTGAAAAAATTGATCGTTCTTTCCTGAAACTTGACAGTGACCGTATTTATGAGCAAGAAATTGCAGGAGATAGGTGAAGCTAAATTGAAAAGGTGGAATTTTCTTATTAAGTCGTCCGGAATCTTAATCACTTGAAAATTTCCTTTTCATGTCGAAAAATCCTCTTTATAAATTCCAGGAAGACTAGGTGTGAGACTTAATTAATTTTAGATACGTTGCAATAGCCTATTTGATCGTCGCTTTGGATCTCTCCCCTTTCTAAATGCCTTTAAAGGTGCTTCCTTTTGATTGACCTTTGTGGTTTGGCAGTGAAACCGAGATCACTTCTCTTGTGATGATGACGCACAGACTTTCTCTCCATACTTTGTTGCTCGTCGCCTCCCAATGTGGTCATTACGTTGTTTCAGGAGGTAACTTTCATATTTCTAGATACGAAGGAAAGGTTATTGATCGTTATTAACCATTGTTAAGGTTTAAGATAGGCGAATCACAAATAGATTAATTTGATTAACCTCTGCATTTGGGGTTAAGCGAGTTCGCTTTCGCCAACCTTAGTTCGATCGTCGCAGTGACAATCGACTGGTGGGTGGGTTGGTTGGCTGGATTAGATTAAGGCATTCTCATTCCAGTGATGGAAAGATGTTTAGGTTAATGAACTGCATCCGGACTCGTTCAGTCAAGTAAGGCTCCAAGTAAAATCCTTTGTCATATGTATTACAGTATATTTAAAAAGTGCAGAGATAAAATCTGAGGCAACACAGAGAACCTCTAAGATAGAAACAGTTTCTTCTACATTATAACTGGTGTTCATTGTGTTTTCTTTGTACTTCGTCATTTCTTTTATCAAATCCATCCTCCACACCTCCTCATATTTATCATTACTTTTTTAGTATGGGATCCATGGTGTTTGGTCACGCTTAATCGCTCCATCGGCCGAGGGTTGACTTCAGACAAGCAATTCGTTTTTGGTATGTTGTGGTGAATCCATTGTCTCTGTTGGACAGTCAGTCAAACAAGAAAAAAAAAGATCTTCCCAGTAGACATGCTGAAAGATGGAAGAGCGGTACCTGAACATGAACGCATTATGCCTTAATTTTCATCTGAAATTTTTTTCATGCTATTTAAATGATTTTTTATTTACTGTCTAAAACATTTTTGGTATGAAACATTCGTAAATTTATATATATATATGTGTGTGTATGTATATATGTATATATATGAGTATATGTGTGTATATATATATATATATATATATATATATATATATATATATATATATATAAGTATATTATGAGATAATAGATATATATATATACAAATATATTATGAGAAATACCTGTAAAATAATTACTCCCATCAGGGGAAAGGAGAATATCTGGTTGAAAAAGAGAGAGAGGGTGAATAGCCCATCTTACGCAAAAATTAGAAATACAAAAATGGCTTTCATTGTGTAGGAGAAAAAATAAGTGATAAATTTGCTCCCCGAAATCTCTCGCGGGTTTTTGTCGTCCGCTATAATATTCGCTCATTCATTAGAAAGGAAGGTTTTATAGCTCTTAGTGAAATATAGCGTGTTAAAGTAGTCGGGCTTACTGTTCGTCCAGTGTCTGAACATTGCAGGTAGTTAGAAGGAGATATATTAAGAGATAAATTTTCACTGACAGCAATATATATCTATCTATCTGTCTGTCTGTCTGTCTGTCTATATATATATATATATATATTATATATATATATATATATATATATATATATATATATATATATATATATATATATATCTATATATGTGCGTGTGTGTGTGTATGTGTGTATGTATGTATAACTGAATCACGAAAATATGGAACGTGATGAATATATAAATAAAGGCATTTAGGCCTTTCGACTTCTTGTCCTTTACTTAGCAGTAAAGGACAATAGGTCGAAAGGCCTAGCACCACTCCGTCTTCGTGGCATAGCTTTTATTTACATATATACGTATGTGTGTGCTTGTGTATGTCTGTGTAACACTTATGAACTGATCCTTTCGGCTCCAATGATTTAATGAGATCTGTTAAGGCGTCTTAGTCTTCTCTTATAGCGCCCTCCTGTAGCGAAACCTGAATCTACCGTATTTCATATTAGCAGTACACCTCCTTACGGCGATTTTTTCTCCGTATCATGTTCCAAGCCGTGGTGATAATATTCTTCTTGAATTTATTCTCTGATTGATTAGTTTTCTACTTTTCAGGATACTGTCGTGGTGCTTGTTCTGGGCACTGACTTATCACAGTCTGCTTTCGTTTGACTCTCAAGTTCCAGTTTCGTCCTTCGATATGTGATATATGATGAATAGGAGAGAGAGAGAGAGAGAGAGAGAGAGAGAGAGAGAGAGAGAGAGAGAGAGAGAGAGCTGTATGACTCTCAGCTACTGAAGGCTTTGAGAACTCTGCGGATATTTATCCTCCAATTTTACCTTAATATTAAGTAGCGTTATCTAAAGTCACGCGAAAAGTTGGTCATTTGTTAATGGAAAAATGATTTTTCTTATTTGATATGATTGCTGTTGTTCATCTAAAGCTTCACACTCTGGCCCATCAATGATTTCTGCAAATTCAGTGGTTAAAACGACTTTTATTAATCATATTGTCCATCTATATCATGGAACTGAATGACCTTAGGTTGTGGTATCTTGATGATTGAAATTTCAGTGAAATATTACAACAAATTTTTACTTTTTGTCAGTTCTGTTCCGTATCCTTCGTTTCGTTGTTTCATGTGTATAATAAGGCAACATAATTTCAAATAAAATGCAAGGATTTCTTGAGCAAATATTAAAGCAAAATTGTTAATATCATTGTTGTTATTGTTTGCAGTTGTAGTATTAATGTACCATTCTTGACTCTGCTGCCCACCAGTATGTATAAAAGAAAATCAGACAACCAGACGAGACACACACAAAAGAAAAATGCAGACAAATTAATAGCAAAGAAGCATGGATATCCAAAATTGAATGGAAACAGAATAACTGAATGGTAGAACCTCTTGCATTATTTGTTCTGAAAGCTAAGAAAGGACGAATGCTATGAAAGCCTTATAAAATGACTCGTATAATTTGTAATTTTAGTTAAGAAAATCATGTACACAAGACATTGTCATTATAATCGGTATAGCGGATGAATGAACAGAAATGCTAAAATTGGGTTGTCATGTGCCATATATTTTCAATTGAGTGAGTATCCCTTTTTGGGGGGGGGGGGCCGCGGTTAGTACCGCCAGTGCATACATCACATAGTGCACTGTAGGCATTACTTAAGGTTCTTTGCAGCGTTCCTTTGGCCCACAGCTGCAACCCCTGCCATCCCTATTACTGTACCTCCGTTTATTCTCTTTCTTCCATCTTACTTTCGTCCCTTTCGTAACAACTGATTCATAGTGTAACTGCGAGGTTTTCCTCCTGTTACACCTTTCAGACATTCTTACTGTCAATTTCCCTTTCAGCGCTGAATGACCTCAAAAGTCCCATAGCTTGGCCTTTAACCTAAATTTCATATTGTATTTGCATTTTAGTGGAGTGAATGTGCCTGAAAGAAAGAGAGAGAGAGATAAAGGTACAGGTAAAACGACATAGAACATTAAAATGTTGATAAAAGAGATATCTGAGACACTCTGGAGATCATGATTGGAAAACGATAGCAATTTCATCTTGTTCAGTCTTCAATTTCAAATAACCTAAAACCTGCATTATAGATTCAGATGACTGGAGAGAACGTGTAATTTTCTTTAGGGAAACGTGTAATTCCCTTTAGGGCTGGCAGGAAGGAAAAAGTAGTAGGACGGCAATAATCAGAAATATCAGCTAAATCATTTATTGTAGACAATCACATTTAAAGTCTTATAAATTTCTGTCAGTTCAACTGAATTTTTATGTGGAGTTCTTAGTGTCACCACCTAGATTATGAATTTTTTTTTTTATGAGAGTGTCTCTTGGGTAACAAAGTGAAAGGCAACCCTATATTTATTCCATAAAAATCTGGTATCACTTCCAGTGTAGTGAAAGTTATAAATTGATGGCAGCTATAATAATTATCCGGACGCATTGCTTCATAATAAATGGATTCTAGTAACGCCAGTTGTTTAACAGCTCTCAGATATTTTGATGAAAAATAGAAGAGATACTTTCCTTCTCTTACCCTTTATATCAGTAAGGAATTGCTCATTTCGAAGTAGACCTGGACTCTTTACACATTATTGCAAGCCCACTGCAGCCAAGGGGCAATATTCCAACACTACATAAACGACCACGACTGCAAACCGACAGTGGAAGAATTATTAGAACGCATAGAGATCGTGCATAGAGAAGCTGGTTCTACAGATCACAAATAGCAGAAGCTGTGAGTATGAATCAGCAACGGCCTGCATTAAACATACAAAGGAATAAGGACTTCATCCTCTTTTCGTCAAGGGAACTAAAGGACATCCATGAGAAGGGAGACACGAGCGCGAACACCCCAAAACACGATTACCGACGACGAAGCAAATCAAGGCTGTCGGCCAGAGACGGAAATCACGCCCTTTGCTGCAAGCCGCGGCATAGGGCGCGTCTTACGGAGCGCCAGGAATGCCAGTGAGACCATGAGACCCGCCGACCAATAAAACTTCAGCACCTCAATGACGTCATGTTTAAAATTTAGGCGCAAAGTCTGCACGTAATAATAAAAACCTTTTATGTCAATTTGTAATTCAGTCGTGAAGACGTTGCCGATGAGCGAGGATACAGTTCGTCAATTAGAATAGGTAAATGGAAAGAAAAGTGAATAATTCATTATTTCTGAGAAGCTTGCCTGAAGAGGAAAAGAAGAATTATAGACTGATTCAGCCTGATAAGAAAATAGTATCTGCAAACAATGCCATTGACTTCAATAGGGAAATGCATAAGAGAGAAAATATGCCCAAATACTATATATATATACATATATATATATATATATATATATATATATATATATATATATATATATATATATATATATATATATATATATACATTCAGCTAAAAACTATAGGAAAAGATAATATTTGTCATACTTAATGCATAAAAGCATATATATGTATATATATATATATATATATATATATATATATATATATATATGTGTGTGTGTGTGTGTGTGTGTGTGTGTGTGTGTGTGTGTACATATGTACTGTACAGTGCGTACTCAAAAAGTATTTAGTGGTTAAACAAGCACACGCTAGAAGAACCCTAGCACTTCCAAAAATATTTCGGGTAATTATGACCTCTAACCTTTACCGCCCACAAAACAAAGCCACCGGAGTTTGCCTGTGAGAAGTAAACAGTTCAGAACTTCTGTAATTCTGTATCCTGTTTTCATATATGCTCCGATGATTAATTTTATTTTTCTCCACCTCAAATACTAGTGTGAAGGATTCCAAAATCATTACTGTATCTTACTCTATACTAATCTTTAAAATGGTTTACAAAGGGAAAATGAAAAGATGCCGTAAACTTCGCTGTAAAGTTACAATGAGTGTGCCAAGTAGCATTGTAATTGGACTAACTACACATTTTTATTGAGGTCATCCCCTAGGCGAAATTCAATTGAGACACCGTTAATGGCACTCAGGTATTGAAAGAAAACGGTGCGACAGCTAACGCCTGTTGAATCAACGAGAAGTTCCTCGAAAATAAATAGTACGAGAGAAAGTTGTTTATTACGTAAATAGACTGACTTAGTCATTTTTCGCATCGCTGCAATAGGACTAAAATATGAGCAGCAATTCATAGGCACTTTATAAGCCAATCAGGAATACCCATGCCATCATATGTATAATATATATACAGTATGTATATATATATATATATATATATATATATATATATATATATATATATATATATATATATATATATATAGATATAGAGAGAGAGAGAGAGAGAGAGAGAGAGAGAGAGAGAGAGAGAGAGAGAGAGAGAGGTTATTATTACATAACCTCACGTATAAAAAATCCATTAGCTCACTCTAAGGAAAAACACGATCATTATTCTGGGACTGATTCTGATACGGCGAATACATTTTTTTTTTTTACTTCGTGTTCGGAAACGTCGTATTGGCCTGGATGTAAAAAAGAAAAGGATGAGTAAGTAATTAGTAAAGACTTATCCTTCTAAAATATCGGTAAAATATGAGTAAAAATAAGTTTAATTTATACAAACAGACTAAGAAATCAAAATGAACATACTGTATGTAGTAGCTAGGTGGTCAGAGTCACTGTCTATCGTTGTTTCTCAACCAGGCCGCAGTTCGAATCCTGGCCTGTGCAGAAGCACTTATCAATTACGATTCCCCGTGGGTGTAAATTATTCCCAAGGTGTAATGAAATCGATATTAAAACTTTGAATATGTAAATATATGAAAATATAAAATAAATGGGTAGCAAACGTGCCTGGAGAGTAAATAAATATAGCGATGAAAAATATGATTTCATTGGGAAATAAAAACACCGATTAATTTATTAGATGGTTTCAAGAGGAAAGGAATAAACCAGTGTAAATGCATTGTCCTTGGCAACATGGAAGGTTATGGGCGCACCCTCAGAAAGCTGTTCTCGTTGTTTGGGATTCCCCCCGTTAAATTCGCCTGCGTGCAAATTTCCCAGCTGGGACCCCGTCACTGGGCCGTTTACGAATAACAAACGGGGGTTTTTTTCCTGAATGCATGATTTCATTCTTATTCTGGACTGCTTAGAAAAAAATTCTCTTCCCTATCTTTTTTGTAGCTATTTTATACTTTTTCCTCGTTCTATCGCTGGCTCGCTTCCATTGTTTAAACGTCATCATCCATTTAGATCTAACGTTTAAGTTCTACGGTACAGACTTGCGAAAAAATAAATTTCGTTCTTTTATACATAAGTAGGTGACAGTTTATATCAACCTCATTTCCTCATTTCCTTGCTCCCACATTTTTTATTGCTGCAGGAAATTTGCTCGCACGCGCTTACACGCGTGTATTTTCTGTGCACAGTTGAAATGGATATCTATCTCTCGTTTTCATTATTAATTCTAGAATCGTTCTGTGTCTCCTGTTTGCCCGAATATCGTAACCTGTACCCATCGTTCTTTTCTTGTAATAAAGGACGGCGAGAGAGAGAGAGAGAGAGAGAGAGAGAGAGAGAGAGAGAGAGAGAGAGTTATAACCTCTATCTTTCTCTTTGTTCTATTTTTCTCCGTTCTATTCTCTGCTTTTGTTTACGCATTTTTTCTCTGAATAATTTCCTTTTATGCCAAGAACGCTTTTATCTTCTAGAATTTCATGACGATTGCTTGGATATATATATATATATATATATATATATATATATATATATATATATATATATATATATATATATATATATATATATATATATATATATATATACATACATACATACATATACATATATATATATATATATGTGTTCATATATATATATATATATATATATATATATATATATATATATATATATATACATACATACATACATACATACATACATACATACATACATGCATAATAACTCCTTTTTGCTTTATAAATCAGTGAACGTAGAACTTTCAACCATATCCCAGTTGATCACCTTTTAAAGACTTGTAACGGACTTTGGGGGTCTTTTCGACCGACATTGAGTCATTGTGGGCCCATCCAATCTCAGTCGTTCCCATGCACAATGTGGTTTGCTTTTGTCTTGCACAGGAACGTGTTTGAGTCTCCTGAAAAGTATCTGTTTGGGTCTGCATAACTGCGTTCATTGCCCCATCCGCAAGATATGGTCCTTTTGCAAAAAATGTAGAAAACGTGTAGTTAAATAGCCGGACAGATAAAAAAATGTAAGTGACATAGGTAAAGATAATTTCCACTTATCCATCTTCGTTGCTTGGTGGAGCTGAACAACTGTTTGACTGATAACATACCGTTCATTTAAATCCTAGACGTACTAACTGTTTTGCCTCCTGGAGAGTAAGTTACTAGCTGCATACAAAACATCAGGTGTCAGATTCTCTGATAAGCTATCATATTATCTTTTAAAAATGAACATACTCTTGGCAAAGTATACACGGCAGTTCGTGCCTGCCAGGTGACGACCCACTTATTAATTATAATTCCTCTTCAATATTAAATGACATTTGTAGCTTAATGTTTGTGTATATAAAATCACGGTGATGTGATAAAAATTCATTATATATACTCTATATATATACATACATACATACATACATACATATATATACACACACACACACACATATATATATATATATATATATATATATATATATATATATATATATATATATATATATATATATATATATATCTTCTTTAATTGTATCGAGATTTTAACATGGAAAACTAATAAAATCAAATCGTTAATGACTGTGAAAATTTTTGAAAAGAAAGGGAAACATATATCATTAAGATTTCTTTTTATATGAAGTACATGATTATTCAAGCTTAGATGCAGCTTAGATGCAGTCTTGCTTATGTGTATATTCATGTTTGAGTATATTCATGTTCTTGACCGTGTAACTATTCTTTATAAATATTTACGCGGTAGCAAATGACTTAAGAATTCAAAGACCGAGGAGCGAATGGGTCTGCGCGCTGTACTCTCTCTTACCGTTCTTCCGTTACTTGCTTTCCCATCACAGTCCCCTAGGTAACCGAATCAAATTGACCTCATACGTGAAACAAAGGCGAAGAATACAGACAAAAGTTTTCTTTCCTACTTCAGTTAGAATATTTGTGAAACGACCGATTTCTGCCTCAATTGTTTCATTATCATTGACTTGCTCATTGACTCGGTTTCTTTTGTTGTGTTTTCAGTTGTTCTTTACGAAGGTAATGATAATGATAAGAGTGAGAGATGTCAAGGAAAGAAGAGGAACACTAACTACTACAATACTGAGAAAACTTTTTTATATAATGATAGTCATCATAATCGTAATGTTGAAACCCATTGCAGAATTGTTAATTGTAATAATGCTACTGTCAGTTGCAACACTGTCATGATAATATAGCAGTAGTAGAATTATACTAAGTAGTAGCGGTAGTACCGCTACTAGCACCAGCTCTTGGAAAGAAAATGAATGGTAATTTATAAGAATTTATTTAAAGTTCAAATACAAAGTTTTTGAATGAAAAATATAGCAAGAATTTTTCATTTAATATTCTTCATGCTATAGATTTAACTAACTTTGATAATTTTTCCTGGGGTGTGATATTCGTGTTAAAGGTACGTGTTTTGTAATAACTGGTTTTATTCATACACCGACCTGTACTAGCAGTGATCATGTATTCGTGGTGTGTTCTATAAATTTTTCGAGGTATGGCAAGTAACATTGTATAATAATGTAACTCATTCTGCTAGGCGTGGTCAGGTATTTGCATTCACACACACACACATTCACGGGCGCACTTATACACAAAAACGCGCGCGCGCGCTACACACACACACATATATATTATATTCTAAAGTACTCATGAATGTATGTGTGAGCTAACACGTAACATGGTTATCTTCGAATAAATGGCTCCCACAAATTTTTCGTAGCCTAGTACACAAGAAAATCACACACACATACGCACACACACGCATATATATAATATATATATATATATATATATATATATATATATATATATATATATATATATATATGTGTGTGTGTGTGTGTGTGTGTATGTACATGCATATATACATATGTATATATATATATATATATATGTATATATACGTATATTTATATACATATATTGCACACATGCCAATACACTCACATAAACGCACTCAAATATCAAGACGCAAACACTTATACAACCGCACACACACACACAATTTAGGTTTATGAAATGAAATACAGGACCACACTGAGGTGGACGAAAGTTGCACTGTTATTTTACCTCACTGATTGCACGGTCTCAAAAGTACATAAAAAAAAAAAAAACACGAATTTTCCACTATTTACACCACGCCCCCAAAACACACAACCGAAATTAAATGCAATGAGCTCTCGGTTCAGAAAATGAATTCTTACTCGAGCGGAACCAACAGACCGCAAATAATAAAACGCTTATAATGATGCCGTCACAACGAATTTTTGTGCGTGAATCCTTAGAACGAAATGCAAGGAGAGGTAGAGAGAGAGAAAGGGAGAGAGAGAGAGAAGGGGGATATGATAATTTAAAGGTATGTTAAAATGAGGTAGAGAGAAGATGTTACATCTGTATAGCAATGAAAGATTTTCAAAAGAGAGGAATAAATATATTGAGCTCTTGACGAAATAAAGTCTTATGGGAGGGAGGAATCGAAATGCAGCGTATGGTAACAAAAAGATCTTGAAACAAGTGAACGGGACACAGCAAGAGAGACAGAAACAAGGAAGTCCGGTCCCCTGGCCTTCTCCCTCTGTCTGGAATCGTTGCTCTCGGTGTGAGTGAATGAAGAGCGACCATATCCCGCATGGTCTGATCTGGTCTCGGTCGAAATGGAACTGAGAGCCTCCTGCAGCAGCAGCAGCTGGTGGGCCCGCCGTCGACCCGAGAGCTCTCACACCGAACCTGACCTTCTTCCTCCCCACAAAATTTCGCCCCCGAAACTGGGTCACGGATTCCCTTGCTTATATATAAACGTGTTGCCGCCTTCTCCGGTCATTCGGATCAGAAGTCATCCTTCCCTTCGGAACATATTACACTCTATACGCTCGTGGAAAAGTGAGTATCGCTTAGAGAGGGTTCCTTGGTGCTCAAAGAGAATATTGTGTTGGAGTGAGAAGGCGAGTGACTGGAATATGATCATGTGCTACAACGACCCTTCCGGAGTCGTGGTACTCACGGGAGTGTGATGTTTTTCTCGTCTCTCTTGTGCACACCCTTTTGGATTCCCTTTTCAATTAGTGACTGTGTGTTTTGTGTTTCGTTCATTACATATGAAACGTAACGAAGTAATGAAAGGAATTCCCGATATCTTGGAAAATGCCAATATCACTACATGCTACTTGCTCTCAACGAAGAGTTGCTATCCCCTGGAAAACCAACCATGGAAAATTATCACTAAAATCATGTTGGTAACTAATGAATTCACTGCATTAAATGTGACTGAATACGACCTAGCTAAATGCCTATGAAGAGCGTATCAGTCATTTACCTCGTTTCCAAAAGAAAATCAGGCCCACTAGTTAGTGCTTCGTTCTAAAAAAAAATTAGAGGAACTTCTGTCGTGAAAAGGAGTGTACTGGGGCGGGATTAAAATAGAATCCTGAAAACAATTGTTAAAGGGGCGGGTGTTGTATGCATTAAATGGATTATTTCAGGCAGTTTCATGATCCTGAACTTTTATTGAAGGGTTGAGCTACTTAATAGCTTGAACATTTTTCTAATGGTATGATCCATAACACTTAACAACTGTCGATTTGGGGCGGGGGGCCGGGGGCGGGCGGGTTTCGTTTGTAATCACTTGTTGATGTTATTAAGAGAACCACGAACAGCAAAAATAGCAAAATTCTTACAGCGATCCCATTAGAATGATCGTAAGATCAAGTATAAATTTCAAATTTCTCTTAAGTCAACTTCTAAATGCAGTTCTCAGTAAATTAGTTTATTTCATCAAGCCATGTTATCAGTTTTATGAATTATTTTACGAACACTTGAAGTTGTGCTTATTAGAAATGTAAACCACGCCCAAAATATAACAGTCGTATACATTAAATGCCTGCATACATATTCGCAGGCACGAATGCATAATCATATGAATATTCGCATCACTCATAAGAATACGAATTTTTTCCGGTCTACCCGTCTCTCGATATGTATTCATGTCTATACTAACAGTGAATGTTCATATGAATTACTCATACACACACTCTCACACACATTTATATATTTATGTATTTATATATGTATGTATACGCGTATATATATACACATACACATACATATATAAATATAGATGTATGTATGTGTATTGTATGTAAACACTAATTTATATTTTTCTTGTTCACATGCACATCTAAGTAATCGGAGTGACGGGGAATGAGTGAGTGTTTTATGATTATGCAAGGTAGGTTTTAGAGATCAAGGTCAACATGATTAAGGTGCGCGAGAACGAAGACTAGACGGGAGTGACAGTATGTGAATGGCTCAGAGTGGTCCGCATCTAAAAGATTTAAGTACAATTAATTACACAGCTTCCGTGGCATCAGATTAATTACAGAGAACAATTATTATTAAGAGGAATTAATTATGCCAATTAATTACAGATAAAGTAAACATCAGTCAGTGCAATCAGTAGAGTATAAAACAGCTTTTAGTCAGTGTGATTAATAATACGTCAAAGGATTTTAAAAATGAAGTTAACTGCAGCTAATCCTCGGAAAAATTAATTTGATTTGAAGTAGCAATTACGCCATGAAATTAAATTGAAGGTTACAGCTATTGGACGAGAGAATAAATTAGATATTATGGAGCTTTCACGCTGCAAAGTAAATTACTCAGGAAACGGATTTCAAGTTCTAAAGTTGATAATAAAAGTGCTTTTGGACGAAGATAATGCCCTCTAGCCAAAGCAACAACGTCTTTGTATTAGATGAAACAATGGTTTTCCTTTATTAAATTTTTCATGTAATTTCTAGTTATGTGTTTTAGCAACAAAGTTCTTTATTAACGCATCAGGTTTTAGACAAAGGAGCTCGTTCTCTTAATATGACAGCCGGTGGTACCGGCAACCTAATGCCTTTGTATGCAAGTGCCTGAAGAAAACGGCAAAAAAAAGAAAAGACAGAGAGAGAGAGAGAGAGAGAGAGAGAGGTGAATATTAATAGGTTTAATGAGGCAGACAGGGACAAATACATAGTTTTGAGAAAATGGGTGAATGGGAGCATTACTATTGCGTTATGGGTAATGGATTCAAGAAAAAATTTAATCGCAAAATAGGAATCTGGAATGAGTGGCAGCATCGTCAATAACTGATGTGCCTCAAGAGTGAGTGTTTTGCAGCTGCAATATTATCTCTCCTTTCACCTAAGCACCGATAGGAATCAGGATGGCCAAGTAGAAACGTAAAACAATATTGAATGTTAAAGACTTCCGCTCAGCACGTGCAGAGGAGAAAATCTGAGAAAAGATGGAAGTGATAAGCCTTAGCTCTCTCATTGGAGGGAGAATGGCGGAGAAAATGCGCATTCCTGAGATGAAAATGCCCTGGACTTGAATGTTTAAGTTTAAAACAGAAATGTTCACCTCAGCTTGTCTTTTGAAAAGTGGAGATATATAAAGAAAGGTCTAGCGAAATACCCGTTATAACATTTTCACTTAGATCAACAGATTACGTAAGTTACGTAACGAGGGTCATGCAAACATGCATGCGTGACGCTCGTCGCGAATAGTAGGATAGATGTAAGCTCTAGGCACTGGGTAAAAGAAAAAAAAAAAAGGAGTTTAAAAATTCATTCTTGGAATAACGGTGTTAGAAATGGCTATTCTGCCATCGTACAGTGACTCTGCAGATTCTGCTACTTCCTTGTGTCATTGACGTATGATGATGCATATTTTTCGTTTTTTCTGCGACGATCATATGATTGTCTTTCGATTGCGTGTCACTGGGAGCTTACATTGCCTTTTATATCAGAACTGGTTTGTTGAGAATTTTAGCTTAGTGCGTCGGGAAGCTGCGGAGGAATTTACACAATTTTTCTATGCATTACCATTGTTATTACTATTACGATGAATATGAACAAGCATGCAGATAATAAACTTGCATTGCAAGTGTAGACATAATAGAACGAGCAGGTTTGATATAAGAAACAATTAAAAGAAACAAAAAAATATAGATAGATAGAGAGATAGATAAATATATTTAATGTTAGATATCAGTATAAAATGATAATGAATTCTACACAAAATGAAAGAAATAACCAAACGAATAAAGCTAAAATGTAAATACTCAAAGAATAACGCTCTTGAGTACACCCGTAATTAGTGAAACTCGAACCAAGGTTTTGGAGTTCCGTTTACGAGGGCTATGGCGCAGCCGTGTGGCTGTTACCCGGCGTAAAGCAGCAACTAAATATAAACCAGCAGCCCCAAATAGCAGCAACGCTCTCCTGTACCACTGAGAAAGCAAATCAAGTCGATGTTGAGCGCCCCCAACTCCCAAATACTTTTGACAGATTGCAGTAGCTTGTGTATTAGAATGATGAAAATACATAAAAAACATACATATATATATATATACATATATTTATACGTATATATATACATACACATATTTATAGATATATATGTACCTATATATATATATATATATATATATATATATATATATATATATATATATATATGTATATATATATATATATATATATATATATATATATATATATCTAGGCTATAATACATATATTGTATATATAAGTATAATATATATACAGTATATATGTGTGTTTTTTTAACATAATTACACTTGAAATGGGACTGATATTACGAACAAACGATTAAAAAAAGTTCCAGCGGTCCATTACTGAAATTGCGACCGACCTTAGACATCTGATGGAAGCGATAATGTGTAGCAAGCCGGAAAAAGCTTGATTTGGTTAATTGTACCACTTATTTGACATTTTTTTATTCTCTTTAGGCTTCAACTAGGTAAGGACACTGAAAGATATACAGATAAAGATTTCGCAGCCTCCAGAGATAAACAGACATAGTTGGGAAAAGAAACAAAGAGGTCAGGAGAGGGAGAAGAAGAAGGAAGAAAGAAAGAAAGCGAGCACGAAGGGCATTACGGAAGAATGCTCCTCATTCGAGATACGGCAGGGAAAGCCGTTCAGTTGTTATAAACATTCAGTGATCATACATTTTATGGATCATGGGCGCAATTTTTGCTCGCATTGCCGTACCTCTAGACAGGATCTGCGTGGCCAGAGCTCAGCTACGCTCTTCCTGGGAGTAATTCTCTCTCTCTCTCTCTCTCTCTCTCTCTCTCTCTCTCTCTCTCTCTCTCTCTCTCTCTCATATCCTTTGCATTTAGTTATTAATATATCATTCAGCTGAAAAAATTTTTAAAGAAATAATTGGGACTCAAAATAAAAAAGATATATATTTGAAAGTACAGCTTTGTTTTCCCTCTCTCTTCCTCTCTCGCTCTATTCCTTGTCTCTGTTTCTTACGCCTTAATTTTCCAGATCGTTAGTTACTCTTACCTGTATTCTCCCAGGAGAAATCTAAAGATGTGGAAAAGAAAGCGACTGAATATCAAAACTGCTCTAGAGGGCAAGAACTGCGTAATGAAACGAAGCGAATCTAAATTCAGATGAATTGTTTTATTCCCATTTTCTATATGAGAGGAGAGACTTCTTTATTTCATGCATGAAGTTCTCTCTCTCTCTCTCTCTCTCTCTCTCTCTCTCTCTCTCTCTCTCTCTCTCTCTCTTCTGCTGAGGAGAGCTCGTTTAAGCATTGCAAGGGATTTTGGAATGCAAGCTTTCGTATCTGTTAGCAGGTTCCGTTTAGTTCCAGTGTTTGAAAGTATTCAGCGAATTTCTCTGTAAATTTTCTCTCAAGTGATTCCCAAAATGCTCTTTCAAGGATTGTTTCATTTTTTTCATAAAGCCAAAAGATGTAAACTAGTTTATATATATATATATATATATATATATATATATATATGTATGTGTGTGTATATATATATATATATATATATATATATATATATATATATGTGTGTGTGTGTGTGTGTGTGTGTGTGTGCACAGCATATATTATATTAAATATACATATATATATATATATATATATATATATATATATATATATATATATATATATATATATATATCACTGTATACGAATCCTGTGTGTAACGTAAGAAAGAAAAAGCTTAACAGATTTTTTTAGATTTAACTGTGAAGAAAATTTTCTTTAGGTTATCCCCGGCTTGGAATCTAAAATAAAAAAAAAACTTAAATTCTAGGTCAGAGAGACTAATTTCTTTTATTTTTCATCAGATAGTCTTAAGACGATTAGTATATCATTATTGTAGTTGTTTTCATTTGAAATGAGCAAGCATAAAAGAAAGTAGCTAATAAAGCACCCTTTTACGGAATAGAATGCCTAAACTTATAAAAGAAAGGGAAAGATAAGAAAGAGACAGTGAATGAAGATAAATCGACAGAAAAATAGCTATAAATAAATAAACCACAATATAAGCCTAAAATAAGGCATTAGCAGAAAGGCCGAATTCAAGGTCTTTAATTGGAATGAACTAGAAATTATTATAGGTTCCCTTCAGTCATGGCGGCACCGCATAACGTAGCCTGAAAAGCATATTTGCCTTTTAACAAGGGGAGTTACAACACTTTTCTCACGGCAAGCGAAAAGAATGGGATATCTTTAACTGTTGTTGCCATCTTGTTAATTTAACCTTATTTTTCTTGCTTTTCTCACAAAAGAAATTCCCTTTCCTTCACGAGGGTTACTTATATATTTCTGATTTACTGTGATGATCGTTTTTATAAATAAGGAGAACAACTGGCATTGAATTACTTTTCTTCTTATTAAGAAATTATTGTAAATTGTAGGCAAGTAACTTCGTTAAAAGCATTTTATTAGGTAACAAAAGAGCAGAACGTTTTCAACTGAGTACATAGTTTAAGTTACTTCTGTGAGATTCCAAGCTGAAGGTGAACGTCCCTAATTGTTCAGTACCAAAGCGTGACTGAAACAACAACCGTCCTTTGCAGTCTGTTGCCCAATACCTAACAGTAAAGCAGAGTACGTCAGATTCACTTCATAAACCTTTTGAAACACAGAATGATGTAGTTGTTTTCGAAGATGATTATCCGAATACCATGGTTCAAGTTGAAGGCCTAAAAACCCGGCAATGACTTAAACAAAGCTTGCTCGTTTTATTTTCAATCGCGTGAAGAAACCGGACCAGAAAAATGTGCCCAGGCTGGGAGAATTATGATTTGAGCTCGATTGGTGGTTTTGCTTGAATGAAGGTGGACAAGCCCTCTTGATCTCCAGTGCTTGGGTCTTCCTTGCTCTCATGGCTCTAGGCCTTCTTTGAGATACAACGCCGATTTTTGTAGGACAGGGCGTTAACCCTGCGCTCCACTCTCTTCTTATATTGGGGCTTGAGACCGGCACGAGCATAAAGCTCTTATGGCAGTTTTGTGTGTCTTGGTCGCCATGAGTAAGGAAACTTGCAATGTGCATACCGCAATGCGGCATGAGGCTTTTGCCGGTGAGTGTAGGTGAAGTTCTTCACACCTTTGTTTCGTAGTCATCATTCAGGGTTTATTTCCAGATTTCGTCAGAAAAGAAAAGAATAAAAGAAAAAAAGTAATTACTGCTAGAAGCGTGCATTGGGCAGTTTGTATGAAAATGCACGTAGTGCATGTTTGAATTTTCATATGAAATTCCTTTTCCAGTGACGAGCAATTTTCCTTCGGTTTCTGTCCTTCATTGTATTTTAGTTCTTTTTCCTTTTGCTCATTTTGTATTGTACACTAAACGGAGAGGGTAAGGAATATTTGCAACCTATTGTTACACTCCAGTTTGCGAATATTTTGTTTTTAAATGTTCTGCTTTGGCTTTGGTTCTTTCGTAAAAGTTATAGGAAACACTTTATTAAAGTTCATATAACTATCAGGCTTTATATATCCGGCATAGAATGAATGAAGAATAACAGATGAAACAAAAAATAAGCTTAATAGAAACATATTTCCATTTCTTAGTTTTTTGGGCCTCCTAGTAAATCAAAATTCTTTGCAAGATTCTAAGCCTTATTTTATTATGATAGGGTCCCCTACCACGTTCACAAAAAAAAAAAAAAAAAAAATATCAAATGATGGAAAGTTATCTCAGGGTTTAATTTGTCCTTGAATAATTTCAGAATGAAAGCTATTATTAAACATCAGTGTCAGTACGAAGGAAAACATAAATAAATGCTGAAATACTTACAGCGCAGCTTAAATATTCATGGCGGGTTTTACAAAACTCTCATGAAGCTTCGGATGCCATTCTTACCCGAGAGAAAAATACAAAGCCAAAGAAACCAGTCTACGTCTACCTCCGTCTGGAAATACCCAGGTGATGTAACCTTGCCCAGAGCTCATCTGGGATGATGTTATTGAGAGACTCGTCGTCTGCAACCTAACTTTTTTTTTTTTTGGCGAGATGGACACCATGAATTAATCGAATTGCATTAACAAACAGCGGGTTTCTCTTCTACGTGTATTTTACCTTATGGATTAGAATAGAGAGAGAGAGAGAGAGAGATGGTTGAAGGAAGGTAGAGAAAGAAGGGGAGGGGCTAGAAGGAGAGTAGAGAGCAAAATAGACGCATAATTAATTAAGGGATAGAAACGAAGGATGGACAGACAGAAAGAGAGAGAGAGAGGAGTGGTGGTGGAGGTGGGGAGGGATGCATGGCATCACTTCGAGAATGCACAGAGTCGCCCCGCTTCAGCTGAGCCCGTTGAACTTCAAATTCAAGTTGAAAAGATGCTGTTCCGGTATCATGAGTTTATTCAGCATTAGAGATTTTCATCACGATTAAATTTCAGTGATGCATCATTGCTTTCTGGTTATACACAAAAGTATGTATCTCATCATTATGATAAATTACTTACCGCGAAACAAAAGTCGTGGCTCATCAAGCGTGTGAGGTCGCGATATTTTTTTTTTTTTTTTTTTTTGCTTTGTTTTTCTCTTATTCTTTTGTCTGAATTTTCTCTCCAACTCCTATATGCATTATGTAGGAGCAGGTAGGTGGAAATAACTTTTCTGGTTGTCTTAGTTTTAACCGGCTAGCCATTCCAGTTTGCTCTGCATCTTCCCAGTAATGCAACAAGTAGCGTTAGGCGTTTGTGGTGGACTAAATGTGAATAAAACCAGTATTTAAAAGTGGACGGTAGATATATGTTATATACAGAATGACTGATAAAGTGATTGCTCATAGAGAGATTTGGGAAGACTGATAGACACAAAGACATACAGTGAGTCATTTCATGTCATATTTCACACGGACATATTTTTGGGCTATTAGTTATTGACTGCCTTGCCTTATTGTGACTCATTGCCGCTCGCTCCAGAAACCCCCTTCCGTGCCTCGCTTTCCATCTGCTTGAGAATGAGCTGTAGCTCTGAAAATTTTGAATGCCGACTGCAGACTTTCATTTCAAACCTTAAGCCTTAAATACCCGGTGTATTAGAACTTGAGGAAGCACGTCCACGGCAATGTCTCAAGTCTCGCTTATTGCTCATCATTATTATCATTCATTATATGCGTTCTGCTGGGTACAAGGAAAGATTACTTGTTGAAAAACTCTCTCTCTCTCTCTCTCCCACATTAAGTTTGGCTTACATGAATAGACCGGTATCTTTTACAAAAAGAAAAAAACTCCCTTTTTGTATCGATATACTCTTACACGAGTAAAATGCCATTACAGCTTCTGAAATCTCTCTCTCTCTCTCTCTCTCTCTCTCTCTCTCTCTCTCTCTCTACTAATCCGGACATCACACTTTACATATCCGAGTACCCAAACAATTATTTGAGTTCGTCCATGTAACATTACGCAAGTAGATGGCAACACTTGTGCATCATATTTATTTCCGTTTATCATGTTTGTCTAGTAATGATGACACTGTGCGAGTTTTCGAAAACCGGCGCCTGTGGTTTTCACGAGGAGGACTTTGTCGCAATGCCAATACTATTTCTATTTATTTATATCTCTTAGCTTACGTTTCAGTCGCCATTCATGTATTCGAAAATTTGTAAATTCAGTTATTTTGTTTATTTGTTTATTTATTTATTTCTGTTTGATTCGTGGGAACTGAAAATAGTCGGAGATACAGGGAATTTGCCACAGTTAGGCTACTTATGTGAAGGTTTTCATAACGCGTGTAATTTATGTGAAAAAAAAATAATGCTCCTAAAGATGAATCTCATTTCACTAATGATAAAAGAGTCATGATATCAAAGGTCAACGACCTCACAAGCAAATAATACCAAACATTTCGGATATCATTCGTGCCTGAAGGAGGCTTTTACGGGAGCGTTTTAAATTGGGCTACACCCAGTAGTCAAGCAAGAATCTGAAGCACTGCAAGCTTTCTCTTGCAGGTCCATAAATTAGATTACATAAAGCACCGCGATTAACTAATCCAGGTCTGAAACCAAGACCTTCATTACATTCTTTCTTATTTTGGTTGTTGTTGATATTGACTTTTGTCGGTTCTGTCATATTGCAGGTTCCTGTATTTTAAGTACTTTGCTTCAATTTGGCTGATTAAATCAGTAAGAACTAAGAATAAAGCTTTTCATCGTGTTAGTTTCCTCTACACTTATATATCTGATGATGTTGTGTGCTCCATTTTTTAATAGTTCTCTATAGTTAATTTTTTAACTGTTCTACATGTCGTCATTCGCTTTTTCGAGGTCATACAGACAGAACTGAATGCCATGAGGAATATCAGGTATCAGGCCGGAATAAGGTACTCTAGTGTGCACGTGCTCATCTTTGGTTTACAAGAGATACCTGGAACGTTAACTGAAATTACATATATATATATATATATATATATATATATATATATATATATATATATATATATATATATATTGTTGTGTGTGTATATACATATATATATATATATATATATATATATATATATATATATATATATATATATATATATATATATATATATGTGTGTGTGTGTGTACATACATATATATATGTAATGTTGTGGGTATGTGCATGTGAATTTGAGCTCATATCACTATATACACAGTACAAATTACCACGCACAAGTATACATACATGTATGTGTCTACATGACTTGTAATTTTCAGTTATCCCTATCTCAATAATGAGTTCCTTTAATGTGTTACTTTTAAGAAGTTATTTTACAGGTCATTTTACTCACAACCAAGGACTAAGCTAAAAGAAAAAATCACCGGAAAAGGGCATCCGCTAATAAATGACTGGTACATGAAAAAGAAAAATATATTATTTAGAGGAAGACCAATATATGATAACAGTCAAAACGATGTTCCCTGCATGTTCACGAAAACAAAACGAAAAAGTAAATAAGGATTAGTGAAATTAAGACAAAACTGAAAGGCCTCAGAACAAAATGCCTGATGTATGATATTGTTCGACTAGAATTAATGTCTACCTACTTCCCCCCAACCCCGACCCAGAGCTTGAACTAGATTCCCCAGTAGGGGAGCACTTTTGAGGCGAGGGTGTTCCATCAACCTTCTTGATAGATTAGCCGTCCTGGTTCACTGTAATTATTGTTAACTCAACTCGTATCACAGTTTCATCTTACAGTTGCTTCTTCACGGCGTTGAATAACACGAAGGTTTTGGCAAATAGTACAAAAATGGCAGTCACAGCAAAATGTATATCATTAATCCATTTGCTGAATAAAAGAGGTTTTTTTTTTTACTCAGATCATTAAATAAGTATTTCCAAGCGAAATAACTAGACCGTAAATTATGATGACAAACTTATTATTATTCCAGTCTTGGGAAAACTGGCTCTTGATTTCTAATAAAATAAACAATAAAAACAGGTGCTATTTAGAAAAGAATTAGCGTGTCCAGCTCAAATATAGAAGTAAAAACCAGATACTCCAACATTTAAAATGATACCCAAAAATATAAAATAAAACTTTTGCGCTTGAAGAGGAAAGGTAAAAACCCAACTCGTTCAACCCAGATATTCAACAGGAAATAAAAACTGAGCTACCATGGATCGAAAATAAAATTCTCTAGTGACGCGACTCATCATGCAACATACCCGCGTTACAAACACCGAACGCACATAATGACTGGCAAAAGCTGACCAAGCGATGAGTAAGAGCGCCGATACCCCACTTGCGAACATCTCTGAAGAGATGTAAATGTCAGTCTGGGTCGCACTGCTGAGATGTGAGTTTTAATTGAGAGAGAGACAGAGAGAGAGAGAGAGAGAAATATATACATATATATATATATATATATATATATATATATATATATATATATATATATATATATATATATATATATATATATATATATATATTGAGAGAGGGAGGGAGAGAACCTCCCTTTCATAAATTTTCGATATGGCAGTCTGTTTTTCTCTGAAAATAGTAGCAGCCACCATGGCAGATTTACTGCATCTTGTTAAAAGAGAGAGAGAGAGAGAAAGGGCCGCCGCTCAACTGTTAGCGACCTCGGAGTACTGTTGTTCATGTTCTCTTCTTCTTACTAGAGGAGGAGAAGAAAGCGCGTGAAAGGCAGATCTGCCCCTTCCCTGGACCTTTTCTTACTTCCTAATGAGCACCATATTCTTGGAAGCTTAAATTTCAAGTCAGTGGTCCCTTTGGTGGGCTTGTTCCATATGAATAAGGTTCATCTTCTGAATAATAATAATAATAATAATAATAATAATATGAAATGACGAGCGTTTTTGGGCCACTATGGTCACTCGTTTTCAAGGGAAACGCGAACAAGCAGGGCGCGTCATCCATAATGAATGATGTAGTCGAGTGAAAAGGACGAACGGGAAGAGAGAGAGAGAGAGAGAGATCTGGCAAGAATAAAAGTGACGAAGGAAAAGGAAACGACTGTGGGTGCGAAAGAACGAACAGAGATACAGATAACCGCCGGTATGACAGAGAAAAAAGAAAATAATCATGGGTAGACAATGCTGTATATCCAACTGGACGGGAAATATTACAAAAATAATCGTTTTTCTAAATAACAAACGAAACCGTGCAAGAATAGCAGCGAACAAAGAATCGCAGACACAACTCATAAAATGGCAGAGTGGTGAATAGTTTGAAAATAGTTTTGACCAGAATATAATCAATAAAGTGCGCTAATAAAGTAAGGGAGATGGTCTGCAGCAATGCCTGATAAAAGTCGTGGCAGACAAGGAAAGATGAATGAAGCAACGAAGGACATTGTAAAGCAAATCACGTACGAGGAACATGACAGGAAACGACAAGAATGAAAGAAATCTTACAAAAGAAAAGGAGAAAGGCAGTTGTTACAGTTACATATAAATTTTACAGTTCGTTTAAGGCCGTCATGGAGGGATGCCAAAGAGGTCACGAGGGAATTTTCGAATTGAAAATCGCTTCTCTTTCCTACGAGAACCGGTCCCCACTGGTCTGCGAAACGGACTGTTTACTATCTGTAAGGAGAGCCTCTTTGAGGTCATAAGGTGGGATAATAATGAATATAATACTTCTAGGGTGTGGAACTTCCCGCCTTCCTCCATGCTTGTTTGATCAGCTCGCCTGCATCTGTTTGATGTGAAAATGAACGCTGGAACCCTTTCATTCTTCTTATTGTCGAGCTTGATTTTGACAGCTATTGTCCGTATCGTCCGCTTGATCACTGACTTAATCAGCTTTAAGTCTGGTTAGTGTTTCGATGCTGACCACCAATTGATATCAGATGCTGTTTGGACAAATCTGTTACTCTCACCAGAACATACAGCAAGCCATGAGAGCTGGTAGGAGTAACAAAGGGTCACCATATGACAACAGAGTGGATGACGGACAGAGCCAAACGCATACACACACATACGTCCTATATCCTTACATGTAATATAAGTATACTGTAGCCAAGCACAGACAGCAGTTATCAAGTTGAGCCTGTTGACAAAATTTTCGTTGTTAAAAGTAAGGACATATTTCCACAGCATTAAAAAAACTTTTCCTACGACTTTCTCTACTCGCTTTCACCATATGACCACAAGACGGTGAAATTATAAGCCGTTGAAACCAAGGTCCAAAGAAAAGATTCTCTGGACTTTGCTTGAAAACCTCCGCTTGCTTGGGAAAACCCGTTTCTAAAATAATACTAATGAGGGGTAGAGGAGGCCGTTCGATTGAAATATTGACGTGGAGCCACTTTCCCAAGGTAGAGATCGTTTTCGGATCCCTTAAACAGGGATTTCTCTTTCCCCAAGTTTTAGGTTCACGTTACTTATCATTTACTCACTCATTCACTACGTTGGAAAGCGGGCCTCATTTTAACCCAGCACAACTCGAACCAGACCCTCCTGGGTATAATTTTTTTAGCGTCCTCTCAGTCCATTGATTATTCCAGGACGGAATTGGCAAACTTTCAGAAATAAAACAGCACCAATAGAGTATTTTGGAAGATTTCATCCTGAAGCTCATTCAGGCATAAAAAAAAAATGAATTAAAAATCGGAAGTTTTAGATCATTATACTATTTGTGACTAAACTGCTTCTCAATTGTGAAATAAATTTTATTCATTGATGCGAAAGAGAATTCATAAAAAAAGACAATACCTGATGGCTTTCATCAAGTTCGAGTACTATACTATTAACTCAGACTTATCACAAATGCAAGATGCCTTGGGAGCTCTGATAATACTGCTCTCCATCTTCTTGTTGGGAGAGGTAAGACAGGAGAATTTTGGGTACACAAGCTGCCCACCTCCTCACCACACCCTTATTGTTGGGTGGGAGGGAAAACCTATGAGGAAGAGAAGAGCAGATTGAAGAGCCACTAAAACAAGGTGAAAGAGGTAAAAAAAAAAAGGAAAGAAAACCAGGTAATTAAAGACAGGTAACGCCGTAGGAGGCATCATGGAATTTCCATTTGGGTCCAGTTTTGCCTTTGCTCTGCTTCCAGAGAGTTTGCTTTCGCGTTTCGCCTTGAGAAATGCCCGCATGATTTAACGCTCGAGTTGCGTTTCATGCGCTTGTCAGAGGAATGTGGAGAGATATAATATTATGTGGTGCTGATATTCATTTCGACTGCTGCCCTAAGGTTTCTCTTACTTTCTTTGGCTCAGGCGGAGGAACCGAATTAGTAAAGATAAGACAAACGTTAATAGAAGCTGATTATTACAAAACAACGCTCTAAACTCTTCATACTCACAAAACACATCGACACACACATACACACATACACACGCACACAAACACACGCACGCACACACACACACACACACACACACATATATATATATATATATATATATATATATATATATATATATATATATATATATATATATATATATAGTGTGTGTGTGTGCTCATGATGTCCTTGTTTGAATACCATCATACATAAGCAAACAAGAACAAGAGTAAACACGGTGCCCAAAGAACGAAAGGAAAGTTTCGATAGTGAAACAAAACAAGATATCACAGTTAATTTTTTAACGCTGGCTTCTGCCTAGAAATCAAATACTGAGGTCATATAGTCGAAGTTAAATAGGACAGCGAAAACAGAAATATCGCCATCAATTTCGTCCCACATATAAATTGACTTAACAGTTCCTCTAGGAGTGAGACGAAATACACAGATACAAACAAGTTAACCTTCAGCGAGTAATACACATTTGAGTGATGCAACGGGACGTGCTGAAATGGTCATGATCCTTTTCCATGAGATCATTCTGAGATCATCGCTATTAATAAAAGCATTCGCTTTTTTGCTGAATTTCTCTTGACATCATTTTAAGGTCTGAGGTTAGATTATCTTATTAGTTCTTGAGACCATTTTGGCGTCATCTCGGGTAATGAAGAGCAAACGCTTTTCTTTTGGCTTTCTTATCTCACTTTTAAATCATCTCTCAATCTTTTGCGACCATTTTTACATCATTTCGGTTATGAAAGGCAAACGCGCCTCTGCTTTCACTGTTTTCTCTTAATGGAATATCTTACTGTATTGTGAAACTTTTTTTTATCAAATTTCACTAATGAAAAGCAAACGCTCTTTCTCTATGCTGTGTCCCTCAGTTTAAAATTTCATTCTTTCATCGTTCACCTATCAGTTCTTATTCTTATCATCTTGGTACTTGATAGGCTTTTAGTCAATTCTTTTTTCTTGTGTATTCTTCCTTTAGTCTACTGGATGGCGTAAGAAATTAATGCAAAAGTGTAATTCAAAATGAACTGATAAATAAAAAATAAAAGAAATATAATGCCCAAACCCTCAGTTATCAGAACGAGATGAACCCTGTGACTCACTGAATAGTGGACAGAATGTGGGTTTGTTGGGGTAGAAGATTAACCTTACATATAAGGAAAACTGCATAATCCGTACATTCGTGCTCAAGTAAAGCACAAAACATACAGGAGAAACACGTGCTTATGCAAATGTTTTAGATAATACACTGATAGAGGACGAAAAATGCATCCATTCAAGCATGGTGAAAATATTCCTACATATATACGTAGGTACGTATCGTAATTAGTTCCAAGTACACCAAGTACAAACACATAAATACTTGATAAATATCGCAATAAGCTTAAATGCATACAGACATACAAACAGGCATATTTGTACAGAGAAAGGCCAGTGAAATCAAGACGTGAAAAGAAGAGATTCTGTGTTGATATTCGTGAAAGTGACATTTCCTGTCGTGATAAGATTAGAAAGAAAGGTCTCGAAAGACAAAGAGAAATTCCCGTCAGCAGGAAAAGAAAGGGAAAGGAACAGAGTCATCATCGATCCTATTGTTCTGAAGGAAAGGAGAAAGAGAAAAGAAACAATGGCCGTTTCATAATATCAGATTAAATCTTATTTCCTTTCGGGTACGTTATTACAGTGGACAATTAATGTCCTCTTTTGACTCATTTCATTATTTTTGTATTTCCATTATTACAGTGGACAATTAATGTCCCCTTTTGACTCATTTCATTATTTTTGTATATTTCATCTCCATTGACAGCAGCGTCCTATGAGAGGAAGTAGCTATTGACAATGTAGTAAAGCGGTCACTGACACATTCTATCTTCTGTCGCCGATTCAGAAAACAAAATCATCCATAACCTCACAGCCACTGCACACACCGTACAGACTCTTCATTAACAGCACATCGAGATCCTTACAAATGCTTGACCACTCAGCTTTCTCTTGCCCACGCTTTCACCTTTCAGGGATATGAAAGTCCTTTAATTTTAACACTGACACCGCGTAATCTCTTTTAATTTATTTTTCATATTCACATTTATGTAATGGAGGTTTTGCGCGTTTCCAAATGTCGCTTAAGATGAAATAAAATTGCACCACTCGCACACGGCCCCAATACTAAGAAGGCAAGAATTGGTGCACCTGAGAGATATCTCACAATACCTTTGCAAAAAGAGGTAAGGAAATTCGCAAGTAAAATCTGAAATATCGCTGTAAATAACAGCCCATCATCCGTAAATTGTATTTTGATTATATATAAACAATTTGCCACAAAAATGAAAAAAAGAGAAACTTTCTTTTCTTTGATAAATCAACTATCGTCCCTTAAGTTTCTTTTCTGCACATTCTCACTTCGGAGTCTTGCACACTGGAAGAATCCGGATATACCAAAAGTCAGCGCGTGCAAAACATCCTGTTCTGAGAGAGAGAGAGAGAGAGTCGTCGAATGTGCTCCCTCGATTAACAGGGGAAAACCTGCGGTTTGTAACGTGTACAATTCGTGATAGGAAAGTCTCTGTCCTTGCTTTTTTATAAATATGAATCTTGATGAAGATTTTCCAAAATCACGTTTTCATGGGATTAATTAATTCTTTGGTTCCCCTTTATATTTCTTTCTTTTCTTATTACATGGTGTATATTTTCCATTTTACCATATTCGTCTATGACAAGTATTTTCTCTTCATTGAAAGTGCCTTCTTTCTTTAAGAGAGAACGTTTCTTCATTACCAAGAGAATGAAAAAATGTAAAGTCGAAAGTTTCAGTATAATTCTTCTTATTAAAAGTTAATGAAGAAGAAATCTTTTAGGTGACATAAATATTAGGGAATTCGTGACTACGTAGCCCAGAGTTACCATCTGTCGAGTCAAGTGCAGTGAGCTAGCAGCCCCATCCCGAAGTGCTCAGAAGATTGCATCAGACCTTGTGAGCCTAATGTGAGGGGTAATGGGTCATAAGGAGACCTAACACGCTAATAATCAGTTAGCCATTGATAACAGAATGAGGTGTCCCTCTAGTAGGAGGTGCTGTCAAATGTGAAGTAGTCCCCGTAGAGGGGTAGTGCCGTCAGTGCACCTCAGGAGGTGCACTGTAGGCATTACTTAAGGTTCTTTGCAGCGTCCCTTCGTTCCTTTTACTGTACCTCCTTTCGTATTCTCTTTCTTCCATCTTACTTTCCACCCTTTCCTAATAATTGATTCATAGTGCAACTCCGAGGTTTTCCTCCTGTTACACATTTCAAACCTTTTATTGTCAATTTCCGTTCCAGCGCTGAATGACCTCGTAGGTCCCAGTGCTTGGCCTTTGGCCTAAATTCTATATATGTTCAATCTGTAGTAGTGTTTTGTCTTCAGTGTCAGATTTGCTAAACATTTATCTAGAATTTTTTTAATTTTTCCTTTTCAGTGTTTCATGACGTGCATTCCCATGACTTTCATAATATCTGTATATTTTCATTCCAAATTGTATCCTTCACCTTCAAGCTGAACAAAACAAAGAAGAAACAAGCTTATGTTAAATCTGACGTCATCGCTCAGAGGGAGAATACTAAACAGAAAAATACCTCAAAAACACCGCGGTTCGATTAACTTTCCAAAAATTTCACCCTCTCGAGGACTGACAAGTCTCTCTCCCTCTCTGTGTCTACGAACATATCCACCAAAAGTCTCCCGATGACTTTGCATTCGGTGGAGGTCTGTTATCTCATGCAATGTTTCCGTCCTTTATATCCTCGATCGAGTTGAGTGAATTAGCGAAAGTGTTTTGAGAAATCGTAAAATTCAGCCAAAAGTGACGAGGAACCGACTGAGGAATGTGGAGAAATTAGGATATTTGTTTTGCTTCCTATTCTTTCGGTTAAAACTGATGGCTTTTCTACGGGTTGTATATCTTTTCGGGACGTAATATAAAGTAACTGGTTAAATCGTTTGGCCGTTGGATTTCAACAGGGAAGGTTAGAAAGAGAGCAGTTGTTCACCTGATACTGCAATTATAGACAGTTGATAGATAGTAGTCATCATTATATATGGAATCGATGTCATGTACATGTTCTTTCACCAATGAGCCGTTTTCCTCAATAGGTGGTGCTAGACAAAAACAAAATAGAAGTCACTTGCACATTATTCCCTGAACTACTTATCAAAAATGAACGCTGCAAAAAACTTCCACTTCATCAGCAGTGTATCGAACCACTCCCCAACCCCCTACCCTAAACAAACTATGTTAATGTCGCGTTTCATGGATGTTGCGGCCCCTCCATTCCCACATACCTAACACGACACACAGCCAGCACTCCCTTGGTCTCTCTCTCCTCCTTCCTCCCAACAGCTCTGAATTATACACACTGTTCAACAGCTTTTTATCATCCACTTTGTGCACTTGAGCAAAACGCCTCGAAACACCCTGAACTACCTTTTCACCCGGGCTAACCACTTTACCATCTCATCTCTGCTTTGGTCACCCTTTCAGCCCTTCATACTTTACGCATACCATGCGAACAATTCAACTTCCACGCATCACTTTCTCAAAAGGAGAGTTGCTCAAAAAAAAAAAAAAAAAAAAACAATCGCGCCTGTTCATAGATGAATGGGAACAACCCGATAACATAAAGCGCAGTGAAGGTTAGGAGCCATGAAAAAAGTGCTGTCTCTCTCTCTCTCTCTCTCTTCTCTCTCGTATTTCATAGTTGATGATAAGATGCAATTTTTGTCTTAGTGCACACACACATAAAACTATATAAAATATATATATATATATATATATATATATATATATATATATATATATATATATATATATATACATATATATATATATATATATATATATATATATATATATATATATATATATATATATGTGTGTGTGTGTGTGTGTGTGTGTGTGTGTGTAGTGTGTGTTTGGGGCCAAAAATTGCCCCTTACCATCAACTATGAAATACGAAAGAGAGAGAGAGAGAGAGAGAGTACCCTTTTCATGCCCACCTTCACTGCGCTTGCATTATCGGGAGTTGTTGAATGGAGAGATTCGTGACTCCAAAGAGCCGCCTTAAAGATGTCCAACACGGAAGTTCGGTCGGTGTATCCACAACCACCTTGTCGAAAAATGCTCGATTCGGACCTACTTATATAAGCACGACTTCCATCGAAGGGTACAAGTAGGTGAAAACTGATTCTTCGTGTGATTCGTGATAGATAGGTGGACATTGCAAAAAGTAGCAGAGAGAATTTCTGTTATGAAAGTAGAAAACGGAAATGACCATACTACAGGTATGCAGATGAGATCAGACAACATTAAAAATATGATAAAATTATCATATTTTTCCTGCATTTACATCAAGGGATGTATTCTAATTAGACGTCTGTCGGGAGACTCAGGAGCCACACATGCGTACAGCTGACTTAGGAATAGAATAATAGCCAAGTATACTTGCGGCAGTAAATAGTTTACAGATATAATTATCCCACATCTACATACGTAAACATGTATCTATGTGAACTCGCATATATGCGGGAATACTTTTTACATATATGGATATGACTAGCGCGTCTGTATCTGTATATAAATTTATCGACGTAAACGTGCACGCATGTAAGAAGAGGTCCCCAAAAAACATATCATAGCAAACCCTCAAAAAGTGAAAGACCACAAACGAAACGAACAAGTCATCACGATTCATAAAATCCTGAGATTGATGATGACATGTGTCTCGGACGTCAGACACGCTTGCGCTGTTCTTCGTTTTTGATATAAAACGATGCTGCCCCTATAGAAAGACACTACCCTTTGAGCACATTATAATATGATATGTGCAAGAAATATTGGTATTCAAGCTGGCAAGCAACGGTGATTGCACATCTATGAGGAAAGTCCCACTTGAGTTATTTATTTATATATATATATATATATATATATATATATATATATATATATATATATATATATATATATATATATATATATATATATATAATATATATATATACATATATATATATATAATGTCAGTGTTTTCAGTATAAAGAAAAAAGATGTACTGAATTAGTTTTAAGTGCCCAGACTTCTTGGAAAGAAGTTCTCGGAGGGCAAATCCTTCGAGCGTGAGACCTCTGAAACTGGTTTCGTCTTAAACAGGAACTTTGGAAGTGATGCCACTATCAACCGGAATTTCCTTAAAATTTTATTACGAGAGTATTTTAGAAATTCTTTAATTAGTTATTACAGACACAAAGTAATCATGACACACACACATATATATATATATATATATATATATATATATATATATATATATATATATATATATATATAATATATATATATATATATATATATATAATACTTTCAACATCATTTTAAAATATCCATTGTATCGATCTAGGCATTTTCAGCTTACTCCTTTTTAGTTCAACTCGCTAATGCACCACAAAAGAATTATATGTAATTTAAGGAAACTTCCCACTATTCAAAGGCCATTCAATTACTTCCAGATTGTACAATATGTCGTTATCCCCCAAATAAGAGGGAAGAAGCGGTAAACATAAACAGTTTTGAAAAATAAAAGACACGGTTCCGAAGACATTGAAGCATGAAGAAATTTTGAAGAAAAATAAGATAATTTTGAATGAAAACATGACCTCTTGAGAAAAGAAAGGAAAGAACGCAGTTTTTAAGGAGATAATACTGCAGAAAAGGAAAATTAATAAGACGAACAAAAGGAAAACAAGAAGTTTCGCCAGTACAAATTGGCGCGGGAATTAGAAATGGGATTAGTGAATAACAGCATTAGTGACTGTTCCATGTCCAGTGACAATAACATACAACAATAAAACCAACGATGTACATTAAACCGAATTAGCTGTCATTAAAGGCTCCATTAAAGCTGAGGTGACCGAAACACCTTTTTTTTTTTAAGAGCCAGAGAACGAGAGCCTTTATTGAAGCCGGAGTGGCCTCTACTCCATATAAGCAAAGTGCTGCAGTGATGCAGCGAAGCACCTGCCGTGACTTGCATATTCCACACGCAGGTCCCTTGTTGCGACTCACTGGTGTCGGCGGTGGTGGTCGGGAGCGGAGGTCGGAATGGCGAAATCAAAACATTTCGGATTTTGGTAACAAGGGAATCTCATTCTCTCTTTGCGTACACCCACGTACAGGGTCCCTCTGCGAGTACACGTACGGGTAAGTGTGCGCACACAACTCCAAAACCGAATGGAAGGAAGTTTTAGTGATTAGTTAACAACAATGTCATGTGAAAATTTGATCGGACGATTGCAACATGCCTTAGATATTTGGTGCGAGAGACAATGGGTCGCAATGAGGTGTGAAAGTCACCAGAGGGAACGAGCCATTATATAGCACATTTTGGCATTTCTTAGTTCGGACATAAACTTAAGTATGTTGGTAGCTGACAGGTTTACATGATAACAGGAAGCCGTTCGGTTCATTTTGTAAACCCGCTGAAATACGAAAATTATATATTTTTTCACAATTTTCATTTAAAATGATCCTACAACAATGAAACGCCCTTAAGGGTTCAAGCAAAATAAGCGAAATTCTTGCCGCGGAAAAATGTCCTTTAGTAGTTTGTCACATGACTTCTGTGAACATGAAATAGATCTTGTTAATGATATGTCTATTATTGACCCGGATACTTCGAGTAGTCTTTAGACCTTGGAAGTAACTGCCATGTCACTGCCCGTTCTCGGTGATACGTCTGTTAATCGTGATATTCCGGAATAGCTGCCATTTCATCGCTCCATTTCACAAGTCAAAGATAATATGTAGGTGAACTCCTGCTAAACCTTTTTGGCAAGTTCCCAGTGAGCTTTGAGGTGACTCACTCACCTGCTAACTCCCACTTCTCTTTGGAAGTTGAGGGAACCTTTGTTTCAAATGATCTTATTCCAGTGCAGCTATTGAATAATAATAATGAAAACTTTTACTCATAGCTGATAAGCATGTAAAAACAGAATAATGTGGAGTAAATAGGATAAAATTTTAGAAAATGCACTCCATAAGGATTCTAGGTGTTTTGGGATACTTGCAAAAAATGATTAAAAAAACCAATTGACAAATCCACCAAAGACAGCTGGACAAAACTGGATCCAATTAGAAGACGCTAATGCAGGTCAGACACGACAGGAAAATTTCAATTTGCTTTCTCCAACTCGGAAGGGGAAAATTGGTGAGAAAATAGGAGAGGATCGTGAGAGAAGATGAGTCCACTTTCCTGTCTAATTCTTACAAAGATCCAAAAGCGGCGCCTGAAAAATACTCGTTTGAGGCCAAAAGGTTGAGCTTAAAAGAACTGCACGAGCGACTGGCCTGAGATGACTGCTGCTCGCTCTCTCTCTCTCTCTCTCTCTCTCTCTCTCTCTCTCTCTCTCTCTCTCTCTCTCTCTCTCTTACAAAAGCATCTGTCGCTTTCTAGTCATGCATACCCTTGATTCACCAACTGCAAGAACAAGGCAAAACGAGAAGTAGCGGAAAGTATTCTTCACAGTGTTATATGAACAATTTGTTACAGATTCGATGTATCAACTTGACGTCTTATAATTACCTTAGCATTAAAAAGATAACGAACTTTCAAAACATAACTTGGGTCAAAAATAATAATATCAATTTTTATTTTTCAGATGAATTTCTTAGCCTTTTGGATAACAGCGATGTTTATCATCGGATCGGCATCTACAGAAGGGGAGACACTCTCTGACAATGAGGTAAGCTTTTGAATAAGTACATGCATGTCACCCTGCCTGGAGTGTCTTCATATTATGCGGATTTTCTACCATTTACCTAATTTACATTCACCAATTAGTTTGTACGGATTAAAAAATAGTTCAAAATTTACTTCGAATCGTTCATTTTCAAGTCAGTTCATTAATATTCGTATAGTATAATTCACCATTTTACGTGAAGATTATTGTTAGTTTGTTTTGACTGAATTATTAAAAGGTCCATCTTAAATAAGTCTTATTTTTTCATAGATCTTAAAGATTTTAATGGGTTTGATGGTGGGAGTTGATATTTATGTGGACATTTTTTTTTGATAATACATTCGTGGATTGACTAAAATCAACTAGGAATATTTGCTTCATTCTGCACAGTATTGTGGTATACATAATTTAACTTGAAAGTCACTGACAAAATAGGAAACAATGACAAAAGAATTGTAAGAAACTCCAAGGTAAATTTTCTCCTAGGTTTACACGTATGACTGAGCCCTGAGATTCACTGGAGTCATTGCTTATTTAACTCCCCCCCTCCCCCCCCCCCGCCAGCCCCCCCTCTCTCTCATACACTTATATGCTGTATATATTTTTTCCTTGCTATATCCTCTTCTAGTTACCTAGAGTTGTTGACAAAATATTTATGAAGGGTAGTCCATCAAAGTATCCTATCCATTTCAAAATCCAAGTTTTTTCATTATCCTTTGGTAGGTTCTTGACACTCATGCTGTTATGGTTTTATTATCACAGAATGTAAGGGACAATGCTATTTCAACACACGACGTGAATCTTCTGTTCCACCTGATATATTGGCAATATATAAACAACGTAACACTAGGAAGTAATAGCATGAGAACAGTGTTTCTCAGTGTTTCTCATTAGATAATAGAACATAAGTGTCCCCTTATCATTGTGCACCCAAAATATAAAAGATGGAATCCTTCATTCAATCCTGTTTCTGAAAAGTTCATTTTATCCGAAAATTTCTCAAATACTTCGTCCATCGAAATGCGAATTTTTCTAAACCAAAGCAAAGACTTCCACATTATATGTCACTGCACGAACAAGAATTATAAGCCTTGTTACTGCTGTCGTAAACGCAGTCCAAAAGCTTTCGATAAATACACTTTTGAACGAGGGAAATTCGTTGACTGTAGCTCGTGTTCAGTATCGTCCCTGTATGAAAATAAATTAAAAATTGTAAGGTATGGACCAGTAATGGGTAGTGTACTTAGCGCGGCACACTGTTCACAGTAGCCTACTGTAATGCCCTCTCGGGCCCCCGTTGCATCGCTTTCTACCCTTTTACCGTCCATCCATTCCCTTTGGTCTCATCATGCAAATTAGCTGTCCAACTTCTTTGACTTTAGTGCGCTCCAATTTTTTCTCTAGTATTTAAGAATAAATCCTTCAGGCGTGCCCTGTTAAAGTCTGGTAGGTGACACGGTATATTTCTAATACTTTTTTCTAAATATTTTTTGAATGTCATACTTCACTACATAACAATAAGGATAGGGCAATAACCAGATGAACCTGAGCTGAATCAGATGCAAATCTTCATTAATATTCATGGAATATACTGAATAAGGAAATGGTCACAATGACCTGTTTTGTGGTTTTCCTAATATTTCAAGACCTATACTGTAGAGACTTTACTGTGAAACTCTTGAAATACAAAAGGAATTCTATGAAGAAATCGACTTTCCATGCGGTGGTTTTCTCCTAATGGACGTTATGAAAGTAGTCTTGCACTGCTCATTATTTTGTTATCAAGTATAAGTACTCTGAATATTTTCATCCTCAGCATATGATGTGCAGGCTCTTCATTCTCTCTCTTCAGATCGTGACAGTCGAGGACGAAGTCGAGGGTCGATCATGCTATGACTGTCATGGAGGTCAAGGGGGTCATGGTCATGGAGGCGGCGGATCTCATGAGATTATAGATCAAGGCCACACCTCGATCCAATACGGCTCCGGAGGCTACGAAAATGGACAAGTTGGGGGGTGGGGCTTTGGGTTCGGCGGTATCGGCATCGTCGTCATCCCCATCATCGGTCTCAATATCGCCATTGTTATCCTCCTGGCCATTATCTTAAGTAAGCATCAGCTGTTGAAAAATACAGTAATCTAAATCATACTCGGTAGCAGTTCTTTTTACATGGATGTATGTTGCATTTTGAAGTGAGCTCTTTTACTGGGTGATCAACAAGAGGCCGTGTTGGCAACACATATGAGTTTGTGCATTACTGCACGGCTTCTTTGTACGTTTTTCATGAGTCCTAATCTAGTCGTTTTTTTTTAATGTAAAAGAGTTGTTTTCCATTCAGTGAGTTCAGTTGAAACCCCATAGCGAAGCAAATAAGAATTCTGAGACTCATCATTAGCATAATTCAACCCTGAAATATTTCATTTGCCCCTGGTGATCCATGGCTTGGAAATATATTCCCACTTAGTTGGCTTATCGAGCCTCATTGTGACCCATCGCCGCTCGAATCAGCATCCAATTGATTTTCCCAAGCTTTTGTGTCCAATTTATATTTCTTTTTACTTCCGCATTGAAATCCTTGTAAGTAACAAATTTTATATGCAGTCCCTGTTTTGATTTTCATTTTAGCTAATTGCCATTAGTGTTTTTTACGTTAGTGATAATGCCATTGATTTTTTTTTTATTTTGCTTTTTGCTTTTCATTTTTGTTCAACCATATTATTATTATTATTATTATTATTATTATTATTATTATTATTATTAATATTATTTTATTTTCCAGAACATCTCGTCAAAATCACTGAGCATCTTGGTTACGTCGAGGAGGAACCTATTTTCCAGCCCATCTACACTGGCGTTTCAACCTATCAGACGTACGACCATGGCGGAGCCTACGGAGGGGGGGCGGGCTACGGAGGAGCAGTCAATTCCTACGGCGGGTCTCATGTTGGCGGTTACAAGAAGAGGGCTTCGACTGCTGAAGGGAGGAACATGGCGGACGCCTCAACTGTGAACTTTTTGTCTAGCATCGTCGGCGGCGCTCTGGATAAATACAGCAAAGTCGACGTTGAGGAATAACGGCGATGGGGAGCATCCAGTAGGCTGGCCATCCGGTGGCTAGCTTCATCTTTGTTACTGTTATTGTTGTTGTTGTTTTTGTTTGTTGCTGTTGTCTTTGTTTTGTACGTATCATCTGATGGCTAGCGCCATCTTTATTGTTGTGTTTGTTGTTTGGACATGCCATTTGTTAGCTGTCTCCCTCTTTGTTGTTTGGAACATGTCATTTGTTAGCTATCTCCCTCTATGTTGTTGTGTTTGTTGTTTGGACTTGTCATTCGTTAGCCATCTCTTTGTTGTTGTTTTGTCATATCATTTGATGGCTAACTCCATCGCGGCTGTTGCCTTTGTTTTTGTCGTTGTTGGTCTTCTTCGTTTTCTTCGCTAAGGAACGATCTTACAAAGCCAAAATTTGGACCGAAAATTGCCCTCCTCTCTGAAAGACCTATATCAGCCAAAGTCTATTAATTCGGACATGAATTCAGTTTAAGAAATTTTGCCGTGATGTATAGACATCTGCCGTGAAAGACCTGGCATTTCTTAGATAATGAACTAATAGTAAGAAAATGATCCCTGGTAGAACTAAATGACTCAGAAGCCATATTAAAGTGATATACACCATCTAATTTCCGCAAGAAATTTTAGTGACGCAGGACTAACGTAAGCTTATTATTCATCCCACAAAGGCTTCGGCAGTGAATTCGCCTTTTTACAAAGTGATTAGATATTATAGTAAATAATTTTGGCTATGTTGCTGAATTTTACCTGTTAGAAATTCACCACTTTAGAGTAAAAAACAAAATTACTTTTAATTCATTAGGAAGAGAAGAGAAACCTTAATTACCCCTTTACTGAAATAAAAAGGCATGTTCATTATGACGAACCCTTGAATTCGGGAAGTTTGACATCCGAGACTTGTTGATGATGTTAAAACATATTTTCGATGGAACAGTGACTGACTTGTGACCTTTGCTCAGAACTAGCTGGAATGAACTATATCAAAAGTTCATATTCAACAGACTTGACCGAATTACTGCTTGACTGATGTATATCGTTTAACATAACATGATGTTATTCGATTTGACATAATGACCTTCGTACAAACTTTTGGACTGTTTTTATATTGTAATTTTACTTGAGGTTCTACTACAATATGTATTAAAGAAAACTGGATACAATAGAAAACCTATTACAAAGTTCTGTTTGAGTGGGTGACCATGCTATAATATAAAGCTGTTTATTGTTTATTTACCGTTCGTTAAAATAGACAAGGCGTTTACGTTTTAAGTAAACAAAAGCTGAGATTTTGGCAATGGTAACATATTTCGACCAAGCTTAAGTAATTCCAAATTAGTAATACAAATGCCGGTGTACTGAAAAGTGGATGTTATATGAAAATGTAATGTCAGACGGCCATTCTCCTCTTTTCGTAAATAATATTTTTAAGGGTTCGTAAATACCAATCGTATGTGCTTCTTCTTTTTGTTGTTCAGTTTAGTACGTTTGTTGTTGTTACTGTCTTCGTTTAAAACTTTTATTACGATTTCTTATAATGGTGTTAATGTTACTTGTTGATCTGATTGTCTGTGGTACATTCTTGTAACTCCTATATATGTCGTTGTTGGTTAGATTTGTTACTGTTACTGTTTATGTTATATTTGTTATGATTTCTGAAAATTACCATGTTGACTGTCTATATGTTATTGTCTTTGTGCCATTTCATGTCTTCTAAATGTAACCACATACTCAGTTCCTTAATTGTCAGCGTTACCTGCTACTGTAATCATTTGTGCTGACTATGGCAAATAAATGTCATGTTTGTCAATATGTTTGCCTCTTTGTGATTTATTTGTTTACACGATGTTTGTTTGTCACTTATACATTGTCTTAGATAACTGTGAAAGTTCGAGTGTACGTCTGTTTATTTGTTACTCATGTGTTAATATATGCGTGTTTGTGCGTGCATTTGATGTAAGCCGTTGATTGGCCAAAAAGGGAACTTTCTATGTATGGTTTCCATTGTCATTCATTGCTTAATTCCTTGTAAATATGTCTGTTTGTTCGTGTGTGTGTCAACTTTGCTGACGTTAGTTTAAATGTCGTGTTATTGTGCTTTGTTAAAATGAGAGCGAGACAGCTCCCTTCCCACCTCTTGTTCGTCTCTTTGTGTGTTCGTTTGTACTTTCAAAGATCAGTTGTCTGATGGATATATTGCGGACGTCAGACTGATGGGTGTGTGACCGACTAATCATAGCCCACTCCCGTGTGCATGTGCAACTATCAGACTATTAGTGTATGCTGGTTCGTTGCATACTAGAGTGCACTTGCTTCTGTTGTATAACATACCATTATAATACAGAGGTTAGATATCCTATTTTAGTCTTGTTCACTGTTGTTAATGAATTCTACTGCTCCTGCTGGCGGGATTGTCAGTAGAATCACATTGGTAATGCAGTTATTCTGTTGTAACAGTATTGTTCATAGAATAGTTATTTGTGGTTTATATTTATTTATTTATTGAATATCGTTATCTATAAAAGTTGCGATTAAAAATTTGTTTTACTGACCTCATTAAGGGCATTATGTTTCATTCATTCCGTTTACATCTGCAGAGCTCCCAGTTTTATCTGAGTTTCCAGGATTCTGTGATGTTTCTTCTCGAGAGTTGAATCATTACTCGGTTCTTCTTCCGGAGCCAATCGACCCAGATTACTGTGTTTATTTCTGGTTATCATCCATACCGATAAAAAAAAGGAGGGTTCCTTCATCAGAAATATGACAGAAGTAAATGAACGGATGTTTTTCCTTGTGCCCCAACGCAAGAACCTGATGGTTGTAGCTGTAGCAATGACGTATCCCATCAATCTGATAATAAATGTAAGACTAATACAAGGGCAAATTATGTCTTGCATTCTTGAAAGCTAAACTAAAAAAGAACGCCTTGGGATTACTATAACATTGCAACTGAGGGCTTACAAGTGCTTGAAAGCAACAAAACAAGGAAATAAAGGAGCATGCTTCATTTGCAGCACCGTTCAGTTACTTCAACAATCAAATTATCAAGACCCACAACCATAGTCTACGAAAAAAAAGTCTTTCTTAGACCATGCCCACAACAGCCTTCAACCAACTTCCTTTCAGGAATGGAATACCAAGAGACGTCTGCATATCGGGCAGAGGTTGTTGACTCCATATTATAAATAAGTTTTTGTGTTATGAAGACTTCGTGAATTTTTTGACCGGGAGATCCGTCTGGTGAGCAAAATATCAAGCTCCTCACTTCACTGCAAAAGAGAAATGTGGCACAATTCAGCAATTTCTGATGAAAATTATTTAGCTGAGACCAAATCAAGAATAGTCCAAATGGGGTTATGTTAGTGCTCTGATTAGAATCTTGAAACAAATATATTGATAATAACCATTCTTTTTTTTTTACCTCTGAAGGAAGCTGTCATAGTTTTGCCATACTGACCACATTGTCTCTTGTGTGGAAAGTGTACCGTGGACATTATTTTGCTAACTTTCAAACTAAAAAGAGTCCATATGCTGATCCACTCTTTTCTCTCTACTTTTCTTCATTGTTTCATATGCCCTTAAACATATAAAACAACAACAGCCCAATAATAAAAATGAACACGAAAACCATATGCGATTTCAGTATATTAACGATTTCCGATATCGTAATTTTGCTTGATTTGGTATTTATGTGAGGTAGGGGGTGGGTGTTAATTTTCAGATAATCCGAGGGTTAACATCACTTCTGTGAAAGAAATCATAAGCTGAATTGATTAAAATACACAAATCAACACAAATGGTTACGTGCCGTTAACTGAAAACATGTATATTTTTTGGCCTTAAACTTATGTGATTCAAAAGCGTTATATTCAAATGTGCTTGTCTTAGTAACTCATTTGCTTAGGACACTTTGTAGATGATACATTACTCTCTCTCTCTCTCTCTTGCTTTTACTGTCGCCATCTTTAATTCACAGCTAAGCAGCAAATACATGTAAGCGAGCCTGGTAGAAAAACTTTATAAGTATAAATGACATGTTCGCTAACATAATAGGCTTTTTTACATGTACGGCATTATCATGCAAACCATGTTAACGTCAAGGCAGGCAAACCTTTCAGACATTAAATTAGTTATCTGTTTCCCCGACATCTCTCTTCGTCTTCATTCACGAGTTAGCGACCCCAGGCCCAGCCTGTCTCACTATTGGCCCTTTTACAAGTATGTAGAATGAAGGGATTTTAGTCTGAGGTTCTGGGCGGTATATCACGTCCCTAGAAATGGAGTTTTGTCTTGATCCTCTCTTGATTTTAGCTATGGTAATTCTGTTTGCATTTTATTTAATAGTATAGATGGATCACTCAAAATTTATCCCCCTGTCATTAAAAATTACCTTTGTTTAATTGATTTTATTGATACTTTTAGGCTCCCGGAAAGAGGAGCAGTCGGTGTGTTTTTTTCGTGATTACATAAAATGTGCTTAGAGCACAGTATAAATGTTCAAATAAGAGTTGACATCCCTCATGCGGTTGTGAATTTTTTGTAAATAAACATCTGCGTTGTGGTGTAGGATTTATTATTCTAACAACACTGTAGTACGATTGCAAAATATGTGGAGTATTATGAAATTATGGTTGGTAATAAAAAAACAGCTAATAAACAAGAGACGTTGTGGAACTTCCCGGTTTTATATAATGTTTTCTCTTAACAGAATATATTTATTTATTAACATTGTTTCTTGGCAGAAAGCTAAGATGTTCATAATAGGACTAATATCCGTTTGTAATTAGATTAAAATTCACATAGCTTCTCCTGTACAGAATTGTGGCACCATGTATGGTGGCAATAATGATATTTAGCAACTTTTAAGATTAATAATATTTAGCAACTTTTAAACTCAACAAACTTCATGAGGTAACCCTTATTTTATATTCTGGCTTATAACTTTCTATGGAATTTTGTAGCGAGCACGCATACATTTACGAATATTCGAGTGATATAAATTCAGATTTGGACTTTCATGTAAGGTGGTGTAGAGCTAGGAATCCTGCTAAACTTAGCGCTCGTAGCAATCTAAGAATTCAAGGGTCCGTCAGGTTACCGCCAAAATTTCCCACCCAAACAACAGTGTAGAAATCCAATTCTCTGCTTTTATCTTTCGTTCTTTATCTGGTTTTACCTGTCAAAAATGTGGAACAGCGGAGGTGGTGAGTGTATTTCAATATTTGTAATAAAAATGCATGGCATTTCCTTTTTGAACATGTGAACTATGTTATCTGACACGCTGAGACTTGCAGACTCCCGATAATCTGGTGTCTCGTAACTAGTAAAGTAGCCCAGGCCAAGTATGTTTTAGAATTTGGTGGACATTGACATCAAATTTCAACTTGATACTTGTCATAAGAATTCGATAAATTTTTACTTTAGCCTAATATCACATTCGCCCCCCGTAACTTCCATGTTTAGTACCCAAGCCTACCCTACTAGGCAAGCCTTTTGGGAATGTTAAAACATGTAGGCTTAACGAAATAGGCTAGGGCTACGGTAAATAGCTCGGTAACAATAAATTTCCATAGATTTTAGTGTGATTTTCCTATTATTAAGCATATATGACTAAGGAGACTTAGGTCAAGAGCACAGTATTAAATATCAAATTATGATATTAAAGTAAAATAGGTCCTAGCCTAATACCCAAGTTCAGACAATCAGTCGGACTCGACAGCGATGTTAGGCCAAGGCCAAGCCTATTTTCAGTATCAGAATAGCCTAATCTCCAGAGGCACTAAAACCCTTGTTTCCCACTGGGGTCCATCATAAGCTCATAACTATTCTGACTGAATAGCCTAGGCCTACAAGACATTGCCCTTTATGTGTTGGAGTATTTGTCAAAATGGACTAATGAAGGTCGTTTAAATTTCTTGAGGTAGGCCTACTGGTCTGTCCCCTGTCAGGAAGTTTCTCTCTTCCTCAAAACAGGTGAGGATTCCATGCTTCCTATGTGAGAAAGGGACAGGAACCCTCTTAGCTCTTTTGGCCACCCCCTCGAGGCTGGTCGTGGTCATTTCGGCTGTAACATCCAAAGCAACGTTGTTAATGGTATTTACCATCATTATTTTATGTTTTACATGCATTCCCAAGGGTCTGGTGCTGAACGTGGTTCCATTTTGCATGTAAACGTGCCCATGGCCAAAATGACTTATCCTTGTGGGGAGGGTAGTGCCATCAGTGCACCTCACACAGTGCACTGTAGGCATTACTTAAGGTTCTTTGCAGTGTCCCATCGACCCCAAGCTGCAACCCCTTTTATTCTGTTTACTGTACCTCCATTCATATCCTCTCTTCCATCTTGCTATCCACCCTCTCCAAACACTTGTTTCATAGTGTAACTGCAAGATTTTCCTCCTGTTACACTTTTCAAGCCCTTTTACTCTCAATTTCCCTTTCAGCACTGAATGACCTCATAGGTCCCATTCCTAAATGACTTAAGGCCAAAACAACCCAAACTCCCCCAAGCTAACTCAGATAGAATGGGAGGCAAGGAGACGAAGAGAAGGGGTTGCTGAGTATAGGCAGTCCCCCTCTCCAGCTGCCATGAGTCGAGGGATCCATGTCATGCCATTTGGATATGTGGCAGAGACTGGTTGGAGCCCTGGGTAGTTTGGATTCTTCAGGATGGTTAGCCTATAGACTACCTTTCGATTAATGGTTCCATTCCCAGCCTAACCTCTGGGATCTCCATAAGATAAGCTCTGTCCCCGTTTCTGGTTAGTCCTGGTTATTTGCTATTTTTTTCCATTGTTACTTTTGTGTAGCATTTATTTTTTATACACATATATTGCATACACTATTTATAGGTTGCTTGTGTCTGTGAGATGATACAATTAATAGATCGTGACTAGTTAGTACAGTTTTTTTTAGATTCAAGATTAGGATAGAATTTTGGGGATAGCCTAGCCTTGGGTAGGCTATTCACTATTTTAAAATCACATTTTGGATGTACTGTGCCTGTTAGTGTTATTAGATGAGGGGTTACTTTACCTGGAAAATTGGGTCAATCCATGGACTAGGACCTTCTTAACTGGAGCCATTGGCTGGGCCTTCTTATTCAACCAGGCAGGTCAAACTTAGTCACTTCAGAAAGTTTTGCCATGAAGCTTTGGCTCACAATTGACTGTTCATTGTGATTGATCTGTCATTGTGGCCCTCTATAGTAGGCTGGGCTGTGCACCTCCAAAATGATTGCAGCTATATGTAGTAAATTGACTCTGACCAGTCTGAGTGATCTATCTGGCTGGTTATGTACGAGGTCCTAACAAATCTCCAAGTGGTGAAAAGACCTACAGAATCTGCTGATGGGAGGGCCCCCTTACTCAACTGTTTGTGGTGTCAGGTAGATGGTACAAAAAGTAATTTCACATTAATCATTTGGAATTGAGAGTGGTATCTTTGCCTTTCATTTATTTGCATTTTGCCAGTCTGATGAGCAATATGGATCATGTCCTCCACCATGGCATGTGTTAAAAGTTAAAAACGGAGATGCAAAATCTCCATTTGTGTGCCATCTTGTTGAGATTCTGATGTAGACTAAAGAGTAAAATGTCATATGTTTGCTAATTATGCCCCAGGGTCAACACTTTGATAACTAAATCCCTCAATAGCCTCTCAGGGATCTGCAAGAGATTGTAAACTCTTTGAAGCACTCTACAGGTAGACTCGGTATTTTTCCACTAAACAGGGGTTACCAAACTACTACTCTGCTTTTCTAGACCATGTATCATTCTGTGGGTACTGATACTACTCTGCTTTTCTAGACCATGTATCATTCTGTGGGTACTGACACCTATGCCTTGTTGGTAAATTAGATGTCACTCATTGTATTTTGAGCAATGCTGGTTGCACCAACTGTGATGACACATCACATGACGCCAGTCCAGCTCATGATCCCTTATACAAAAATACTGTTTTGCTGGTTAACTTATTATGTCACCAGAAGCCTCCATGCCTAAATAGCTAAGAGGAAATTGTAAGTTGATGTGGTTATGTAGAATGCATTTTAAAACTGAAATTATTTCTTAATTCAGTTTTAATCAGTTTATAGAAAGGCCCACCTTCCAACCCCACATACCTGGCCAGGATATTGAATTGTAAAATGATGACGTTTTATGAAAAAGTAAATTTTATATTTTAAAAATTTTGTTCAGGGCTCCACTAATTTACGATAAAAGTTGCTGTACATTGTATGTATGTAGGGTCTGTTATAGTTTGAATGATAAGGTGACCAATTTTTTTCCTGTAGCACATTTTATATTTTTTGTTGTCTGTTTTGCAGGTTTTGATGGTGGGTTTATGAGCACCCAGCAAGACTTTGCCTCCCCTGCTGGTCAGTCTGAGAAGAAGGTGAGTCACAAATGCTGTACTTACATGTGCTATCTTTAGTTTTTCTCTAACCTTCCGTATAGCCACAGTTAAGGAGCTCACAGCCAAGGATTTGGGATCATGCTGCTTTCACTGTCAGTCACATGTATTTTTAGCTACCTGGAATGTTTTCCTACCTGTGTATTTCATCAAGTAAATAATGATGCTTTGGAAATACTTGCTACTTTTTATTATTTTTAAATTCATGTGAGACTCAATTGACTTTGTGTCTCGTAGATACATCATGTACATTCTCTTATGCAAGGAATCATATTCTTTAGATTTGCATTTGTTTTTACAAGGATATAAATCTTTGTCTATTCTATAGATATTCCTTCAATTCAAGCTGGTGTAGTTGTTGAAACTTGGTAACAAGGTAGTTAACTGATGGAAGGCAAGTGAGGGGTTGAAGATATCACCCACTCACTCGACTGTTGGCAATAACTTATTCCTGGACTGCAGTGCTTTCTACATGCTAGAGCTAGATTGTGAATATGGTTCTTGTTATCAAAGCAAATGTTTTTTCGTATTTTACTGTATACTTTTTGATAACTTTTTGTTTTATTTTGTTAAAGGTTATTGTATGAGTGATGCTGTCTGTCTCTTGTGTATAAAAGGTAGAACAGCACTGGTTTTTGGGGCAGATTGTGTATGTGTGTGCTTGGTAGGTTTATGTTACCCTTAAACATAGATTTTCATCAAGTTTGTTGTTACTACAGGAGACAGGCATGCACACCTTTCAGATGCATCCAGTGTCTTGGTCTCTTCACAGTGGAAGGAGTACAGGACCCAGAGGAAGGGGGAAAAAAAGGCTATGTTGATATCTTCTGAGGGCAATACACAGTCATTTTCATTTACAGGCCTTCAGTGTTGACCCCCCTGCTATGACCGCTGCTTTTGTTGCTGGAACAGTGTTCGTCTGTTGTCTCCATGCTTGGTGTGAGGAGGGTTCAGTAAAAAGATGGTTACTGAACCGAGACACTTGGGCTTTGGACTGTAAATGGTCCGTTTACTTTTCAGGTGTTTCCACCTATTGTTCGTGCAGTCTGAAGCCTCCTAATAAGATGGAATTGCTGAAAGCTCTTTGGCCTTCACTTGGGTTAACATGGCATCCATCCCTTGTTATCTTCCTGGAGGACTTGGCTACAGCCGGTTAACATGGCATCCATCCCTTGTTATCTTCCTGGAGGACTTGGCTACAGCCGGTTAACATGGCATCCATCCCTTGTTATCTTCCTGGAGGACTTGGCTACAGCCAAGACATCTATGCCTGCTGTCATCTCAGTGGATTATTATTCTTTGGTGCTAGCCTCTCTGAGTGAGTCCCTCTCTTGACAAGACTGTTGTTTTGACATTTATGTTGCTGCGCCAGCAGCTCCTACTGATGCTTCTGTTTCCTCAGGGATGCTTGCCTTGTCATCTTCCATGTTTGGCTTGGGAGAACTGAGAGGCCCATGGTCATAAGAAGTCACTGGGAATGAGTGCAATTCACTCTTCTTCATTCTGCTCTTCGGTATCTAGACGAGTAGAAGCATAGGAAGAAGGACTGGAAGGCAGTTATCTGCGTGATGGCTAGGAAGTCTCCTGATGGACATATCTCTCATACTGTAAATAACAACAATCCCTGTACCTTTTTGTAGAGAAAGGCAACCACAGAGCATATTCAGTATGTCTTGGGACATATTTGTGACCAGTCTCCAAACTATCATAAACATGACTGCACTCCTGAGCTTGGTACCAAACTGGGGCATGCTTGGCTTGGACCCATCTGGGCTATCCACAGTCTAGCGCTATGCAGCGTAGGATAGGTAATTTGAGCTGTTCACTTAGGGTAGTTAGCATAGCTAACCTGGCTTATTTTTCTGGTTCTAGACTTGAAGGTAAAGAAGGTGATCTTGTTCATTCACATTTGACACCTTTGGATTGTGGCTCATTTTCCAGGGCTTGGTCTAGACTCTTGTCAGTGTCCTCCAGGCATAGGCAGGTTTGGGCTGCTATGTCTGTTGCTGCTCTGGGTCATTTTTGTTAACAGTGGATTTTATGGGCCTTAGGGTCTTTTTCCTATGGTCATTGCTGGAGCTTTTGGGAGGTCATAGGTCTTATCTGTGAGCCAAATGACTTGAAGTAACCAGGACTTATTATCAGTACCTGGTGTCCTCTTTTGAGCAAACCTTGGGCTTCACTCCAGTTTTGCCACTGTTTTGACTTCACTGGTCTCTGCTTGAGATGGGTTTTGTAGAAGAGGTAGACTTATATCCAAACCAGGTAATGCTGAGACCTGCCTCCTAGAGGTGGACCTGGCAGTCAGCAGGCTGACAACCTGCCTCAGGAATGTCTTTGTGCAGAAGAGATTTCCCTTATGGCCATCAAATTTAGAGTCATGAAATCTGATGTCTTGGCTTCATTCCAGGTTTCATCATGATTAGACTAATGGCTAAATGCAATGTCTGACCTAACCTTCTCTTGTGAGTCTTCCGAGGAAGATAAGGTGAAGTTCCTTGTGCCCCTCAACCAGGAAATGAAGGATGACATAGCATGGTGGCTGGACAGCAGGAAATTCTTTTTGGGAGTTCTGCCAGCCATTGAACAAATGTTGCATCATTTCTTCAAGATAACTTCCTTGTAAATAAGTGAACTATTCTCTTAAGGAGTTTGTTTCTTCCACACAAGCTGAGGCCAGTCTGTGTCCGCCCCTGCTGGTGAGTTGCCACATGAAGTCTGTTTATAGAGCCTTTTTGTATTATGCTTCTGGAGACTCACCCAACTTGTGTACATTACTTTTCCATCTGCTGTGTATATTCTGCTAATTGCAATTAATGAATGGCAGCATATATGGACTAATGAACCTGATAGTAACATAATAAAACAGATCAAGCAAAATGCTAGAATATGGACTTCTTTATATCAAAAGGAGAGACACGTGGGTATTTTTGTCATCTTAGAATTGTTCACTTATTTGAGTTGTGGAGATTTGATGAATAGCCCTTGTGATATACAGAATGTAGAGTAATACTGACAGTTAAACATTTTATGTGTGAATGTCCAAAATATAATTGACATTGAATATATATAAGTTTTTTAAACAAATCAGTTAAAGAATTTTTATCCTAATCTCTTTAAAATTTCCAAGTATATAACCCAATTATAAAATGTTCAAAAAGCTATAATTTAATTAAGAAAGTCTATACTTGATTATTGATGAAGACAAATCCTTCAAAAAGTTAAGTATACCTTAGTTTAACCAAACCACTGAACTGATTAACAGCTCTCCTAGGGCTGGCCCAAAGGATTAGACTTATTTTGTGTGGCTAAGAACCAATTGGTTACCTAGCAACGGGACCTACAGTTTATTGTGGAATCCAAACCACATTATACTGAGAAATGAATTTCTATCAACAGAAATAAATTCCTCTAATTCTTCATTGGCCGGCTGAATAGTCGAACACGGGCCCTGCAGAATGTTAGCGGAGTACGATATCGACCCGTCCAACGAGGAACAGACAAATCGTTCAGGCTAGCCCAGTTAGAGCTGAATAAATTAAATCAATGGTCTGGTTAAACTGCTTGATATAATCATCATCATCATCACCATCTTAGGTTCACTTCCATTGCAAATCCATTGCCTATGGGAACACTTATTATTCGGGTATTTTGCCAGCTAACCATATTTCCTGGTATATTAGATTTCATTCAGCTATATCTCCCTTCTCTTGAGCCTATCTGCTTTGTGCTCTTACATAAATTGATTCAGGAACTTTGTAATTTTTAAAACCCTTGTCCCCTCCTGTCTTAGATGGAGAATATCACAGATATTGAGTAATCATGGCCGCCTAGACCCAGAGAAATTGGCTAGGAATGTACAATTGAATCTTTTTTTCTTTTTTTGCAACATTTCTGCAGTTAAATATCTTTATGAGTAATGGGTTTGTATTAGCATCTTGATTCTTCAATGAGTCTGTATAACAGTGTTCACAAACCTTTCTTAATAGATAGTAACAAGGTTGTATAGAATGTAAGTGAAATGAGAAAGAGAAGGTAGACAAAAAAAAAAAAAAATTTAAATATTAATGAAATCTTAATTGGTAATCAGGATAAAAGAAATGTAAACTTTGGGATCTGGCCCTTTAGAAGAACATTGTACCTTAAGACTGAGAAAACTTAAACTAGACATTACAGGGCATTTGGCAGTCTGCAGTGTGGATTAAGTGTTGGTTACAAATATCTGAAGGTGTTCTGAGTAGTATTACAACACAACGCTGGTTGCCAAGAAGGCAGGAGGCAAGAGGTCTTTTAAAGAATAACATATGCAAACTAGAGTGTTTCAGAAATCCTGAAGCATGCTGAAAATGGCACACATCCTATCCTTGTAAGTGAGGAAAAGAGGAAAATCCTAGATGTTTACCAAGGTGCGACATAATTTTTTTCCATTATAATATTATTGATTAATCTGTTGGAAAATGGAAACTCCTGACCTAGTTATAACAAAACTAGGCTCAAGATATAGTGAAAATTTTTAAAAATAATTCCATGGGTGGGGTTAGTTTTTTTTTTTTTTTTTTTTTTTTTTTTTTTTTGACGGGTATGGCAGTTGTAGTAGTGACAGGATGTCATGGTCCTCTTGTATATCGAATTTCAGTAATATAGTTTTTTTAAATTGCCATTCAAAATCAAGGTCAAATTCAGCTGAAAAATGACAGTAATATTAACAGTAGCAAAGTAACTCCATGCAAGATGGAGAACTATAAATGTGAAAGATAAACCGTATGTTATGCTGAAGCATAGTTGGAAATGATACTAACACTATGATTAATTTGATCTAGAAAATACTTTGTTTTCCATTATTTTGAGTAAAAAAGAATCTGCCCATTGTTTATAAATATTTTGAGTAAAAAAGAATCTGCCCATTGTTTATAAACTAGTGTGGTGGCCAGCCTATGGGAGTTGAGTAATTGAACTCTTTAAAGTATGTAATGATAATGATAATATGTGATGTATTGCTAGCTAGGCTAATCCAAATTATTACCTCTGACTTGTTTGTAAATTTTATATGTTCAGTTAAGATTATGGCCTTAACTTCTTAATTATAGTTACATATTTGTACTTAATTTTCAGGCAAGGAGATCCCAAAATTTGATTCCTGTCACATTAAAAGCAGTCATGGATTCTACAGATGACACTTTACGAGTTAGTAACACTGAGGTGAGTCTGTGTACAGTATAATGTTATTGCTAAAATGTGAAACATTTAGGTAAGTTATACAGTAATTGCATTGTTATGATGTAACTTTGTAATTCTTTTTAGGATGTGTATCCTTTCAACTTTCAACACTGTTTTCTTGCATGTTAAAACAAATATTGGAAAAGAGATGACTTGTACAAAATGAGAGTGATATTCTTGTCCCTATCTTCTTACCCTCACTGTCCTTTTATCCTAATAATACTTTCAATCCCAAATGCACAGATACAATGTCTGTAGTAATAACAAGACATTATTTCTGTTTTTATTGTAAATCTGTAAATACAGCTTCCTCTAGGCAGCAAAATAGCCTTTCATTAAAGATTACTGTACTTGAATGGTTTATTAAATGATACATGAAATTTATTTCTACATGGAACTTTTGAACAGGTATTCTGACAGCTCCTAAGGTACTCGGTTCAATCAGTTGTAACTAATTTTGTATATTTTTTATGTCATTGTTTCTAAGTTGTGGTTTGATCTTTTAAGGGCCTTAATTAAGTTGTTTGAAATCTTTTGAAGGGAAGTTGTTCTTACAGGAATAAAAACCATGGTTTTTTACAGGATTTAGGATTATTCCTCAGTTTGAGCTTGAATTAATTGTTGAAGCTTAGTAACAAAGTTGTTAACTAATTGTAGGTTAAAACTTTTTTATTTTGTTGTATGTGTAGTGGTTTTCTTGAGGAATGGATGTGCCCAAGAATGAAAAGCAAAAGTTTGAAGGTTAAATCCTTAGCTTATGCTGCTTTACCCACTCCTCGTGGGTCATTAAGTATAATTTTGAGCGTTTTGCCATTCATAGGGCTGTCACCTGACATTTTAATAACACCTGTGCTAAATTTTACCTTTGTGATGAAACCTTTGATGAGTATTTGTTGGGACCTATCATCGCAGCAAATCTTGTACTTTCTAAAGAAAAGATTTGGATCATTCAACTTCATCCTCTTTGTGTTTTGTCCCAGTTGCATCTGGTATACTGGAGACTTGCTTAGCTTTAAATACCACCAGTTGGACCTCTTACTTGGTAAGTGTACTCTCTTGGGTTAATCTTCCATTGCAAACCCATTGCTTATGGAAGCATCCATTATTCAGTGGAGTTTTGCCAACTCCACTTTCTCTTGGGCTGAAATTCTTGCAGTCAGATTTAGGCTACTTGTAATTATTTTATTTGTAATAAACTTTTAACAATCATTGTTACCTTCAGCAGTGTGATGCAGAAGACCTCTATGATGTTTGTGTGCTTAATATTCTGCAAGTCTACACTCATCTCCAGCACCTTGTCTTGTAGGTCTGGGTCGTCAATTCTTCTGGTGCCTGCAAGACCCTATCCAACTCTTACCATATAGTATCTTCCAAGGCATGGGCAAAGTACATGTCCAAGCCATCTCCATCTTCATTTCATCATTATCTCATGTACAGAACTTCTGTAATTTCCATTATGGAATCATTTCTAACTATGCTGCTAGCTGACTTCTAATACTCTTTGTAAAGCTTTATTCTCAAATATGCTAAATCATTTAAGTAAAGTTTCAGTTCACACCATGATTCAAGTCTGTATGGCAATACAGATCATACTATACTTTGGTGGAATCTTTCTTACAAATTTAATTTCAGTCATTTGAGTTCCAATTTATTCTGCCTGCCAGTTGTTAGATATAATCTTTCATGTGTAATTTCAGTTTATTTGATTCCCAAATCTTATTCAGTTTCTCCATTATTATTACTTTTACATTTTTAGTTTTCCAGTAGATTCAGCTGGAAAATCTATACTGGATATCATTGTCCCTAAGCATTTGGAAGATAAACTTCAGTAATCCATTCTTTGTGCATTGTTATCTCCAAGTGCATGATTCATTCTAATAAGAAAGGTTTTTAAATCTTGTGTTTTGTTGATTAAAACAGCATCATATCCTAATTCTGTCAAGTTTCGATTGCTGCACTATTCTAAAAGGTGTGTAAATCTTGTGTTTTGTTGATTAAATCAGCATCATCTGCAAATTTTGTCAGGGTTCTGTTACTTTTATCTAAACCTTCTCTTACATCTCTGACACTTTTTTTTTTTATTATTATTATAAAATATATGAGAAGGGCAAATATCGTAGTTGTAATAGTATTCACTTGTACTACCTAATCATTGACTGAAAATTCACTTGTACTACCTAATCATTGACTGAAAATTCACTTGAGAAGACCCTGGCAACATTAACTAGCATAAATTTTGTTACGAACTTTGTTTGTTTTCTTTGCATATTTATATTTTTTACGTATACGTTTTATTTTTATTATCAGAGATGAACTTTCAAAAATGTCGCCTTACATGTGAAGCAGCGGCATACTCTATCTTGTTTCTTTATTTATTTATCTTAATTATTTATTTATTTATTCACTTTATATATATTTTTATTCATTTATTCATTGTCTAGAATTGAAAAGTACGATTATTATTGCATCTTCTTGTTTAGTTGCCAATCGACTCATCATTCCATTTTCTATTTACAGAAAATATCAACTCCATATTTCTTCATGAATAACTAATTAGTATTACTTGTTTAATTTGCATCCATACCAACAGAAGGCCTTTCCTAATATTGGTCTGGGTGCTGTCAAATCAGTAAAGCATGTTTTCTGTTTTGATAGGAGGAAGCATTGTGGACCAAATAGAGTTGGCTAGGTATATGCAGTAAAATTTTTGTTTACTATATTTCAGTTTGGAACACCAGGCTGTGTTCCATGCAGTTAAGGCTACTGGGTATCATAAAATAAGTTATTGATGTAAAAAATTATTATTGTTTGTGAATCTCCCTAATTTTTTATGTAAATTGGAAGATCATGAAAAGCTATTGGGTTAGAAGTACTGTATTTTATATGTAATGCTTCTAATCAGTTTACTCTTCCATTTGGTAAATTTGTCTATATGAATACAGTAAAAACTTAATCATCCACACTGATACATTTGGTGGGGGCGTGTGAATACATCCAAAGCTCTAATTCTGTATGCTAGTAGATTTTACCATCATTGGTAATTTGGTAAAAAAAAAAATGAATACAAAACAGGACAAATATCAAGGTGTTTGTTGAATACAGTGTTTTTAGTAGATTTTATACATCATGTAAGATTGATTTGGCCACCAAAGATTTTTTTCGTTGTAATTTTAGATTGCTTTTGAATGCCTTTAAATATCCATGTGTTACCAGATTGTTGTTTCTCTAGTATTTTGGACAATGTTGGAACCAAGTCCCTGCATTTATAGTGTACATTTATGTACAGTATTAACAATACTTCTTTTTCTTTGTTAACTTTATCTGATGTCATGAAAACTTTCATTGTCTGACGTGCGCAAATATGCATTTATGGTGGCTGTGAGTCATAGATGAGCTTATTTCCTTTTGTACCCTAGTGGTTGATAAAAGCATGCACTTTAATGGAAGAATATCAGCATGGGCTTATGGTCCTGAAGCATCCCATCACTGATGATGTTGATGTGGAACTGTTGAATAGGCCTGGTTTAGACTTATGGTTATTTGGCCCACAAGGTGCAGGCAGGAGCTCACTTAGGGAGTTAGTGCTGTTAGTAGGTATGACTGGAAGGTGTTTACAGTGCTAATTGCCACTAACAGCACCCTCAATTTAGCCTTTTACTGTACCTCTGTTCCCACTAACTTTCTTCCAACTTGCTATCCAACCATGCTGGGGTGTTTGCTCCTAGCTTCACCTTGAGATCCTTGTTCACTGTTACATTTATTTCCTGAATTTTGTTATCTTGCTGCCCAACCACTACAAGTCCCCCTTGTCACTCCTAAGGAGTTGAATAGCTTCAAGTAACTCAGTTTTCAGCCTTTCAGCTTAAATTTCCTAAGTTATTCTTTCATTCACAGGGCCAGACATTTTATTTTACCTTTCACTCATACAGTTCCTGAGCAAGGTCTGTTCTCTTACTTAATTTGTACTTTTGTTTTATAATTGGCAGCTTCAACAAGTGTCGTGATTACATGTACTGTAGTAAGAAAGATTGAGCAGTCATAAAAGTTTTTTTTTTTTTTTTTTTTTTTTTTTTTGTAAAAGTATATGTACTTTGATGTGTTTGATTACTCAGTGAATGCAAAATTGTTGTAATTTTTACTCATATTTTATTTTCTGTTTTATTCTTTGCTGAATATATACCTATATTCTTGGTAATAATAATGCATAATCTAATTTTCCAATTGTCTTATAAATTGACACTTTCTACAGCTTTTATCATTTTCTCTTAAGGTCTGTGATTTATTTATTTATTTTTTTTACAGGTTCACATGCTGAATGTTGTTGGCTTGATTAAGGCAGTGGATGTTACAAGTACAAAAATAACATATACAGTAGATGACACAACTGCTGTGATGGACGCTGTACAGTGGGTTGAAAGTGATCAAGTAAGTACTGTACAATTTATAGTTTTAAGAATCTAATAAGATTTGTGGATGTTATTTTAGATCTGAAAATTAAGTACAAAAAGCTGTTTAGTAAAAAAAAAAAAAAAATCTTGTTCATAAATGCTAAACATTGTGGTTATAGGGGTCTCCAACTTTAAAAATTAATTTGCTGATCATTCTGAATGGCCCTGCATCAAGAATGATAATTTTACATCAGATTAAGAAGATAATTGAGTCATGTCTTCATATTAATATCTATATAATAAGAAAAGAGAAGGGAAAACGGGTAATTAATAAGATATTAAAATAATTAGATAACAGGAAGATATGTACAAGGTATACAGAGAGAATGAAGTTGATATAGCAAGGTAACATGATATCCAGAGCAAGGTTATATATATATATAATTATCTTCTTTTTCAGGATACGAAAGATTCTTTCTCAAAACCTTTAATAGAAATGACCTACTGCCAGATCTTTGGGTCTGTGCGCACACAAGCTGGGAAGAAATACATTATGATCTTTCGTATCATGCATATAACAGACCCCAATCTCATAACTACACACATGCTCGAAGTCATTCATTCATTTTTAAAACTTCAGCAGATTGAAAGCATGGTAAGGCCTTAGAATTTTATTGATTATTATAAGTAATTTATTTCAATTGTTTCTGCAGTATTGATGAAAGAAAAGTTTTGTAGTTACTGAAATATGTGCGTGAGTGAAAGAGCAATTAAGAATCTTTGCAATGCTCTTCAATTAAGATTGTCATATGACAAATTGTGAAAATGCAAGTTGGTTCTTGTCATAAGGGTTACTTGACATGATAATCAGTGGTAGAAGGAATCCGTTATCGGTTCATAGTAGATTAACTGTTTTTGATGTTACAGCTGTTAATCCAAATCAGCAGATTTCTTTGGGAGGGTTTAAATCCCAGGCATGTTATGATTTGAGTTTTAAATGTATTGGCAAAGGGTAAAGCAGGGTGTTCAGTGAATATATATGATGATTATTGCTGACACTTAACTATTGTTATTCTTTCAGCAAGCAGGTGGAGTGGCAAGTAGCTCAGCGGGCAATACAGGGATGATGGACAACTCTCTGGTTGGCACTACTGGATTTGGTGGGGGTATGAATACTGGGATGGGAAGTGGTGGATTCAGTGGCATGCATGGCTTGAACGCATCTCAGAATATGGTGTTCCAGGTCCTCCGACAGTGTAATGATGAATCTGGAGTTGAGAGAGAAGTTATCTTCCAACAGCTTTCTGGAAAACTTAGCAAGACACAGATCAGGTATGTTATATTGAGTTTTATACCTTGTTTTCTCAAATTATGCAAGTTACTATTATAAAGTATTATTCCTAGATTACTTGAGTAACATATCTAGCCTCATTTTCGACTTAAGGATCTCCTCATAAGTTTCGGGTGCAAATTGAAGTAAGAGGTATCTAACAGAGTTGGAAATCTAGGTGGGAAATGGCCAAGGGGAACAAATGGAAAGTATGTTATTATTATTATTATTATTATTATTATTATTATTATTATTATTATTATTCAAACTTCCAGAGAATATGACATTCATTAGAAAGAAGTAAGAGAAGGTAATGGGAAATACAGAAAGAAAAGATCACTTATTAAAAAAAAGAAAAAATAAGTTAACAAATTAATGAATTTATAAAAATGTGAGTAAATTATTAAATTACAAGAAGAATTGTATTAGGGTGGTAATGTATTGCATCTTTGCTTGAACCTCTGAAGTTCCATTTGCATGACTTCCTCAGGGAGACTGTTCCGCAGTCCAAAGGTGTGAGGAATTAAAGACCCCTGGAACTGAGAAATTTGACAGCAAGGTACATTTACTGCATATTGGTGCTGCTGTTCAGCAAATCTAGTTGCTTTCAGCAGGAAAAGGGGATCAAGAATCCATTGTGAATGTGAAGATCTTATGAAAAAGTGACAAACGAGACCAATCTGTTGCTGATCCAGGTCATAACTGCTATTACTGCAATAGGAAACAGAAACGTACCACCACAAACCACTCTTATCTAAAAGAGGTAAACCTGGCAAAAGCAGACATCCACAACAGAGAATAGTATTCTGGTAAAGGACTTGACAAATGGTCTGAAACAGGTTGCATTGATTTTATCAGTTATAAACATATGAGACTTTCTCCATCATCATAAGCAACCAGAGATTGTGATTGGCGCCCAGTTTTGGATGTTTTGAGACTGAACAACTTTATGCGTCTGTCCCCATTCTTCATGGTTTTTTCCAGCTTGGTGTTAGTGACTTTCCAAAAGAACAGTTGGATGATTCAATGGACATTTTCCTCCTACCAACAGATCCTGAGTCGTGCAAGTTCCTTCATTGTGAATTTGCAGGGAAGGTATTCCTTTGCAAGGTGCTTTGCTTCGGCTTGTGTACAGCTCCTCAGTATTCACAAGAAATTTGTTGTCTATAGGGGGGATAGTATCATCTTTTGGGAGCAAGAATTCTTTTCTCTGAGTCATCTGGCTCAGTCTCTTGTGCTGTATGATTTTCAGTAGACTTCCCTAACTCCTCAATACATTCTTCATCTGGGGATGAGGGTAGACTGTCAGTTTGCAGGTTTTCATTCAGAAGAAGAATGGGCACCTCTTGCATCTGGAAGAATTTTAGCCCTTCAGGAAGCCTCCTGTTTGGTAATGGGTTTCTTTGTTAGCAAATATGGCTGGACTGGGGAATTTGTCTGAATAGTCAGGCACAATTACAGTGTGATCTAGGCATAACAGATTGCAACTTACAGCAAACGTCCATTAAACTTTTAGTAAATCCAGGACCATCATTGTCACCAGGTTCTGTAGGGGGGACACCAAAACAATGAGTTAAGTTTATTCTTAAGCCTACATCGAGATTTTGTTGTTTTTTCCCTCCACCTTGTAACACTAAAAGAGTTATGACAAGTGTTTTGACATTGAATTACAGTACACCAGAGAATAGACAACACTACACCTGGTAAACCTTACAGAGACATTAGAGTGGTGGAAGGACTGTCGAAGTTTCGTCTAGGTTTATCCCTAAGAACTTGAACTCTTGGCTATATGGAAGAGTTTCTGCAATGCAAACACCTGGTCAGAAACTAATTCATAGCAGAAAGACTGCTTCTTTGGGCAAAAATTAACAACATAGTACTGTATTGGTTTTCTAGTTCATTCTGTGGAAGAACGATGATTTTGGTGATTGAGGATTCTGATTGAGGATTCAGGAAGGACAAGTGCTGCTTAAGGAGTGTCAGTACATCCGCGGGTCTGACAGCCACTGGGGAATTGAAGGAACACTTAGATATGGACTTCGAAGCATGCAGATGAACAAGAACAACCAATCAACTAATACTCCTTTGAGGGCCCTCTGGCTTGAGCAGTAGACATGTTTTTTCAAGTTTGGCCCAGTTCAGACAAATATGCCCTTCCCCTTTATCTACTCTAAGGAAGCACTAAACTAGTTTTTGAGTCCAAAAATTGCTCAATAACTCTCATAGAGCCTGAGTAACCTCAGAGGAAATGATTTTGGACTTTATAGCTCTCTGGTAGACCTCTCTTGTATTCTTCTATTAGGAAAAAATTGACTCAAACTACTGAATCCATGCGGTTCCACTATCTTCCACATCCCACACTTAACTGTGTGGAAGTACCCAACTGTCTCCTTCCACATAAGGGGGTTTCAAGGTATCTCGGATTCTATCCTTAATGGACCGGAGAAGCAACTGAGGCCTTTTATCAGAAGCAGCAGTTTGTGTGTTGCTCCAGGTGCCATTCTAGAGGAATTGTCAGTTCCCATACCCTTGTAGACAACAAAGTTTCTCCACTTTCTTAGATATAGTAAGTTTTTCTATGTACTTTCGAGGTTAAAGCACTCTGCTTTCTTCAGTATTGCATCATGTGCAGTTTTATCTTGCTAATGATCAGCACCTCAAGGTATTGAGATTGAAGCCCTTAGAATTCAGTATCAATCTCTCAGGAATTTGATGCAACACTTCTCTGTCTTGTTGTTAAGTTAGAATTTATTTAGATAGGTTAAACCTGGAAGAGGCAAAGTTAACCTTTTGTTCTTAGTTCTTCGTTGGGCGAGTGGGTTCCATTCTCAGCTAGCACTCTGCTGGCCGCGAGTCCGAATCTCCTACCGGCCAGTGAAGAATAAGAGGAATTTATTTTTGGTGATAGAAATTCATTTCTCGCTATAATGTGGTTAGGATTCCACAATAAGCTGTAGGTCCCGTTGCTAGGTAACCAATTGGTTCTTAGCCACGTAAAATAAATCTAATCCTTCAGGCCAGCCCTAGGAGAGCTGTTAATCAGCTCAGTGGTCTGGTTAACTAAGATATACTTTTTATGGTTTTAGGAAACCTAGAACATCTTGGTCAAAGAAGATGATGTTCTCTGTCACGTATTTGATCAGTCTAATACACAAGAAACTAGTTCCATATCTTTGATGTACAGTATTTGATCAGGCTAGTGCATGAGAAACTAGTTCCATACCTTTTACCTTTATTGAAGGTAAACATTCATAATGTAAGAGCAGGTGCAATTTCATTTAGTTTTATGACAATTTGTTACCTGAGGATGTAATTAATGTGGCACAGTAGAAGTGCAGTTTAGTTTATGTCACTCACAACCTTAAGTACTGTACTCAGAATTGCATCTGAAAATGGTAAAGCCCTCAGTCTGCTAGGAGGAGTGTGTGAAGTCTTTTCCTGAACGGAAGAAAGAGCAGTGTTTAGGCTCTTTGTTTTAAATCTCGGATTTTATATTTTGGGGACCATGAGAGTACAAATATTGTACAGGATAGGATTGTATGTTTATATCGTAAAGGAATTTAATTTTAGTTGACTGTCATTTTTGAGGCTTTTGGACCCTGGCACATTTCATGCAGCTTCTGTTTCATTCTGGCTGAGGTTTTCTATGCAAGGCTGCTCTTGGCTGTACACATACAAGAACCTTGCTCCCTGAATGGCGTCCAACTTCTGGCAGCAGTAAGATACGGAAATGATTCCAGATCAGGTAAGAATGTTATGGGTTTTATGGAAGAAACATTTAGCTCAATTGGCTGAGTTGGTTTTGTCCAGCTGCATTTTCCACCATCCTCTTTTCAATGTGGGAATCAGCTATCTTTAACAGTGGGCAAGATTCATACCAAATAATACAAATATTCATAATAAAATTTATGTGGATACTTTGAAATTAGACCCCACTCAGTCTCCTTGCTACTTAGTGGGCTGTCAAAGAGAATTCTGATAAGAGCTAAAACATTCAAAACACACTTGGTGGAGCACACGTGTACTACACTGTCATCTGGGGTCAGCCATTCGATCTTTTGTTTAAGTGTCAACTTGGCTATGGGCACAGAGATGTAAGCTATCTTAACAGTAGGTAAGTATTCAAATAATAGATTTTATTATGAAGAATTATATTATGCAATATCTGTACAGTACTTATACATACACATACGCAGATTGAAAAATAAATGTATGTCACATTACATTACTGTATTAGGTACAATACTGTACTGCATTAAATAATTATCAATGAAAATTCTTTACCAGAGAAAGAGAGAGGGCAGGGGAGGGTGGCAATAGTTAAACAGACACAAAGATGTTTATGGTCTTTTGTATATTGGATGATTTTTATGCATTTTACATGTCTTGCAAGTAAGTAGTTTGAACTACTGTACTGCAATAGGCTATGTTAGGCTAAACTATACAGAATTGTATTGTATGTATTCTTTGAAGCAATTCATTTAAGAGATCGTTTCCGACTTTTTAACGTTGTTGATATAGGGGGTTTGTTAAAGGATATTGTGTGGAACTTCTGGGAAAATTTTTTGTTCAGTGACCTTAGGTTTTGTGAAGAGCATTTTTCGGCCAAAATGATTTTCAAAATACATCTCCTCCTTTGCTTTTTTGGTTTTAAGGGATGAGATTTGAACCACGTATAAAACACATATGGACCTTCGATACAAAGTGAGATAATTTTTTTTTTTTAAATTTTCCAGAAAAAATTACAGAAAAAAATTGCCAAAAATCAGAAACTCAAAATATTAAAATCCCGGCTTTGTTTTTAATCTACCATGTTTCTCCATGTTATATTTCAAATTTCATTTAGATTGGTAATACTATGCATTTTAAAGGCTTATGTTTTGAGAGGTTTTAGTTACATAAAAAAAAGTAAAGGGACTTCAAAGACTGTGTTACAATTTCTATGGTTTTAATTTTTATTTTTGGGTATTAATAAATGCAAAAAGATTATAAATAAGAATATTAATTGATTATTTGTGTGCCTAAGACACATTCTTATAAATTTTAGGTTCCTGGTCCCCCTGTCTGATCTTGCTGCATATTACTCTAGGTATCATAGTTGCCTACACTTTTTTATTAGTGTCTTTCCCTTGCCAAATGGATCCTGGGAATTACTTTACATTCACAATTAGGGATTTGTATTCAAGTAATTCATCAAGTCTTGCTTCACTTATTATGATCATTTTATTTTCAGGATCGATAATATCAGCCTCCAGCTTTCTTTTTCTAAAATATCTTTGCCCTTGCAGTGAGAACAAATAAAAGGCGTTTAGGGTATGTGGTTGGTCTCTGGTCAGCAGAGATTGCTGCCTGCGCCGTTTGATGGAGCGACAGGCTCCATTCCCCTTTGGCACTAATTTCTTGAACTTAACTTTTTCCATGGTTTTTCTTCTAGAGAAGTAACTCTTGGACCTTTTAATAACAGTCATTTATTTCTAGCTTGATGGAATGGTATGACGTGCCCTAAAAGGTGTCGATAAACATTATACATTTCATTTCAAAGAAGTTTTCAGTAATTATATCAAAAACTATACCAGACTAAATCATTTAGTCACTGGTGTTTTATGGGTATATAGTTATTGTTATAACTAGAGAAATACGCAAATTTTAGCATAATATTTCCTGGACATTCTTGAACCCTATACGGCCATAGAATTTTTCAGCAAATCGAATTTTTAAAGATTATTGGTTTTTTTAGGCGATCCTTAACAGATATATCAAACTTGAAATAAATATTTTAAATAGAATGAAAATTACAAAAAAACAGGTAGGATAGGCTAACAATTACTTCACATGGAATTGTTGTACACTAAAATCTAAGTCGGTTCATCTAGGATACTGTGTGTTGGTTATATGCCAGTCTTTTTTAATTAACAGATTTCATTACTTTCGAGAAGGGGGTAACAGATTTTGTTACTTATTGGGAGGGCCAGGCCCCACAGTTGTCCATTGAGGGGCCACTATGTGAATTATATTTTGGTTTTCAAGTTAATTAATGCTTTAAATTGTTGATAAGTATTGTGTACCAGTATAAACATTCTGAGTTATATCTAGTCAGTTTGTTAAGGTTTCTTATGACATTGTATACAGATGCTTTATAGTATATTTTCCCCTTGTAATACATGAAAATATACTCAAAGTTTTGCAGTGACATTTCTGAGCATAGAAATCTGTTTTAATTAAAATTTCATTTTTTCCCCCCAGCCAAGTGTTAGATTTCCTGAGTTCAGAAGGCCACATTTATACTACCATTGATGAAGATCATTTCAAGACAACAGATGGGTAACATGGATTATGGTAAATATATTATAGAAATATATCACCAATAGTACAGTACATATATAGTAGGATCATTATGTGACAGCAGAACATTCAAGGAGTATCTTTATTAAGTTTTTACTAATTATTCAAAACATCAGTTGTACATCTTGTTTAATAGTATTGTATTGTTCAATATGTGCACATGAAAACAATACTGTAATTCTGCATAAAATTGTTAAGCACAGTGAAACCATGATCCAAAATGGGCTCTTGATATTTTGTTTTTAACATTCATGCATACATATATGTACTACTGTATTACTTTATTTCCTCTGTTTTTTCCGTAAATACATTTGTATTTTAATACTGGTCTTTCATTAAGTGTTGTAACCTTGGAGTAGTTATGTGAATTTGAGTAATCATAGAAAATGTTTCAGGTTTGTGTATTTTAGAAAACTGCATTAAAAATTATTTGGCTGTGTATGAAGGAAGAGGAGACAAAATAGTAATCCATATGTTACTTGCTTCTCCATTGCCCACACTATATAATATTTTGCTCTTATATTTAGTGTGAACAAGTATTTGTAACTGTCAGCACAAAATTGCAAAAAATTCAAGTAAAACCACATTGTGTAGATGTGCAGAGTAGAGTAGGTGCTTGAGAGTGTAGAGTATATGGAAAATAATGTTCTAATAACTTCTGCTTAGGCAGGTTAGCTCATTCAGAACTATATGCTTTTTAGTTTAATGAGAATGTCAGATGTGGATTAATTTAATGTTGAGTAGGTAATAGAAGGGGAAAGAGTAATTGTCATGTAACTTTGTTGTAAGTCATGGGAAATATGGTAACTGAATTGCTCTCTTCCCCACAACTCTTGTGATAGAATTGTGCAAACGTGAAGATTAACCCCATGCAAATTGTTGCATTTGTGAGTGTGCCCTACACTTTGCTCTAGACTTTAGTTAAGCTTTTTTGTAAAAACGGAGGCATTAATATAAGTTATGAAAATAAAGAATTCACCTAAAAGTCTTATACGCCATTGCAAATAATACAGGATAAGGTGACAACAAATTACAGTATTGATGCAGGGGAGGGTATAGAACGAGAAATGGAAGTTACGAACAGAATAAGACAAGCATGCACAGGAGTAACACCACTGTTTAACCTGATAACATTTGACCACAAAAAGAATAGAAGAGTAAGGGAAAGGATTTAAAAATGAATTAATAAAATTAGGGACATAATTCTTTACTGCAGATGCTTTGGTGATGACAGCAGAAAGTAAAGGAGATGCATAACATAATGTTCAGCTTTTAATAGAAGCAGGAGGAAAAGTGTAGACAAGAAAAAAGACAAAGGTCTCCAGCTGCAACCTCTTTCATTGGCTTACTGCACTTACGTTCAAATCTTTCTTCCATCTTACTTTCCACCCTTGTCTAACAATTGTTTCATAGTGCAGCTGTGAGGTTTTCCTCCTGTTACACCTTTAAAACCTTTACTCTCGATTTCCCTTTTTGACCTCAAAGCGCTTGTCCTTTGACCTTAACTTTATGTTCCAATTCCAATGGATATATTCCAGTTACAATGGAGAATATATTCAAAGCATACGAAAAGCAAATGTTTGAAAAAGCTCAAAAGACTTACAAACCAAACTGAAAAAATTTATAACTGCAATAAATAGATGTAATAAATTTGACAGAATTAGAAACAGAAGCTTCAGAGGATTGAAAGTGGGGTATACTATAGGTAAATAGGTGCCATAAAATTACAGTTATTTTTACATTAAAGGTACAGACAGGAGCAGCTATTGTGAAGACGAAAGGGGGTAAATAAAAAATCCAGAGAGAAACAACAATAGACATACTCGTGTTGGGGGGGGATGCTGTCTGTGCACTGTACATGGTACACTGTAGGTATTACCGAAAGGTGTACACTTCAGGCATTGCTTAAGGTTCTTTGCAGTGTCCCTATGGCCCCTAGCTGCAATCCTGTTTATTCCTTTTACTGTAACTCGTTCATATTCTCTTCCACATTTCCACCCTCTCTTAACAATTGTTTCATAGTGAAATTGCAAGGTTTTCCTCTTATTACACCTTTAAAACCTTTTTACCCTTAATTTTCCTTTCAGTGCTTAATGACCTCATAGGTCCCAGTGCTTGGTCTTTGGCCAAAGTTTTATATTCCAATTACTGAAGGTGTTTTCAGTGTCTTTTGGGCTTATAACTATGCCTACTTTTTAGCCTTTCAGTTAACCTCCATTCCGTCTTCCTTTCTTCAGTATGCTGGGTAATCTAACTATTACTTCTTAGTGCAACTGTGGGATTTTCTCCAGGTTCCCTCTGTAGAACATTGAATTTCATGTTTAATGTTATGGGTCTTGTATCTTGCTGTCCAATTGTTCCAGCTTCTTCTTTTCACTGTCTTATGTGCAGTGGCATAAAGGGTCCCAGTGCATAGCTTGACAGACCAAAGTTCGTAAATCAAATCAACAATGGACATAGATTAAGGGAACCAGTGGAAATCTGCAATGAGGCACATGCAAATTACAAAGAAACAAAAACCAAAGGTAGACAGTGAACTTACGATACAAGTTAAGAAAGAAAGTGAGTTTTGAAATTACAAGAATTAGGAAGGAAAACTGAAAAACAAATATATGATAATACTTTTGCATCGGTAATCTTTTTCAGAGAAAGGACTAGTACGTTGAAATTTAATATAAACAGGCATGTAGTAGGAGGTATCATTACAATTTTTGTGAAAATGTACAAAATCTAATTATTATTTTGTTATTTTGATAGGACTAATGTTAAGAAGGAAGTGGAGTAGTTGAGCTGCAACATATGAAGAAGGCAAAAATGAAATACCTAGAAAACTTTTTAATTGAAAGTAGCATTGGAAAGGAAAAAGAAATTTTATGAGGGGAAACAAGAAAATGAAATTGAAGTGGAGATATTCAAAACTAGAAAAATCTGCAAGAGTGACTGAGGCACCTGAACTTGTAAGTAAAAATAATAAGAACTTAGTAATGCAAATATCTTAGAGATATTAAGCAGTGGAGGAATTTTAAATAGTATAATTACAATAGGTGAAGGAAACAGTTTAAGCAATGTAAAAACTATTAGGTTTAGATGATTGTAGTTTGAACATTACAAACAAAGTTTTAGAGGTTGTTTAAGAATGAAGAAAAGGACAGGCACTGGATAATACAAAGGTAGACACTATTAAGAAACTTTAAAATAAAGCATATTAACCAGCAGGGATTGACTAAATCCAAACTTACTGAAATGTTAGAATTAACACAATGGAACTATTTGTATTAATGAAGAGCAACTTTACTGTAAAATTATTAATCCTAACTGATATTAGTTTTGTAGACTATGAGAGATGGCAATGATGCTAAGGGGTGGGGTTTATTAATAATGCATAGATTCATGAAGACGTTAAACTGAAGAAAGAGAATGTGCAGCATAAGGGCATCCCCCAGTAGTGGGGCAGTGCTGTCAGTGCACCTTACTTAGTATACTGTAGGCACTACTAAAGGGTTGTTTACAACGTCCATTCGGCCCCCAGCTGCACACACTTTTTAGCCTTTTCCTTACCTCCATTCCTGCTTCCTTTCTTCATTCTCTCTTTCCAGCCTCTCTAACTATTACTTCATAGTATAATATAGGTTTTTTCAAGTTACACCTTCAGATCCTTGTACTTCATCTCTTTTATTTTCTGGATCTCTGTCTTGTTTTCCAACCACTTCAACTTGCGCTTTTCTCTGTTAAGCACTGAAGGGCCGAAAGGGCCCCATTGCTTGGCTTGACAGCCTAAATTATATAAAAAATCAAATCATAAAGATGCCCTGGTAGTAGAATGTAACCTTAAAACAATAAAATTTGACCTTGTCCAAGTATACATATCAACCAGCATCAAAGAAAGATATAAGGAAGCAATCAGTGCCTTGCACAGAGGCAGCCACATGTCTTGGATCATACTATGGGACTAACTGAGTCATGGGTAACCAAGATTTAGAAGATGGAAAATGTATGATGGACAAAAAGGAGAAACATCTTGCAAGAATTAAATGGAGACCATTATGGCAAAGGCGAAACAGTCTGGAGCAGAGGCTATCAAAGGAGCACAATAGACTTTGTCTTCACCATCCAAGGAATGTATAAAAACTATACGTACTGTACATGGAATTTGATGAGGTAAAGATTGTGAAATTATGACTTATCGGAGCACCATCTCCCAAAGGTTCGATCTGAAATTAAAACACGCAAGAAAGAGCTATGCAAAAGAAGTAGCCTAATAGAAAACAAATAATCGAAAGCAGCAGAAGAATCCACAAAAGAGACACCTCCAGTACATTGAAAATGAGATGTGCTCAAAAAAGGTTGAGTTCAGTTGGAAAAATCAATTAAAATGTAAGAGGTGCAAAAGAAACGAGCAGGTAAAAGTTACTGCTGCTTTATTCATGTTGTTTTAGATTTAGCTGGCCTTGTGCCAGCACGGGCTCTTGCTCCTAGAGCAGCGCGTAAGCTTTATTCAAGGTCCAGACGGTTTATATAGCGGCCGACTGGCGTCGGGCCGCGGAAGACAATGGAAGCAAGGGTGTATTCTCAAGACCTTGACCTGAGGTCGATAACAATTAATAAATAAATACAGCGAACGAGCACAATATACAATGTAACAATAGACAGAATTAAAGTTCGAGTATAATCTTGACGCCTGCGAAAGAAGAAATACACAGTACACAATTGATGAACAGATAAATAATTGCATACACACTTTAAACAATTGAATTTTACGCGACCTGGTCCCGTCCAGCGTGACGAATCGTAGGTACAAAGAAAATGGGCCGTCATCAAAGAAAACTTGTTTAGCGATGACTTTACAAACAACATGATCAGCAGTCTTTACAAAAGAAGCAAAAATAAATAAATAAATAAATAAGCGTCGCTGAAAAAACAATGAAGAAGATACTGCAAGGAAAACACGATGTGATAGAAACAGTATGTATTACGGAGTAAATAAAAAAGGAATAAGCCAAAGAATAATATTTAACAAGTTAGAGAAAAGGGCTTCAAACGCATGAGATAGGGAAGATATGAGAAAGCAGATTGCAGACAATAACGGAGAGTACAGATGCTGTTAAAAAGAGCGTTTAGAGAATATGAAGGGAAAGAAAGGGAAAAGATAATGAATTACAAAATGACGGTGATACACTGATATGCTTAAAGGGAAGACTTAATTCAGAAAGAGAATGGATCAAGATAAATGACAAGCATAAACAAGAGATTAAGAAATAAAATTCAACCTCAGATTTCGTAATATTCTGGAAAACAGTATACCAGAATACAAAACACAATATCAGTGAAAAGAAACCAAATGCTCTTCCATAATGCACTGCGAGAACAGGTTGACACAGTAGTAAATCTAACCTACACCCACAAAAAAAAAAAACAAAAATACCGTGACAAAAAATGAAAACAAATGAAGCACCAGAGCCAGAAGGGTTAAAACCGATACTACTTAAATTGTTAGGTAGATAGATGTGCTGTATTTCTGCCTAAATCAATGTGATTGGAATGGAGATACTGCGTGTGATAGCTAGACATCAACGGGCTATTGACATATAACTCTCCCCAGTGTTTTTAATTCCACAGTTTCTTGAACGACCATTCCTTCGTTTTGTTAGACAGTTAAATTTTCACATTTCATCCGGATTTCCCAACGTCCCTTCTCCGGTTACCTTTTTAACAGTGGGTCCCTCATCACAGTTGTCTATAATATCAATCTCATAAGATTTGTTCATTTGTAATCCAGTTAATCTTTTTAACTGCCTTAACATTCAAGCCCACTTTCAGAATGATCTGATCTAGTGTATTTGAAAACCTTGAAGCCTATCATGCTAATCAAACTTGTGATGTGGATTTTGCACTTCGTAGCACGAGCTTTCTATTTCCATTGTTATTTAGTGATTATTATTCTTCCTTAATTTATATGTCACTCGTTGTGACTGTGACCCTCAAAGTTTTATTAATTCAGGTAAACTCCACCAATAAACAGACGTATTAAAAGAACTACCTCTAAATTATCTATCCTCCCAATTGACATACGAATTTTCTCTGTGTTGATGTTTTTAAAATTTCCTCAAGGTGAACAAATAGATAGTAGTCATATCTATTTAATATACATCTATTAGGTTTGCCTGACAAGTGACTTTACCTTTCAAGTGTAAGCGACCTCCCGACCAAAACAGTGAAATGTAAACCAGTGTCAAGATGTTTCAACAAGTAACTCTGTACTGAATGTCAATTTATGTTCTTTTTTTTCTCAATTGGTAAGTCCGTCTGTTGCTTCGTCTTTTTTGTTCTCTTGCAAACTTTGATATTATGTAGCCTAAGTTTATATAAACTTTATTGGAAGAACTATCTTGCATACACTTCTCAATAGCTTTAGCCTACTTTTGACAAGCTTTCCACGGCTCAGGTTTTTATTAGTCTTTATTTCGATTTACCCTACTTTGGTTTTAGAGAACCGCGGCAATAGTGTGTGTGTTTTTTATAAGATGATTCAGAAAATATTGTAGCGTAGACCGCTTTAGCCTATAGCCTATTCAGTTCTTAGTTTGTGTGGTTTTTTGGCCTGGCGTAGCTAGCAAAATACAAAGTAGGCTATGCGAAATTTGGCCGGCCTATGGGTTAGAAGCAATCCGTTGTGTTACCGATTACATAAAAAGTCTTGTATCCCAGACAGGTTTTCTGTAATTCATAATTTCACGTGCTGGCCCAAACTAGGGAACTTTTTTGTGTCTAAGCATAGTAAACGAAGCTTATGTATGATATTCGTGCTAGGGAAGTTCAATGCTCATTGTATTTCTCTGTTATACTCTTTTTCAGTAAGATTATATATGAGTTGTTTGACATTGTAGAAATTCATTGATGGCAAATATTCGCAGGGAAGCTCTGGTGGTTGACAACCTGGTTGATTAATAGCCTACATCTGGCTGCAACAAACATTCGAGAGCAGACAATGCATTAGTGAATTGTTCATGATAAAAATGTAGTATTTTGTTGTTAGGACTTTTCATTGATTTAAGTCCATATTATTATATAAATTTCTCAGACATGTAATGTGTACTTATGAATCTTGCCACGTGGGCAAAAATGCAAGAAAGTTGAGTATGGCAGTTTACAGTATCTAGAATTGGTACGAGAGTCAAGATGCCATGACGTCAAAATACAGGACAAATAAAGGTTTTAAATCCAATATTATTACAGTACTTAAAATGCCATAATATTTGACAAAACTTACACTATGTATGTAATATATATATTACACTGTATGTAATATATATTAATAAAAAATGCGATAGGAACACGCGAAAAATAGCTACATCATAATGTTCACAGCAAAAGCGTTGAAATTTGTGTCAGGAATCTGGTTTGTTCCAACAACAGTGAATATTTTCAAATGAATTATAATGAATACATAATACATTTACTCAACATATAACATTATTCTGGTGTTTAGCTACCTAATTATTTAAATATCTAGCGCTGATGTAAAGGAAACGGTATCAGCATCTATGGGTACAAATTTTTTGCTTATTTAACACAGGAAATGGTCAGTCAGTGTACATAAATGACTAGGCAAATATCAAGATGGCATCACTCCTCTTCTTTTAAAGTGTTTTTAGTAAAAATTCAAGAGCGTCATGGCCGGTAATTTAGCACCGCGTACGGCTAAACCTTAATGAACCTCTTATTTAATAAAAAATATGCAATTATATAATTTAGGAGAAAACAGTTACTTTGATAGGAGTGTAGAGGTCTCCTCGTGCTGTGTAGAGGGGGCACAAGTCTCACTGATGCTGATGGGGGTGCATTAAAAAGCATTTTCTGGAAGTGTTCAGAGCGTGGAGGAATTACTCAATGTGTCACGGCCTGATCATTTACCCTAGGACACAGAATCCTAGGTTGGGTTAGGATAGGATTAGTGGCCATTATACAAATTACAATTGAATAGTGCCCTAAGAAGCATAGGGCTGCCATCGAATTTTACCCTTATTCTTGCCATAGGCTTGTTTAGTTCTGGAGTGGGGAACCATGTATTAATTATATGTTGTCAAATAATTTGTAGTGTGGGATAGTATTTTTAATTTCTGGGTAGAAATTGAACATGCCAGTCAGTAGAGTGGCTATCCTCCCACAGAAGGAAGGAAGACCTTTCTATGTGAAAGATGATGCTATATACTCCCACAGAAAAAAAAACAAATTTTTAGTCTCTTTAAAAGTTTTTTGTTAACTATATAAACCACAGCATTTTATCATAATCTCACCTTAACCACCTCATGTAGTCCATGCCACCAAAGAAAAAGTGCTTTTTGAGGGTAGGTGAGATGGCTGTTCCCTATATTTGTACACCTACACCAGTTAACTGTCATTATACAGGCAGTTCTCGGGTATCGGCGGGGGTTCCGTTCTGGGGGTGTGATGATAACCAAAAAGTGCCACTAACCGAAAATCAGCGATTTCCGGTGTTTTTTTGGCGATTTTCGGGCTTATTGGCGCCGAAAAGTGCCGATTTTCGGTTATCAGCGCCTCTGTTAGGTATGTATTGGCGCCAGTACCCAATTATCGGCGTCAATAAGCGGAAATCGGCAATTTTCGCCACTGAAAATTGGTGATTTTCGTCACTAGACAAACCCCATAAAACCGATCGCCGTTAACCGGGAACTGCCTGTACTAAGTTTCACTGACCGATTCCAGCTCATGTTGAGGAATACTCCTGCAGGCTGATTGATTGATTTATGACTACTAAAATTGGCATCACAACACACTCCTACAGAATATGCTCATGTTTATAAACCTAGGAAAAATACAAATTAGTAAAAAAAAAATTTTTTTTGGTATTTCTAGTCTTGATTTTTGCATGTCAAACATATTCTGTGAATTGATTCGAACACTGTACAATACTAGTAAATAATTTTACTTGTAAGTGATGTTGAATCTATTCATATATTACTATTAAAAATAATTTTCCTCTTTTGACAGAGGTTTATATTTACTACTGCCAAAAATGGACTTCTCAGGTGTCCCTTTCGGAGATGAAATATTAGGTAAGCAGCATGTCTTCTTTTTGCGTGGTAATGGTTAGTGTGTTTATAATATTTTTAAGATGATACAGGATTGACTGAATATGCAGAAAGCATTTAGCATGTCAAGTTGAATGGGTATAAGAGTAACTCAAACATTGGATATTAAGGATGAATAATTTCAGCCTACTTTAACAGATTTTTCAATACAGAAAAGGTGGTCTTTTGAGTATGATAACAGTTCATGTTTCCTTGTGTAATCAGACAAAATTTATACATTATTTGACATGAAATTTATCTACTGGTAAAGATAGCTTATATCTTCGTGCTGGTCAGGTGCTCAGCGTTCAAAAAACACACAAAAAAAAAAGGAGAATTCTTGGCTGATTCAGATGGCGTCAGGATTCTTCGTGCCATCTCAAGGATTGGTGCTGCTTCACTTTAGTGTGACATTTTTTTGCTTTGTTGGATAGGAATACTGTATTCTCAGCAAAAGAAAATTAGGCACTGCCTCACCAACTTTGGTAAGACAGGATCCTCAGACTTTGGCAGTAGACATGTTTCTGCAAGATTGGTTGGTTATGGATGCTTACATCTTTCCTCCATGTGATTGTATGAAAGGTACTCAGCAAGTTCAGAGAATCCTGAAACTCCAGGATGTCCATAGTGGCTGTACTGAAGGGTTAATGGTTTTGGAATCTATTTCCTGTAGTGGCAAATCTCCCTAGAACCCTTCAGGAAAGATCTCAAACAACTGGATGCTATGAAGTTTCAGCAAAACATCCATGTGCTTCATATAATCATGTTGACACTATCAACTGTATCTTGCGAGCACCAGGTTATTCTAGTGAATCTTGGTTATCTTTCACCAAGACTAATAGAGACTTGACTGCTAATTTATATCGAAGCAGTGTATGGTTTATCGCTACTGATGTATGTTAGCCTCAAGGTACTTACTGCACCTGCACCTCCTTAGACACTTGTTAAGTTCTTTAATTTTCTTAGACACTCTAAAAAGCTGTTGATCTCGGATATTGGAGGAAATAGATCAATGGTTCTTACGGTTACATTATCCTCAAGTAGAAATTGCTAATGACTCAGATATCAGAGGGCTTTAGATTATTTGAGATCTAGGTGTATAGAATGGCTTAGCAACCTTTTTCTTGGAGCCATAATATGGTTTAAAATTTTCATCTGTAGAGCCATTTTAGCATTTAGAAATGTCCTCTTTAAAGCACTGACTGTGAAAACTCTTCTTGGTAATCCTGGCAACTGCAAGAGAGTTAGTGAATTTCAAGGGTTTCTATAGACTGTTGGCTTTTGCGATGGAGACACTTGTCTTTTGTTCCTGCCCTTGTTTAGAGCTAAGAAAAAATAATTTTTAGGCTAAATGCCTTCCCAGGGTTGTTAACATACCAAAGTTGACTTTTTTTAGGGGGTAATGAGGAAGAGGCACTTTTACCCCTATATTGCTGGTAGAGTACAGTACAGGCAGTTCCCGGTTATCGGCAGGGTTCTGTTTCTGAGGGTGTGACGATGACCGAAAATTGCCGCTAACCGAAAATCGGCACTTTTTCGGTGATTTTTGGGGGTTATCGCTGCTGAAAAGCACCGATTTTCGGTTATTGGTGCATTATGTTAGGTATGTATCAGCGCCAGTACCCAATTATCAGCGCCAATAAGTGGAAATTGGTGATTTTTGGTGCCAAAAATTGCCAATTTTCGTCGCTAGACAAGCCCTATAAAACCGGATCGCTGTTAACAGAGCCCACCGTTAACCGGGGACTGCCTGTACTTAGATATTTTGAAGCCTATTAGAGGTGGTGATAATAATTTTTTGGGGTTAGGAGATTATATACGGTACTCATTTGTCGAAGAATGCTGTGTCGTTTTGTATTTACTGTTTAGTTAAGTTAGATCTTGAGAGACTTGACCCTGACATTTTACCTTTGCTGGAGGTCAGCATTCCTGATGTGCAAGCACTGGGTACATCATTTAATTTTTTAAAGAATTTACCTTTAGAGGACATTGTTGTGGCTCAGTGGAGGTGTGGTTTGTTTTTGCCTCTCTTTACCCAAGAGATGTAGAGATTTCATTCAAGATCTGTAGAGCCTTTAGTTTGTGAGTTGCATTGAGCTGTCTTTTCCAGAACCAAATGAAAGAGCAACCTTTTTTTATTTATTTATTTTTTTCCGTTAAAACCCTGGCTTTCAGTTTTAAGGAGCACGAAGATATGGTGTATGTATTGGAGGAGGCTACCTTTAGGTATTTTTTAGTTTTGGACTGCCATATATGAGAGCCGTATTCCCTGTGAGGGATCCACCTTCTTTTGGCAAAACAGTTCAAGGAGGATCCCAGATCAGGTAAGAAAGTTTTGGGTTTCATGTAAGAAACATTCATTTGCTTGGCTGAGTGGATCTTTTCTAGCTGTGCTAGCCTAACCTACTGTCCTTCTCTCAGTGTAGGAATCAGCTATCTTTAATAGTAGATAAGATTCATACCAAAATACATAAATTTTCATAATAAAATTTATAATTTGAATACTTATCTACTGTTAAAGTAGAACCCACCCAGACCTCTCCCATCTTAGTGGGTTGTTAAGAAAAATCCTGAGAACTTAAACATTCAGTTCCAACCAGGTGGAGAACTGATGAACTAAACAGTCTTGTGAGCCAGCCAAACATCCTGTTTTGATAGCTAACCTTGCATGACTTAGGAAGGTAGAAGCCATCTTTTAGAGGAAGTTAGTATCCAAATACAGTAATAAATTTTATATGAAAATTTATGTTTTGCAAATTACAAGTTGTAGGGATGTGTAATATTAAATCATAGTCAAACAGAAAGTGTAACCCATTATGATGTAATGGAGAAGCTGTAAAGTGGAGTCTCATGAAATTCACTGGTTAATTTTGATGGAAAATTAATTTTCATGTGGCTCAGAAATGAGATTTATGAATTTTGGGGCAATGCAGAAGATCCAAAATGGCTGTCTTAGATACAAATTACAAATTAATTGTTACCAGGAGTCTAAAATTACAATTACTGTTCATGCAGCATTAAGTACTCTGACACAAATCCAGAAAATACAAAGTTAGCCAAAGTAAAAACAGAATGTTCAGTTTACCTCAGAGGTAGTTCAGGCCTGTGCAGTGAGATGATTTGTACAGTTGTTCTCAAATAATATAACATGTTACTCTGGCTAGTGTTTGTTTATGACCAAGTTTAGCCTTTCTATAATTTTTCTTTTTTAATTTTTTTTTCACCAGGTTTTAGTGGAACAAATGCTTTCAATGAAGAAAATGCAGCTTACACAGAAATGTTTGGAACAGAAGGAGGAGAGGCATTTCAGGGAGGAGATGAATTTGCACATGCCACTCCTGAAGATTTTGCTAATGGTGGGGATTACCAAGAAAGTAGGACAGTTTTGATTGATGGCGGCGATCGTTTTGGTGTTTCAACACTTGCTGTTGATACTCGTGAAGAATTAGTTTGGGTTGGTAACAATGGGGTAAGTTTTTTTGCGTTTTACTGGACTTTTGAAGAAGGAACATACAGCAGTAACACTGACTATTCAGTAAAAGGAGAAGCAGCAGCAGCAGCAGCAATAGCATTAGTCGTAGAAAATAACATAATGCAGGAAGAGGAAATGTATGCAGTACAGCACAGCTCTTTGCAGAATAAGTCTAAACCACCAGCTTTCATATTTTAATTAACATTTTCCTCAAGAATATGGATATTTATATGTATTTAAGGTGTAGTCTTACAATAGCATGGTTTATTTTCCAAAGCTGACTCTTATAATATTTCATCCTTTAATAGGCAAGTCTATCACTTTCTTCTGGGTTAAGCCACACAATTCTTCCTTATTTCTTTGGGCCTAGATAAGACAAGGGCAACTGGTCGCCTATTCCAAGGGTTTTTATATTTAGAAAGAACATTAGAAATTGTCATAAGAGAGTAAGATTATAAGCAAAATATCCCTTCAATAGCTTGATGGCAGACTTCAAATGTCTAGATGCATCTTAAGCAATAACTAAAGATTTTGTTGAGCCCCTCAGTGAGGATGACCAACTACTGTAATTTTGAAAAGGAGGATTTTATCAAGTTATATCTTGTTGAAACCATGCTGGTTATCTAAAATTGTGCTGTAGAAAGCTGCAAAAATCAAAAGGAGGTAGTATTTTGAAGGATTGACACAATTACCTTTCTTTGAATCTTTTGGACCAGCAGTTTTTCCCAAAAAGATGGGCATTAGTGGGAATGGAGCAGTAGGTGAAAAAGGCTACAATACACATTATTCACAAATACTGTAAAGAAGAATTTTGTAGAGCATAATAGGCATGCTATCCTATCGGTCATCTAAGTAGCAAAAATGTAAAAGTGGGTAGAGTGTTAAGGATTAGAAGAACTGTAATATGAGAAGTGTTACATTGTAGAGTGAAGAGTTAGTTTAGAAATTGAAACCAGAGTTTTTTCACTGGAAGGGCATGCTAGAGGATATCTATGATCACAGAAGAGAGGACTCTAGGATTTAAAGTTTTTAGGAATTTTTTTAGGTGTAAAAATAAAAAATTTTTGACAACTGAGATAGCAGGTTTCTCCTGATATTAGAAAGGTTTTTCCTTCTAGGGGAATGATACAGTGGTTTCAAGCTGATATAAAAGTTATAATAAGTAGAATAAAGAGAGGCTTGCAGTGACATGGTAAACAGTAGGTATATTTACTGTACCAAATGAGAGAAGTCAGAAGGAATTTTGATTCAGTTACATTAACTTAGTTACAAATTCAAAGTGCAGGGCAATGGGTATATGGATGTTTAGGGCAGCTTCATCCTTTGAAATAAAAAATGGAGTATATTTTGTGGGATATTTGAAAATTTCAAGAACATTTAATCGGAAAGAAATTAAGGAAAGGTTTGAGACTTGGGCATTCCACATTGGCAAGATAGGCAGGCATGCCCCAGTTATGGTTGTTATTGTTGATATATGCACACATTGTAAAGGAGCAAGCCATAAAAACATTAACTTACCCAAGAAGCTTCCTTGTGTGAAGAAGGGAAAATAAGGCTAAGAAAAAACTTATACAGTGTAATACAAATGAAGAGAAGAAATGTGTTAACATAACAGAGGTAAATGGATAGTAAGAACTGAATACACAAGAGCTTAGTATTTTTAGGTAACAATACTGGTATAGTAAAATGAATGAATAAGCGCTGGTCAAGGCAGTTTAATGTCATACCACCCTAACAGAATGAGGGTGTTAATGATATGTGAAACAGGTAGCAAACAAAAACTGTAGAGGTCCAGGCATTATGGAATATGGAAATTTCATATTGAAATACTTTAAGGCAGTTGGTAAAACAGGAATCTTCCCTCAGTTCTTTAATATGTAATCATAGTGGCAAAATTGAACCAGCATTTCAAGGTCCAAGTATTTCATTCCATATATATAAATGTTCCTTGGTGCTTCAAACAGGAGATATTATTCCAGCAGGGATAGGATGATACATGTGAAGCATATATCTTTAGTATTACAGTATGTTGATGGATTAGTGAGCATTATGAACAGTACAGTACCTATATAAAACAGCAACAAGATTTTTGTACTATAAATTTTTGTACAGTTCAAAGTGAATATTTTCTTGTTATAATTTTCAGGGCCATGTGACTTCCTATTACAGCTCAGAACTAATGAAGTATACTTCATTTCAAGTACATGATACAGAGGAGATAAGAGATATTCTGTCAATAGAGCCAGGTATTCTTGTTCTAACTCCCACATCACTTCATCTACGAACAAGACAAGGAATGCACTCTCTAGTACATACGTAAGTAGCAAAGCTTGTTCCTTCAAGTCTTTGTTGAGACATTATTTGTACTGTTGTAGAGTGTCCTCAAGATTCTTAATTAATTTATTGCAATACACTCCCTAAACACCTGAATTCGCCCTTAATCCCACTAGCCCGAACAACTCTCAATTACCAATCCCACTACTGGGAATTTTAACAGCTAGCGTTAGCAGCGCTGCAGGTAAAATCTTGTCACTTGAATCACCATAACAAATGGTTGGCAATGCTGACGCAGGTGTGTGCCAACACTCCCACTTTCATCAATTGCTTTTTGTTCGCGCTTCTGGAAGGTTGTTTCCTTCTGCAGTGCAAGGTTTTAATCCTATTGCCTGACTTCTCTTTGTATTCTGGACTTCTGGTGAAGGCCTGAATTGTATTTACTGGTTTTTCTCCTGGATTTTCTGGATACCTTCGATGTGGAACGTCTTGTGGAATTGGACTCGCTGGTTCCCTGTCTCGATTGGTCATCATGGACTCTTTCACCTTCTACTACCGCTCCTTCGGCTTTGACGTCAACCTCGACTGCCCCTATGACTGTGGATGCTGGCGCTCATCGCTGCTTCTTCCTGCAAGAGACGGATGAGTACCTTGAGACACGGCAGACATTCTGTCAGGTATGTAGGAAGGTTAAGTGTGATGTGCAGACTCGTTGTGATGAATGTTCCGATTGGAAAGCACAAGAGATGGAGGATTACATTCGTCATCGGAAGTCTTTGGCTAGTAAGGGCGGCAAACGTCGGTCAGATTCTCGTTGCCTCAAGTGTCTCAGGCTTCTGCTACAGATCAGTTGATGGATTTAGCGAGTTCAGAAGTAGTCAAACAGATAGAGGATAGGATTGCAAGTAGTATGGAAATTTAATAGCTAGTCCTCTTTAACATTTCTCAGATAGGGATAGTAGTTAGTGTTAGGATGTCTAATCCTTCTTTCTTTTCAGCTCCCCTCCCTGTTCCAGAACCAGCCCTAACAGGAGGTAATGGCAGAACTGCAAGCCTCTGAGTGGGTAGGGTCTGCTGGCCCCCTCGGCGCAGAGCAGGCAGTGAAGGATCCCCCCCACCCCCTTGTAGTATTGATAAATTTAATGTTGATAATGTTAGTCAGGATTAAGATCTACGTGTGATAAAGGAGGATAGGTCTGGGTTAGGTAGTAAGGAGAAGCTATTAAGAGTGCAGAGTCGTTCTCCTGGACGGGTTCCGGTTTTGTGTTCGAGTGGTTTTTGTGCTTTGGCAAGAGTTTCGCCTTCATCGCTTCTTTTCGGTCTGGCTCAGCCTCAAGTCAGTGTTTCAGTTCCAGTGGTGCAGAATCATTTTGCTTTTGCTCCTAACTCACTTCCGACTGTTTCTGAATCTCCTACTGTAGTTTCCCCCTTCTCTGTGTTTTCTACTCTATCTAGTAAGGCGGATTCTGGTGTGTCCTTTCGGCTTCTAAAAGTAGTTTGCGGGATCTGCAATTGGATGTGGTGTAATATAAGGCGAATTTGCTGGGTCTTTCGACGGGTACAGACCTATGGTGAGAGGTTATTTTTCGAATGGTTTCTCTAACATTAGAGAGAATGTGACACAGAAGTGTCCAGAATTCATGTCGGATATGTCTCAGGATTATTGAGGGGGGGCGGATTCGGTGTACCTTCTGTCCTTTCGTTCTAAGTTTTCCTCTGGGTTATCTGTCGCTTCATCTGCTCCCACATTCTCTGTTGCTCCTTTTTTTCCAGTCTCCTCTTCGGCCTCCTCTTCTACTGCTCCGGTCTTTCCTGCGGCTTCTGCATTTTCCATTTTCCCTCCTTCGACTTTGGCTTTCCTCCTCTCGGGTAACTTTTTTTTTGTGTCTGCTATTCCTCTGCCTCCCACCTTTCCTTCCTCAGTAGAGTCTTCTCTGGTAGGAGGAGGTTCTGGACAGGTGAAAACGCAGTTTCGGCAGAATTTCGCCACAGGCGTTTCATGTTCCATCCCTTCGGGTATGCGCAACCCTTGCTTCTGCTTCAAGCGGCTGTTCCGGTAGTATCAGGTATTTCACAGGGTTTGCCTGTTGCTTCCAGTTCAGATTTGCGCTCCACGGTTTTGGCAGGGCTTGCGGCAACTTCTTTGAGCGGTCTGCGGCTTTCATCGCCTGAATTTTCCGCGGCGGTAACTCCGAGGCTAGCTACTACCTCTTCCATTCTCCCTCCTTCCGTCCCTCCGCAAGCAGTTTCATTTGCACATCCTCCCCCAGGGTTTAGCAGTGTGGGTTTGGCTACTCTCGTCTTCCTCTTGGTAGTAATGGGGAATCGGCTCCGGGTTTTTCCTCAGTTCAGCCTTCTCTTCTTCCCGGTGGGTTCAACCATGCAGATTCTGCTCCGGTTACCCGATTAGGTGTGGGTGCTCAGCATTCTGGTTAGGGTGGTCTGCTTGCGGACTCTTCATCGTTGTCCATTCTTCGTTCAGTGCCTCCCCCTTCGTTCAGTGCCTCCTCCTTCGTCAGTCTTAGACCGTTTAGACATTAAGGAACAGGATTCTTATCTGGAGGTGCAGGAGATTCTGGTGAACTGAGAATGTCCTCTTGCCAACAGTAATGATTACGGACGCATGTTTGAGTATGTTACTCCTTTGTACCCTCAAGCAAGAGCTCCGGACCTCCCAATGTAGTCAATTCAGTCTTTTTTTTTTTTTTTCCCCCCCCACTAAGCCAGCTCCTACCTCTTTTTCGTGTTGGCTGGTTTGGTTCAGTCAGGTTAGGTTTTGGAGGAGGTGGATGGTCGTTTAGCATCAGCAGTGGCTTCTAATAGACAGGACATTTCTCTTCTCTCTCTGTGTAAGACGATTTATGCGAGGTAACCCTTCGGCAGGTGTCAGGTTTCCATTCAACAAATCGTTTGAGGCAATCCTGTATAAGTCTCCAGAATCATCTCGGCTCATAGGGACTTCTCTTAGGGAAGCAGGAGCTTGGAGGATGTGTTGCGCAATCAGACTGAGGCTCTGGATGCTTTCAGGTTTACTGTAATGGGGTTCTAAAAGAGTGATGGCTTGTCCCTTCGGATCCGTGGCTGTTTGCAGCCTAATAAATTTATCTTGACGGGTCTGGCTCACCTGGCGAATGCTTTGGCTTCGTCTACGACGTTTGGAGCAGAAAAGTTGAAATTTCTATCTTGGTCATCTTCCCCCTCAGTATCTTGACGTTCATAAGAGGGATTGCTAAGAACACCTTAGCCTTAGCTAATTCTTGCTCAAGGATGATGATGTAGCCAATATGACGAACGTGGTTGCTTCTAACTCATGTCTCCAGTGTCAGCAATTATTCATTGTCGAGGGTACAGAGTGTTGAGGTATCTAGACAATGGGCTGACCCTCGCCTCCTCTTTAGGGGAGCTAGTAAGAGCGAGGGAATTCTTATGGAATTTTTAACCTATTAAGGTAGGAGGATTCTCTCTCTTCCTTGAAAGATTTTCCCAACCCTGCAGAGGATCCAGTCAGTCCTTCGGCAGGTAGAAGGGTTCCTGTCCAGCAGGAAACGGCTGGTACCAGCTTGGAGAAGACTCTTTGGGAGAATGTCTCTTGCTCTCTCTTTTAATTCCAGAGTCTTGTCTCCAGATGCACTCTCTTCAGGTATGTCTCAGGAATCGCTGGGACTTCCGCAATGAGAACGCAGTTATAGTCGGGAGCGATTCTTGCCTGTTGGATCGTCTGTGGTGGCCAGAAGTGCATCTGACACCGGGAAGGTCTATCAACTCCCCTCTTCCCGATGTTCATCTGTACACAGATGCCTCAGATCAAGGTTGGGGAACAACCTTGGAGGAAACCCAGGCCTCGGGCCTCTGGGGGGGTTCAGGAACGAGAGGAGTCAATAAATCTTCAGGAAATCAAGTCTGTAAAGGAAGCCCTCAGTTGTTTTCAGTCCTAGTGCGCAACAAAGTAGTGGCTATGTTTAGTGACGGCGTAATTGCCGTGTCGTATCTGAAGAACTCGGGGGGGGGGGGGAGGACAGGCTCAACAGAACTCAATACTATAGCACAGAGAGTCCTGAGAGGATGCAAAGAACGAAAAGTGTCTCTTCTTCCCATAAGGTATTGCGGGGGGAGAGTGGACTTTGGCTCTGGAAGTAATTTGTCAGGTTCTCCGGAAGTGGCCAACAACTGTGGACTTATTCGCGACGTGATTAAACCATCGTCTTTTGGTTTATTTCTCACCAATGGTGGTCCCCATGTCGATAGGCACCGATGTGACATTACAAATTGGAATCTCATGAAGGTGTATGCCCTTCCTCCATTCGGTCTCATTCATCAGGTAATAAGGGAATTGCGGGAGGGTGTCAAGACGTCTATGACTCTAACAGCTCCCTGCTCGCCATAACACGCTTGGTTTCCAGAACTCCTAGAGCTCCTTAAGGAAGTTTTGATGTCCCTACCCATGCAAAACTACTCCTCAGATGACTGCATTCTCACCATTATTATCCAAACCCTTGCATGCTGTACCTAGTTGCAGGGCGACTGTAGAGAGAGCTGCTAGACAGTCCGGACTCCCTAAAGCTGTGTCTAGACAGCTTTCTTTTAGCATGAGAAAGTCAACCCATAAGCCTTACCAGGTTCAGCTGGTCAAGGTATGGAGTTAGTGTCGTAAGGAAGGTCATTCCATCTCTAGACCTTCCATAGCCAAAATAGCTGATTTTCATTTATTACTTCGGAAAGTCAAGGGTCTTTCGTCTTCGGCTGTTGCTAACTGCCACTCACCGATTAGCGGTACAATTATTTTCCACCTTCCTGAAATCTCTAGTAGTAAGATAATCGATGATTTATTACGTTCTTTGAAGATTGAACGTCTTGTCTTGCCAACTCGGGCCCCTCCATGGGACTTGTCGGAAGTACTTCAATATTTTTCTTGCGTTCCCCTGCCTTTGAACCCATTGAAGCTATAACATTAAGACACTGACTAAGAAGTTGCTTTTTCTTACGGCTTTAGCTTCAGCTAGAGGGTTGGGCAAGCTTCAGGCAGTTTCTAGGTTGGGTTCCTCTGCGAGAAATGATACGTATTTGTCTGTCTTTCGGAATTTGTGGCAAAGACATAGTCAGAGGTTAAAACTCTGCCTCGTTCACTTAAAGTTTTTATATGCAAGTGTTCGTTACCGGCGATCCAGCGGAGATATCTTTATGTCCGAGCATTAAAGTCTATTTATCAAAGGTTGAGAAGCTCCATCCGCTTCCGCATACACTTCTTGTCTCTCCGCAGAATCCTTCCTGTCCGCTGTCAAAGAATCCAATTAGTTACTTTCAGAGGGAGGTGACTTCCCAGGCTTCTCGGGTTTCTTCTTTGTCGTCTTCAGATCTGTATTTCCCCGACCGCATAGTATTCAGAGTATGTCCACTTCATCTTCCTTTCTAGGGAATTATTCGGTGCCTTCTATTCTGGAGGCAGCTACTTGGAAGTCCATCTCAGTGTTTACTTCCTTTACTTAAGAGACGTTCGATGTGCCTCATAGTGTGTAACAGCAAAGTCTACTATCTAGGGTGCGTTGATTTAGCTGAGGTGGTATTCGCTTAGTGCAGAGGTTTGGAGGGTTATTCTCTTAGTCCATGTGTAGCGGCGAAGTCTATTGTCTAGGGTGCATTCATTTAGCTGAGGTGGTATTCACTTAGTGAGGAGATTCTTAGTTTAACCAGATAGAGGAATTCCTTTTAGACTTTAGACTTCTTAGGCAACAGTGATAGTATAATCACATGAACTTAGGTTTAGTACCTTTTAAGTATCTTAGTCTTTGATAGTTCCCCTACAAGAGTCTAAGGGGGTGCTCTAGTAGGCTAGGCTATTTCGTCGGCGCTGAGATACTTATTCGCTCGTTGATCGTCTGGCCTTATCCAGAGGATCAGCGGCTCGGCACACTGCTTCATTCCCCTCCATACATGAGAGGTTCTGAATAGCCACATGGGAGGTTCATCATACTCTTCCATACATGAGAGGTTCTGAAGAACTACATGGGAGGTTGACGGAACGAGACAGTATGGACCTGACGGGTGATCAAAGTACTCTACAGCATGTCTTGTCACCAAAAGCATCGATTGATAAGGTGAGTGTATACTGTAACTAAATAGACATACTATGCAGAGCAGATCAATGAACTGCCATCTCTGTGGTTGTAAAAAGGGGTGTGCCCCAAGCTTAGATGGTTCTTCCAGAGGGACAGCGGCTCTGCACTCTACCTCATTCTCCTCCATACATGAGAGGTTCTGAAGAGCTACGTAGGAGGTCGACGGACCAAGAGTACTGACCTGACTGTTGATCAAAGTACTCTCCAACATGTCTCTTCACTGAAAGCATTGATTGATATGGTGAGTGTATGACTAAACAGATATTTTATGCAGAATAGATTGGTGAGCTACCATATCTGCGGTTGTCAAAAGGTGTGCAATAGAATTGATCCCTCCTCTTCTAAATGTTGTTAATCGGGCAAATTCAGGTGTTTAGGGAGTGTGTTGCAATATGAAGTTTTCATAATAAAACTAATATTGTAATACTTACCTGAACACTTGAATGATTCCCACCCTCCTTTCCCCACATCAGTTTTGACCTTGAATAAAGCAGTTGACGAAAGTGGGAGTGTCTGGGCACATGTGTCAGCATTGCCAACGGTTTGTTATGGTAGCTCAAGTGACAAGATTTTACCTGCAGCGTTGGTAACGCTGGCTGTTAAAATTCCCATTAGTGGGATTGGTAATTGAGAGTTGTTCGGGCTAGTGGGATTAAGGGCGAATTCAAGTGTTCAGGTAAGTATTACAATATTAGTTTTATTTTGAAAACTTCATTTTGCTGAATAGCCGTTCACTTGTAGTTATAACTACAAATATGTAATTCAAGTTCTGTTTTTTCAAGGTGCTACTGCAGTTGCCATATCATTTTGGCTCTGTGGTTGATTTTCTGATATGAAACCATATTGCAGTGTTTTTACTTTCATACTCTGCTCCACCCTTCTTATTCCTGAATAGTTTATACATTGTAGTGGATTACCTATTTGTAAATTGTTGGGCGATACATTTTTGTTTCCAGTCTCATTACCATCTTGTATAATATTTCAGTATACAGTATTCTTGTCAGTTTTTCAGCAGTTATATCCCTGTTCCTTTTATATCACTAGCATGTTTGTCTTGTTATTCCTGGATCCTTACTTATCATCTTAAGCCTTTCATAACGTCTTTAGATGCCAAAATTTTTCATTGATCCCTCTGTCATAGCATCATCCCTTAGTTCATATTTTGTCATATAATAGAATCTAATTGTAATTCTGTCCCCTTACCACCATTTCTTTCTCTTCTACTTTAACTGCTACATTTTCATCTTTTATATATTTTGCTGCCTCCTCCTCCTCATTTTACTCTGCTAATATAAACCTTTTCTTTCTTTAGTCTGCTGTGTTAAGATTAATTATGTTTCTTCCATATTTTCCCTTTGCTCGCCATCAGTCTGTCAGCTGTTGTACATACATTTATTCCCCTGGAATGGTGAAGTCAGATTCAAGTCCATTTTTTACAGAATTTATTTAATTTAGTATATTATGGACAGCAGCATATTCTTTTGGATAATAGCATAAATTTTACTAAATAGTTCTTGTCAGAATTTTGTAAAGGAAGGATTTGTATTAAATAAAGTTTTCATTTTCAGATCTCCTCAGTTAGAGAACATGCAGTGCATGTTGCAGTTGGCAGATAACTTTAATCATAGGCTTTTAATGGGAGGGCACCAAAGTACCTTAATTGAATATGACTTGATGCGTTTTGAAGAGACTGTTTTGGTAAGTTTATGCTGGCTTTGCACTACCTGTACCATTTATTGAAATCAATATCTTCAGTCTTAATTTGAGTTCTTATACTCACACAAACTTAAGCCCTTTGTTGGCCGAGTCGGTTGAGCTTCGGACCGTCATTCGATGGGCCGGAGTTCAATTCCCGCCGCCCGCTGATGAAGAACTTAGAGAATTTATTTCTGGTGATAGAAATTAATTTTCTCGCTCTAATGTGTGGTTCAGATTCCACAATAAGCTGATAGGTCCCTGTTGCTAAGTTAACCAATTGGTTTTCTTAGCCACGTAAAATAAGTCTAATCCTTCAGGCCCAGCCCTAGGAGGCTGTTAATCAGCTCAGTGGTCTGGTAAAACTAAGAACTTACAACAAAACCTGTTTATATAAATTGAGACTGGAGGGATGTGCATTATTTAACATGTTGTATGATCACTGCCTCATAAATTTTGTATTGCTTTATTTCTGTGGACCAGGAGATCCCAGTCTTGCCAGCTTGCATCACACATACTTTCTTTCTCTTTCCAAACCCTTGCTACGAATGTCAAGTCGACGTTGACAAATGAGGCCATTGAGTGAGAGTGAGTCAGGAGTTGCTGGGGTTCTACTGTTGCCTTTTTGTAGTCAGGGGTCTGTAGGTTGATTATTGATTTTTATGCATAAGTAAATCCAAAAGTTTAGAGTTGTCAAATGTGATTGTGAGACTATTCAAACGTTTTTTTCACATGAACTTGTCTAGCCTATTAGTACTCGTACATTGGAAAACATTAAAATTGTTTTAAATTTAAAATGCATTGGTTTAGGTGAGTTTTGTATAATAATTTTTGAATTCTTAATCAATATTACAATAAAAACTACTGTATATGTTAACTTAGAATTTCCTTGTAACAAAGGGTTATATTTGGCATTATTAGAGAAAAATTTTAGTAAGGCTTATATGGGACATTATCCTTTTTGTCAGTCTTCATGCACATACTATAAAAATGTATTCATGAAAATCTGCAAATGTTCTTTATCAGTTTAAATTGTTCTTCAGTTAATTGACTCTCAGGAAGAATATTTTTTTAATGGGAAGGTTTGCTTTTTTTTTTTGATGGCTCACTTGATTTTGGTATTAGGTGGTTGTATGCAGATTGTTAGTGATCTATGTCAGACAGCAAAAAGATGATTTCACAATGCATTTGGTACTATCTGGATTCCCAGGTGTGTCTGTCACCTGCTTACTTTTCTTTAAACTATATTTCAGTCACTTAGATTTGTTAGGCTGGAAGGAAGACACTGCCATATACTGTATTTATTGACATCAAAGATATTATTCTTTTCCTTAAAAAAGATTTGGAAACTTTCTGTGCATTTAGAGGTAAAAGGGTATGATTTTCATTGACCCATCTTAACCCCAGAGGAAGATATTCATTGCTAGACAGTAATCAGAACACCTGCAGATGACATTTTAATTAAGTACATAAACCATTCTAAGCTAAAATAGTAAATAAACAAAAGTATCATAAAAACAAAAAAAATATACTTTCACAAAAATTCATTTCTGTATTGGCTGATTTACAGTGCACGAATTGATGGATGAGTAACAACTTAAAGGTTGCAAAGAAGTTGTATATTGTATCCATATTTCATGGTTTTTTGTTATGAGGCATTCACTGGTAAATCTTACTAGAGCAAGACTATTGTAATCAAAGTGGAAAGTTTGTAATATGTTGCATTTTTGTGATAATTTCTCCAGAAATTCACCCCTGACTTTTTCATTCTTGGTATAAATATGCAAAATATTTTTAAGTTTTGAAGATTAAAATTTTTTTTTTTGTATTTGTAAAATCTGTATTGTGTGGATTTTAATCCTCATATTATTTTTATATTATGTTCTGTTTAGGATGTCATGTTCATGTTGTGTTGTAACCAATTGTAAAAGTTGTTCTGTATTTGTATTTCTAATATTTCCTGTTGTGGTGCTTAGTTTTCCGTGTGCCTGAGGCAAAAAAGAAGTGACTGCATAAACCTACTTCCAATACAGTCAGAATCTTAAAATACCTCACCAGATATAGTCCTATCCATTTGCTTGTACTGAGACTTTGATGGCTAAGGGAATTTCTGACGTAAGGCAAATGGGCAGTTTATGCTGTGTATGTTACTTTATCAGATTTTTAGGATGGCTGGCATGTTAACTTCAGAAAAGCTGATTTAACATTAAAATCAATGAACAATGAAAAAATTTAAGTATTTTTAAAATAATTGAACTGAAAAAACTACAGGAATTTATTTTTTTCAAAATTGTGTTTTGTCATAATTAGGTTGCATCTTCAGTGCTTGGAAGTACAGTATATGATTGCTGAGTTTGTATGTTTTCAGTTCTAAAATTAGTTTTTACAAATTAGCTTGAATATTTATTTAGGTTGGAGACTGAGATACTGAGTGCCTCAGTGTTTAAGCTTGCTTTTAGGAATGAAGAGAGCATTCAAGGACTGGATTAAGACAAGCTCATAGGTTTGTTTTAAGTGTGTTGTTCCTTTGATGGTACATACTTTCTTTTATATCCATATACCATTGCCAAAAGCTGGTATGGTTGATGAAGCTCAGTAACAAGGTATTTAAATGAGAGCGAGGAGAGACCCACTTCTCACTTGACTATTAGCATTACTGTTTCTTAGTCTGAACAGTTATTCAGACTTCTTTGTTGCTGGTGGATTCTTATCAAGCATGTTCTTGATGAAGTGCTTGATTTTCCCCTTTCTGACTCCAGGTTGATGACTTTGGCTTTCTTTTTGGTTTAGTTTGCTGTTGTGGTGTGAATGGCACCCTGATATTTTAACTTGTGAGAAAGTTTGATCACTGCAAATGCTCAGTGCATGATGGAGTCTTTTGGGGTTTTATATCACTTGGGCATGTTGATCCTCATTTTGTTTCTTTATTTTGTGGTGGTCAGGGGCATACACTACCTCTGAACTGAGTCAGATGTCTTTCTAGGTCACAATTCTATTGGAAGAAATATAGGTTGAAGAAATGCTTCTGGTGGCCTCCAAGGAGAGTGTTCGTCCCTTCTCACCCACCAACCTTCAAGGATAAACCCATGCTTCTTGCTGCCTGGATGATGCTGTTCAAAGCCTTTTCTCAAGATGAGTTTTGACTGAGAGGTCTCTTTCTCCCAGGCACAGCATTTTGATACCCAAGAGACCCTTATTCATCTTTTCTTTATGGATAGTTATACCATCAAAGTTGGCCTTAAGTAAGAGTCAGACCTCTTTCTGGCTCTTGTAGACTTCTTTCAAGATTTGGCCTGGAATGGAGAGGATGCTGATGCTGGCAATCCTCCTCATTCACTGCTGTAAGTTTGGGGATGCTTTCCACCTTTCTACAGCTTGCTCCAATTTCATGCTGCATTCTTCATTACAGTGGCAACTGCTGCCTCCATTCTGAGTCAACTTATTGGGGGAAAAAAAGGTAAGATGTTCTTAAGGAGTGCCTGAAGTCCTTGCTGCTTAGATTTAGGAAAAGGAGAGAGTCCTGAATATGAGGTCATTCTATAAGTCACTGAAAGGTGTCTGAAAGACGACGACAAGCTGGAAACATTTCATTTGTTCAAGAGTACAAATTGCTCTCTTTTGTGTTTGTAATAACCTGATGGAGAGAATTTAGACTGTAGATAATATTAATGAGAAAAAACTGATTGAGAGAATCGACTAATAGATAATATTAATGAGGAGAAAAATAAATTCTTTCTCATTTAATGAATTGGGCAGTTGCACTTATTTAATAGAGATGAATATTAATTCACTTTATGGCCTTGTAATTAGATGTGGTAGCACATCTAGTGCACAGCAGAATGACCTATATTCCTTTCCTGAACTAGGTGAGGAGGGATGAGTGGGCATGTTCTGTAAAATCCAGTACTGTATGCCTTTACTGACCTAAGCTGCATATTAGGTACCTGGTTGTTAGTTGACAGTTGTCACTTTCTTGGCTAGGAGAAAACCCCTTTGAGAGATTCTTTGTGAGACATATGCTCTCTTTTTAATTGCTCAAAAAAATCTTTATACCATCATACAGAAGGGCATTGATGAGGTGGTCCTCACCCTAGTAGGGTGAAGTTATTCATAAGATATTTTCTCTGTCTCCTATAGTTGGACTTTGCATTGCATAAGGATATGTCATATTTCTGGTTGCAAGTTTTGATTATATTATATATATATATATATATATATATATATATATATATATATATATATATATATATATATATATATATATATATGTATATAGTTGCATATATATATGTATATATAATGAATATATATATGGTATATATATATATATATATATATATATATATATATATATATATATATATATTATATATAATAACACACACATATATATACATATATATATTATTAGTAAGATGGTAATAGAAACACATAATTATAAAGCCTTTATGTGGTAAGCTGAAGTGTTCATATATTTTTTATGTTCTTTGTGTGCTGGGCATTCATGGCAAATTCAGATATTGCCTTTCAGAACTAACTGGGATTTTTAAAAATAATTCTCAAGCATGTTTTCTAATTCACCTAAGTTATTCAGGCCGAACTTTAGGGCTGGCTGAAATTTTATTTACTTTGCTTGAAACTCACACTTTATTCATATTTGGGCATTTGTGAAGTAGTGTTTGTCCTAATTATGTTAAAATGTTTTCTATTTATAAAAATTAATGTTCTTAAATGCAAATGTGATATTGGCAGATTTTTATGAGACTAAGTAAACTGTTGAAAGTAACTTAAACTACAAATCATTTTCTCTTGACGTTCCAGCATGATGTAGGTGAAAATGGATGTGCCATTCTTCGTGATCATCCAAGGTTTGTGTGTTGTGGTGATGTTTCTGGGAGAATCAGCTTGAAAGATCCCAGGACTATGCGACAAGAACATTCCTTTCAAGCACATAGTGGCATTCTTTCAGATTTTGATGTTTTAGGAAATTATATAGCAACCTGTGGGTTCTCAAACAGGTAGGTAGAGTGACCATCTGTAATTAAAGGTCAGAACCATTTTTAAAGACAGATTTACTGAAGTACAGTAGCCCCTCAACTTCTCAGATGCTTAGAGGGTTTGTCCTTCTAAAAAGTGACAGACCATAGTAAAGCCTTCACTTGAACATTCAAGATATCCCATAGCTAGCATTAATTCCGTATAATTTCTAGTTCAAAACTGAACTACTTGTTATATTTATCATTCAGTTAAGACATATATGGGTAAAATGCATCATGTCTTAAAAGGTACCATAGGAAAAAAGGTACCATAGGAAAAATCACCATGATGATGAAGCAACGTAATTAGTAAAGATGAGTGATAAGTTGAGGTCTGTTGAGCTCACGGGTTACTGTATTTTAAATGTGTAAATTTGCTTTACTCTAGAGCCAGAATTCTAAAGCAGCAGCTTCAGTTTATGTCAGCAGTCATTTAATGTTTGTGATTCATCATTATTTACCTAGGCATTTTTATAATTCTACATAGCTGTGAAAAGTAAAATTTTTTAGTGAAGTGGCCAAAAGGTGTGACTGCTATTAAGATGTTCCAAATAATTCAAAATTACATCCTAATAGAAAATGTCTGACTATAAAGAATATTTAAAATAGTTTTTTTTTTATTTCTGAATAGTTTTTATCTCCTTTACCTGAATTTTCATAATTTTACAGAATGTGTCAGGTCGTCCCAGATCAATTTGTTATGGTCTTTGATCTACGAATGATGAAGTTTTCTCTTCCCTTGAGAGCTGTTGCCCCACCAACATTTTTACGATTTATGCCTGGTTTATCTTCATGTCTAGCTGTTATTGGACCACAGGGCCAGTGGCAGCTAATGGATGCTGGACGACCAGACAGTGCTATAATTGGCCATTACCATGTAAGTTTCTGTAGAGCTCTTGGGTTAATCATCAATATTTTTTTGATATTTAAAACTACTGTACCTTGAACTTATGACTACTGGAAAACCTGTCTGCATACTGAAAAATAATGAAGCTTGTGTTCTTCCGCGAAGTGGATTGTTGTACTATCACAAAATCAAGTAGGAGAAGGCACTGTGAAACTGTTGCGCACATATTTAAGAAAAATTATTACATAACTTTTTTCATGATTACATCTTGAATTGTGCTTCTCAGTGAATTTCACCCAAATACATATCTTGGCAACCAAAAAGACGTGGTCAAGTTCAGTAGGTCATTTAGTTTATGGTTTTTTTTATAATGGACAGCATTAATTAGTACTTCTTTAAAGTCCTGTATTTACTCTGACAAGATATAGATCTTTTTCTAATTTGAGGTTTTCTTTTGATATTTGTATTCATATCTTTTTGTGGTGCTAAGTTCTAGTCGCTGGATAGTTGACAATTATTAATCCTATATATCCTTTTCTAATTGTATATTACAGTAGGATATTTACCTTGCATAATACACATTTCACTGTATTAACATGGAACCTTGGCAATTTTTTGGTATTTTTGTATTATAGCTTCTTAAGTGTTGTTTGGGTAATTTCAGACTTGCTATTTGTTATAAATAGATAAGTGGTCAGATCCTGGGAAGGGCAAAACTGTAATTGATTCTGATTCACATTTGCTAAATAAGGGCTAATACAAAATCTATGCAATAATTTAATGAGAAATAGTTATTTGTATAATGTATGTACATATAACATCACAGTGTGTTCCTGATTAAATAAATGATGCTAATGATAAAACCTATTGTAAGTTAAAGTTAACAAATTCAAGAACAGCAGATACTGAATGTACTTACCTTATTTTTTTATCATAACTTTATACATTTACATATTTAACATTTGTCTTCTCAGGACATGTAGTGCATCACATTTTATTTATGAATTTTCAGTTTGAGATTAAAGTTATGCTTATGCATTACTAAGTATATTGAAAAGCAAAATTTATTTTTAAGATTTTTTAGGTATATTTTTGGGGGATTTGTGCTGAATAAGTTGTAAGTTGAGGGCAGTATTTTGGATTCACTTTTGAGAGAAAGGTATGGTTTTCCCAATTTGTAGAATTATTTTTGCTGTGGTTCACCATTTTGTTAACTTAAACCTAACCTTGCTAGTGAAATTGATGTGTTGACTTGATTCTTCTTGTTTGTTAGTTTGTATCCAAACCATGTATGGATATTGAGTATTGATTGATTCTGTCTCTCAGAATGAAAGGCTTTAAGGGGAAACATATGGCTCATTTTGGCAAAGCATGAACTAATTGAAGTCAGGATATTTTCATATCCATAGTGTTTTTATGTTGTATATGTATTTTAGATTAATATCTTGGAATTCCTCCTTTTCAGGCAAACATAGCTCCAACAGGTGATATAACTTCTCTTGATGTATCAACTTCATCACAAGCAATTGTCATGGGGGACAACTGTGGCTCATTGCATCTTTTTACATCTTGCACCAAGCCAGTCTTCAACAATTTTTCACAGGTATAAATTTGGTAACATACTGTATTTTATTTACCACTGTGTAGAATTTTTTTTTGTTAGAGAGGTCAGAGAATGGTTATTCTCAAAGTTTGTATGAACTGTTAATAAAATAAGCCCTTGGAAAGCAAAATGCCATCATTCATACATGGGCAGATGTGGACAATTGGTTGCCACCTTGTTGTCTTCAGGGCCAAAAACAGACGACAGTCAAAACCTGGTGATCCATTTTTTTGCCTCGGTTCCCCGTTTCGCCATAATGGACTTCATCCTATTGTCCACTTTGATATTTACTCTCCAGATCACCTCACTGCATGCCATAGTCCACATGGTTTGATGTTTGGGGAGCATCTGCTTTTGAGTTTGCCCCTATCTCATGCCACAATTTCCAGGATCTCTGAAGGCAAGCCAGCCCCAGAATAATCAAAGGGAAGGCCCAATACTGACAGAGATGTTTTTGGGTGGATGATGTCGCCATCTTTCTCACCTTAAGCAGGTTGCTTAAGCAGGTTGCTGTCCCTCCTTCTGCTGAAATGGCACTCACTGTCTCCTGGATGAAGCATGCTTCTTCTGAGATGTTAAATATTGATTTTCAAGGGGATAGATGGTGTTCTGGCTGCCTCACTCTGCCCAACAGATAAAAAAGATGGGCAACTGCTCCAAGGAGGTGTGAAGGGATGTCTTAGAAGAAGTGCTTGAAAGTTTGTCATTGTCTTCCTCTTACTTAAGGTCAGCAAGTTCTTTCTAAATTCCTATACCAACTTCTCACAGGGACAGGTTAAGGTCGAGTAGGTCTGACACCCTCAGGTTGTTTAGGCCAAAGGAAGAAAACAAAATCAAAAGATCCTTTTGTGACAACATTGCTTCCTCATGACGAAGTTGGTCAGGAGCAAGATGATTCTCTTGATATAGAGAATGGTACCAAAGACCCGGCCTCCTTAGCCGCAAGTGAGCAGGCTGTGTTGAGTCTGTCTAATTGGTGATCACCGGGAACTTCTTCATGTACATTTTGGTGTGGAACAGTAACAGAAAACAGAGAAAAAGGGGCTAGTCCTCATGGCTATGTTCTTTGTGTAGGACAGTATGAGCTGGATTCAAGTGGTCATGAATCCCATAAAAATTGAATAATGTATAGTCTCGCTCTGGAGTTTTAAGTACTGCAGTGTGCAAAACAGTAAGGAGGGTAGTGACTTCCTGCCAGAGATTCATAGGCATGCATGCAGATTCAGCTGCTATTCTCTTTCTTCTATCTTCAAGACTTCAGAGTGTGTGTGTGTCTGGGTATATTCAGATCATGAATAAGGGCATTCATTGATTGGTTTGTTAAAATTTTTTGCTAGTTCGAGAACTTCACAGGTGGTCGGCCATTTGGCTCCCCAGAAGGTCTAGAAAAATCTTGGCCATAAGTCCCTATGCTTAATGGATTCAGAAATGAATGTCCTAGTTTGGTTGTGCTTTTATTTTTTTGTTTTTTAAAGGTGTTGCGTTAAAAATTGGAGTGTTGCATCATTAGACAGCTAAGTGAACCAGTATGTGGTCATTAACCTCATCTAGTCAAATTTATTCTGGCTCTGTGACTTAAATTTTTTTTTCCTCAGACAAGAGGTATCCTTTTTATTCCATTGCTTAACATCAACTGGTCTTGCTGATCAACATTGTGTATTGAGAATACTGTTCATAAGATGGACAGCTTCCTCATTTATATTGCAGGCACAACTTTTTGTAAGTTAGCTGTAAGTCTGAAGAAAATACTTTTCAAGTATTTTTTGTATTTTTGTCATTGATTTCGTGTATATTTTAATAACCAATGACTAAGTTTTTTAATTTCCACTGTTTTATGTCACTGCTTACCATTATGTATCGAAAATATCTCTCTCTCTCTCTCTCTCTCTCTCTCTCTCTCTCTCTCTCTCTCTCTCTCTCTCTCTCTCTCTCTCTCTCTCTCTCTCATATTTACTACAGACATGTTTTATTGTGATATAAGTTGAAGAAAATGTTTTTAAGAGAGCTATTGTATTTTGGTATTGGTTTTGGGTGCATTTTAATAACCAACAGCTAAGAGTCCTTTTTTTTTCATTTCCATTGTTTTACATCAGCTGATCTTGCTTCTCTCTCATTTATACAGTAGACACATTTTATTGTAAATTAGCCAGAAGTGGGAAGAAAATGCTTTTTAGTTACTGCATTTTATTATTGATTTCAAGTGCATTTTAAATACCAACAGTTGGGAGTTACTGATCTTAAATGCATTTCAACAAAAACAATTGGGACCTTTCTTTATTTCCATTTTTGTCTGTCAGCTTATCTTGCTGTTTACCACTATCAAGCTATTGAGATTATGTATCTCTCTCTCTCTCAACACCTTTGCTCACAAGTAACCTAAATGACTTCACCAGAACTTGATCTAGTTTAGAACTTTTTCATCAATCATTGTTTCCCTTTTCCCCATCTGTTTCTTTGTATCACTGTTATTAAAGAACTAAGAAATATATATTTATATTTTTGTCATGAGTAGTTAAAGAGCCAGTATTTTATCATTCACAGAGGCTTCTCACAGAAACACCAATAATGAGTTATGTCAGAATTTCAGCTTTATCTTTAATGGACAATGTATGGATTTGTGCTGTACATGAGAAGTATTTTCTTTATTAAAGCAATGGCTGGAGCTAAATGTGAGCAGCTGATAATAAATGAATTAAAAGTTTTGTGTACAATGATGCCAAGTGTGTTCTGTAACGACAACAACAGTGTTTGTGCAACAAGTAATGATGACCTGGGAAATTTAAAATCATGCTAGCCAAAATTAGTGATGAAGTAGTGATTTAACAAGATTAGTCATTAACTACCTGTAGTTTTGAGACATAGAAGTCAGTTATTTATTGCAAGAGTATGTTAGTCATTAAATTATTAAATTTATTTATTTCAGGAGACCACACTACCTGATGTCCCAGAGCAGACTCAAACAATGCCATTAACAGATGTGACAAGCTCTCTTTCATCTGTTCCCATTTTTTATCCAAGTAGCCCAATGTTGTCTGACTGGCCTGAGCAATATATGAAGGTGCGATACAGGTAAGTTTGAAGTATTTTCTAGAGGAAAATAAAGTGTTTGATGTTTACCAAGTAATGAATTAAACAATTAGTAAGTCTGAATTTTAGTTATTAGATCCATGATTTATCATATTTATCATCATCATCACTACTTCAACACTGTTTGGTGCAAACAACCTCTGTAAGTTCCACCATTTGTATGTTTCCTCTGCTTTATCTTCCACACACACATCCGTTCATCTCCAGCCTCCCTGCTCTCAGTTCTCATCCAACTAGGTCTGGTTCTTCCAACTCTGGGGTCCATAGGTGCCCACTAAAACTATCAAGCACTGTTTATTCTCTTAGGGATTTGCAAAGGACATGTGTGAGCTGTAAGCCATCTCCATCTTATCATTATTTTATATGTTTATGAAACTTTCAACTAATATTTTTCCTCCATTTGTACACACTGTCCTCATTATTACTGTTTTACTTAAATTTACTTTGAATCCCATCTCTCAAGATATACAGTGCATTCTTTTGAGCAAGTTTTGTAAATCTGTGATGTTTCCTGATTAGAACCGTGTCATATGCATAGTCTGAGTATGTCAACTTTCTATTGTTACTCCAATCTAAACCTTCTCTACCATCTTCAGCCACTCCTGTCTCATGAAATCTTAAAAAGGGCAAACATTAAAGGTAAAATAACATTCCCTTGTAGCACCCCTTTATTAACTGGACAAGACCCCATTAGTATTAAATTTTCATCTACATACTTTCTTTGTGGATACTTTCTTTGTGGATATTTTCCCGTAGCTAAACATATTTAATACGGATGCCATATTGATTCAAGACTTTGTATAATATTGGGTGTGATTGCTATTAAATTCCATCTTGTAATCCACAGAAGCCATCAGTAGGTGGTTTTTAAATTCCATACTTCTGCTGCATATTATGCCTTAACACAGATAGTTGATTCCTGCCTTTTCTAAAATCAGTTTGTTCATCTCTTAGCATTTATCAGTTTCTTTCTCCTACCTGTTGAGGATAAGCATACATAATATTTTCTTTATGACTGATGTATGAGCAAAGCCTGCACAGTTACCACATTCAGTCAAGTCACCTTTCTTTGGAACCTTAGCCATGACTTCCAGTTCCCAATAATCAGGGTTTTTTGCTCATTCCGTATTCTACAAAACAGTTTAGTTAGTTTTCTAAGGGTAATTTTATTATCAGCTAAAATCATCTCTTTATTCCATTTTAACTTGGTGCTTTGCTTCTCTTCTTTACTTCTTTATTATTTCAAAAACTGAATTCATTCAAAAGCACATGCAGGTCTTTGGCAGCTTCTGGTATATCAATCCAATTATCCCCCTTCATATCTCTTATCTGTTATTAATCCTTACAGGCTAGGCTAAATACTGTATACATTGACAACACCCTGGGACTGGGCAAAGTCTAAAGTTGGCCAATTTAAAAAAACACATCACTGGAAAGAGGAAAATAGGCAAATGCACACGGTATAAAAAACTAAATATTTCCTGTAGCTTCCATTGGAAGTTGAAAGTGAATATATCTAACCCTGTGCAGGGCCTCTTTTCCAATACACTTGTAAATGTACGCTAATTTTAGTGAGTTGTACTAGTTCTTTCTAGTAATTTTTTTCATTTAATTTGGAAAATTACAATTACAGCAAAAGAAATATCGCAGAAGATAAGAACTAAAATTGCCAATAATCCCTGGGTATATTTATGAACAAATATTTACAAGTTGTACAGTACTGGAATGAAGAGGTGATCTTCCCTTTATTAAATTATACATGTTCTATCTAATATTTTTGTTGTACTTTATTTTGCAAAATTAGAGTTAAAGCTGACATACTATCATAAAAGATAAGAATTAAAACCAGCAAAAGTCCCTGAGTATGTATACTTTAGGGAAGATATATTTGAGATGTACTGGGAGGGGAAGGTGTAGTACCTTCCCCCATGAAATTCTATGGGAGGCTGTTCTTCCTCAAATCACTAGCTGTGGTGTGAGTGTTACCATAAGTCACTTGTGGCATTCAAGCGATTTGAACATTTTCCTGCAAAATTTGTTCAAATAGCATGGCACAAAATAATGATTCTAACATGAGCCTATCCGGATTGAACCCCAATTTCTATTAGTATGCCTCACAGGATCATATCTGGATGCAAGGAATTAATGATTGCACAAAAATGTTCTGCCTGGCATTGTCTTTCTTCTTCTCCAGATGTTGTTATAGACCCTTTCCTCTTTAGACATGTATTTTCCTCTTTTTCATTTCACCCATAGATATTAAGTGATTTTGTGGGCTACCGTAACAAAGTTGCCACTTCCTAAATATATGACTTGGTCATTCAATATCTGTATCATCGACCTGTTTGCCCAGTTATTTTCTCTTATCTCTTCTAGATCTTTTAACTTCATTATCTAAACTTAAGTACCTAGCATATTGTATTTCATGTTCTTCATATTCTCCTTGAAATATGTCTGTCTATACCTTTTACCCCTATGTCCTAGTACTTCTTTTTCTTGGAGAGTGATATACTGTACATTCTTGAAAACAGTTAAACCAGTCCACATTCACTGTTTACTCCTGGTCAGATATGGTTTTTAGAACGTGAAATATCACATGACATTTAATTACCAAAGCTTCTTGATAATTATACTCAAGAAGGCTGTAAATTGACCGTCAACTTTTATACTGGGTGCCTCTAATTTCAGCTTTAGCATGACAGTGACAAGTTGGTGATCACTGCCAACATCTTTTTAGCTCCTAACATTCCATTGAGTTCTGTTTCTCTCTCTATAGCTATGTGAAACATTTGGTTTTTGTGACAGTCATGTAGGGATGTCCATTGGTTTTATGGATGTCCTTTTCTTGGAAGAGAGTGCCTCCAATTGCCTAATTATTTTTGGCACAATAACTAATGAATTTCACCCCATTTTAATGTTTCCCCTCTCTGGGAACTTCAAGATGGCACCATGGACTTTGTTTTTATTGGACCAGATAGGTACTTGAACTTGTGGATGCTTGCAGACTTGTTTCCTCAGCTGAGGACAAACCATTATCTTACTACACGTGACTCAACTAGTCCCTCTTTCTTTCTTTCTTTCATTTAGCCTTTAAATTTTCAGCTTAAAACCTTTATGGACAGAGTCAACAGATATAAACTCAAGAGGGTTCCAAAAAGAAAATCAGCTTGCAGAGAGAGACACAAGTAATAGGAAAAGGTAATAATTGAATAAGTATGAGGGAATAGAAAATTAAACCAATACACCCGAAATTCAGATGTCATCAAAGAGCAGGAATGAATTTTCTCCTCACTTATATATTTGGCGATCAGAGGATTCCATAATTGTGCTAGGTAAACTCTTCCACATTTTAGTTGTAGCCAAGGTAGAAATCTAGCAAACAGAGTCGTATGAAACCTGATGCTAGAAATCATCACACTGTTTGCTGCAGCAGCCTGCCTAGTGTTGTGGGAGAAAACAGTTAGACAAGGTAAAGAAGAGTGCAGAGGATGTTTGTCATTGTAGCACTTTTTTTGTAATAATCATAATTATATGACACAAATTAACTTTTAAGAGTTGGCATTATAAACTTGATTGATGACATAACTCGATGCAAGAGTTTGAGATGAGAGTCAGCACTGGAGGACCACACTGGAGAACAGTGCTCCAAACAAGGAAGAGGAGGAGTTATAACACTTACATATAATAGCTTCATCCTGAAACATTCTAAAACATTTCTGCACGATACCAACTTTTTAAGAAACGGAGCAGCACACCCTTTGTCATGAAGGATCTACTAACTCTTCTTTGTCCACCCTCTTAAATTGCTATTTCAGCATGTCATGGTTAATTGATAAATTGAATAAGTTGTGTTTTTATAAGAAGTTTTTCTCATAATGGGTTTTACTGCCCTTCTGTGCCTGCACTCCATTTTTTGTTCAAACCTTACATGCTAGATGTGGAACACTGGGATTAAGGTACTGCTGTAAGTAATTGGATATTTGATTCAGCTAAAGTGGGTTGGTGTGAGTTGAATAATTATGTGTAATAAGACAACTTATGAGTAATGGGTTTGAAAGAAAACTTGTTTGTTCAGATGGGAATTTAAACCTAAGCTTTCATAGGTGGAGTACTCAGTGCAGAGTGTGCTGTGGCTGTCTGCTGACTTAAAAAGCAAATTCTTAACGGATAGGCCTGTGAGTCACCTGAGACCTTAGCTAGGTTAGCTCATCCATTTTGTTCTCAGCCGTCTCGGTGTGCGGTTGTCGCTGACCTTTGTCTCGCGCAGTTGAGATTTGCTTTTGTGTTTGTCATATGTTTGTGCCCTTTCTCTGCTTTTGCTGCAGCATCTTGCCCTCTGTTTCCCCCTCTGATAGCCCTGTGCTTTAGTGCCATGCAGTGTAGGTTTTTTCGAGAGGAAGGGAAGCATTGCTGTGCTTTTGTGTAACCCAGCCATATGGACAACCAAGATGGACATTTTGTTTTATGGAGTCTTGCAAAGCAAATTCATGGTCATTCAGCTTGTACCACAAGAGCGCATGGTCATTGAAAATAATAATAATTATTACAGTAATAGCAACTGTACTGTAATAATAATAGTTGTCAATTCAAACTGTTACATACTCCTATTGATGTTAATAAGAAGAAAATGAACAAGAACATTATTTGTGAGGTAGCTTATATCACCACAAATGTACATTTAGTTTTTTTTTTCATACAGGTCAACACCCCCTGTGGATGCTGAAGTCCTTCAAAGTATGAAACTTGTTGGATCAATTGGTTATGCACCTAATTTACATAACAAGAAGAGGAATCAAGTAAGGAATATTGTTTTTTGACAGTCTGTCATCATTTAATTTGACTTAGTCTGTAAACAGAAAGCAGCTTAATCAGTTTTCAGTTTAATTTGACTATCATATGCAATCTACTGTTTTTACATCAGATTTTTTTGTAACGGTCTGTGTCCTCTCCCGTTATTTTATGGTCCTTATCATACTATTTCTGTATTTTCTACTTTTCTGATTACTGTTCTTTTTTCCCTGTAGCAATGTGGTCTCATTACTTGTTTTAAATATATATATAATAATAAACATTTTCATAATTTTACACAGTCTTTTGAGATCTGCTTCTTTTACACTCCCTGGATACCATATCTCTGCAACTTAATTTGCACAGTATTATGATCTTTCCACTGCACTCTGGCCATGGGTCTTAACATCTGTAGTCACTTGTTGACTGTCTCCTTTATTTTCTTTAGAAATAAAAAATTTGAAAAAGCTTAATTTCCCAGTTAGGTTGGTTGTTAGACCTTCAAAAATAATTAATAGCAAGAGTTTTTCTGCTCATAAGTTTGCCCCAATTCAAGGAAGACAACTTTTCCCATCATTAGTATAATTTGCCTCACTAGTTTACTTACAGAATGAATATTCTTGCTGTCTTTTAGTACAGTGTTTGGGAATGTGATATATTTAATTGCTGTTTAAGGGTTGCTTATCATTTTGTCTAAATTCAACTTTTTTACTAACCTTTCATCTTCATGAATGCATTCCTTCATTTTTATATTTTCTGCATTTAAATTGAGTGGGTGTATATATCCTTCATGTTATGTGTTTGTTGTGCAAATACAGTACAGTACCTGCTAAATCATATGATTAATTACATGATAGTTCATCATTTGATAATAATTTTTTAATGTAGAATATCATGTGAAATTACAGATTCATGTTCCAGTGATAAACTCGGCTTTATTACTCACATCAGTGCACTTCCATTAAAAACAGCATGTATATAAGATTTTTTATTATGCTTGTTTCTGTGTTATGGACATAATGAAATGTTTATTACCTATGCAGTGTGTGTATTTACCATGCTTTTTTCAAGTCTGGAAAAAGTTTTATAGGGAGTTTCTGCCTGTCATTTGTTGCATAGATTTGTATGGTGTTAAGCATAAACCATAGAAATGGAATACCTGCACAAGTTTTCCTCTTGACTAGTGTATGTCAGCCTATGAATACAAGTATTAAGCTTTTTATTTGAAGGATTAATGGTTTATTAATTTATTCAGTCATTGTAGCACAGCAATATTTATTTTTTATAGGTGGAATATAAATTCAGTCGAAACAAGGGACCAAAGTCCAGTCAGAATGAAAATGTGATTGTTAAAACAGAAGATGGAATTACAGTGCATGTTCCTTGGCGATATCGTAAAATGGAGATAAAATACAGCAAGCTTGGCATAGATGATTTTGACTACGACCAGTATAACCGAACTTGTTTCTCAGGGTTGGATAATTCACTGCCAAATTCTTACTGCAACCCAATGATACAGGTAAGTTCAGGTTTAAGGAATACTACTTAGTAATAAATATTATGCATTAATTCATATATGGTACTGTCTCCATGTTTACACTGTAACAATGAATATTAAAAGTGTTGGGTATGGAACAAGGTTGGACAGTTGAAACTTTTTGTTTGAAGTCATGAATAAGCTCAAATTGGGTTAGTGTTTCCTTTTTAACTATTAATGCATAACAATCTGTATTTTTCTTTTTACACTTTTCAGTTTGACACTTAACATATAGCAGTATTTACTTATAAATTATCTCAATTTTCCAGATGTTTTACTACATTTCACCTTTGCGAGCTCTTGTGATGTCACACTTGTGTGAACGAGAGTTTTGTCTAGTTTGTGAATTGGGTTTCCTATTTCACATGCTGGATGTTAGTATGGGACAAGGCACACCTTGCCATGCCTCAAACTTCCTCAGAGCATTTAGAACTATTCCTGAAGCGTCTGCAATGAGCCTGACGTTGTCAGATCAAGATAGTCGAGCAAAAATTAATTTTGCAACAAAAATTCAGGTAGTATTAGGCTTTGATGTTTTTTGAACTTGTGTAATGTAATAGCATTTCAACTTTGTGAATAAAGATTTGGATAAAACCACTTCTTACTCTCAGCAATTAAATAATAAAATGTCAAAACATTTGGAGTACTTTTTTGTAGGTGACAGTAATAATTAACCTAGATGAGGTTAAAATTTAATTTTGCAAATATTAAATGTTTACAGAGCTGGAATAGATTTGTGTTGCAGCAGCTTCATACTGAGACTTTAGTGGAAAAAATGACAGATGATAGTCATTTGTATTCCTTGGCTGATGGGCAAGGCATCCAGCATCAAGCACAAGTAGCTACTGTTGATGAAAATCAGGTGGAAGGAGAAAAAACAGGTTGGTACAGTAATTTGTAAAGGAGATTAAAAACCAGTCTTTGTTTTATACATGCCAAAGTTGCAACAGGCCATATAAAATTTGAGACTGCTTGCATTATGTAAAAATTGGCGTGCAATTCTAGTAAGATTAGTTTTTCAGGTGATAGGAATAACTTTTCTGTTTTTTCTGGACCCTCACATGTAACAGTTATTGAAATTTTCTTCACTGATTGCTCTGTTGTTTTCTAGTTTTCGGTTTTCATTGTATTTTCCGTAGTTTTTTTTAGATAAAAGGATGCAATATGCAGTGTAGAGTGAGAAAAGATATTAAAACCAGTCTGGATGTAAGGAGTTTATAAAAGTCTTGTTCCTCTTTTATGTTGATATAGTCATGTGAGAAGATAGATGTATACAGATAATCAAGATAGGTTTTGACATTCATATCTTGGAAAGATAGCAGGAACACATTCTTATTCTTAGTGACAGTCAGTCTTGTCTAAAGGAAGATGGTGTTTAAAAGATGTAAGAGTGGAATGGAGAGGAGAGGATTGAAAACCAGTGTAAAAAAAGAAGGTGGGGCTGTGATCTGGTGTCCACTGGACCTAAACACTTTAAACACTTTTGTTTAATACTGTTTAGAAACAAGACATTTTAACAAAGCCCTTTTGTGTGATTGTGTTTTGAAAAAAGGAATTTTAACAAGCCTTAGGTTTGTATTCTGTTCAAAAAACAAAAAAGAATGAAGTCACACAAGAGTTCAGTCATGGCATGTGCTCTGATTTTTCAGTAGGAATAATGGTGTATTTTCTTAGTGACGACCATAAACTTACAGATGATTAGTCCATATTTGATAATTATTACCAGCTTTAGATCTTTGCAGTTGGAGAATGAAACAGTAAATTTGTGAAAATGTTTAGAAATTAATATTTTTCTTGAACTGCTGATATGTTAGTTTTGGGTTACAGTCAGCATTACTGTGAACATGTAATATTTAATGTTTCAGGTAATTATTACCCTAAATGTACAGTATTGTTTGAACCCTTTTTGACAGTGGAAGCATCAAATGTGCAGTTCAGTAACTATTTGCAGTTTTTAATCAAATTTACCTCACAAAAAGTTATGCTACAAACAAGTTAACTTTAGACAGTAGTTAAACTCACTTTATAGTCTAAACCTAGCATGCAGTGTAATGACAAACCCGTATTTAGTTTGAAAATTATATCAAGCTATAATTCCAACCAGTGCAGTGTCATTGGAAACCCACAGTTTTTACTGAGTGGCATTAAACAAGTATAAGCCAGTTTAGTTGTAGAATTCATAAATGTCATTTCAGTAATCCTATGATCATCTGCACTCCTGTACCTGAACACTAAATAGCGTAAGTGTGAATAAAAGCACAATGTGCTGATGGATGTGTGGAACAGAGATTGATACAATTCAGAGTGCATAAAGTATCTGTGTACAGTCCAGCAAACATGCAGAGTATTGCGTGTACACTGAGTGTCAGTGAGAATGTTGTATGCTGATTAGATTACTGATGAGGAAGGGGATGTGTAAGAAGGGGTAGTTTATGCACAGTGCAGTACATCTTGTTGGTTTGTGATACAACTTTTTATTTTATGCTCTTTACTATAAATAGAAAATGTAAATAACAAGGAGTGCAGCAAACTTGTGTTGGATGATAGTTAACTTGATCGTGAATATATAGCCTGGGTAATCTAGGCTACTATGACAGAGGTATTGCGTTGGGCATTCTGCTTGTTTAAGTGTGAAAATTTTTTTGTCTTGTGTAAAGTGTAATACACATAGTATAGGAAAATGAGGCAATCTTAATTCTTTAGATCTTATACAGTTTTTTAAGTTTGTGTTCATTGGCTAGACAGGACTAGGCAAGAATTTTGGATAGCCCAGAAGTAGCTTGTGAAAAGGTCTCCATTTATTGTACTGCCATATATTAAAAAGACACATCAGCTACTGTGAAAAATATAATGTAGGAAAGAATAGGAGTGATTGATCTAAAAGGAATATTTTAAGTATGAAAGGGAGTAACCATATTTAAAACTAAATGGAAGAGGCATTGAATTTTCTCTGGTACACTTAAAACTTTCATTACTTGAATTGAAATTAACAAAGGACTCTTATAGAATCTTTTCTCTCACAGCCCCATTGCCTTTGGAATTAACATATAGAAATTTATATATTTGTACTAAGGAAAAGAGAACAAAGCTATTGTTAGCTTATAATTTTAATCAGAAGTAACTTTTTCACTTAAAAATGAATATTTTAATGGTGAAATAACATTTTGGGGTTTCTGTTGCTTTGTAATTTTATTTTACTTATTGCTACACTGTCACATTTAAGAATGAGAAATAACATAATATGACATTTACAGATGAAGAGAAAAAAATTGAACATCAAGATAAGCAAGAGTTTTCTCCAGTTGCGGACATTTTTGGGTCACATACAATTAGCATAAATCGTTGCACACGTTGTTGTCATGAAATTCATAAAGATACTACATCTCTTCTTGTTAACCTGTCATATCCAGAAGTAAATGGAGGTGAGTACTGTATTTTTAATTGATATAATTTATTAACCCTCTAACGCTGAGCCTTTATTTACAAAAGTGTCTGTCGTATGCCGGCGGCGTTCGGGAGTTAGCGCCCAGTGGAAAAAGTTTTTTCAAAAATCACAGCACGCTTAGTTTTTAAGATTTAGAGTTCATTTTTGGCTCCTTTTTTGTCATTGCCTGAGTTTAGTATGCAACCATTATAAATGAAAATATTATCATTATCATAATTGTATACAAATAGCTGTGAGCAAACAGTTAAAGCTAACAAACATTTTTTTTTCTTTTGTATTGTACACTAAATTGCAATGATTTTGGTATATAACAAATTTTAAAACGATCAAAGCAACACAGAGAAAAATATTATCACAAAATGATGCATGAATTAAACAGCCATGGACGTAAAAAAAAATGTTTTTAAAAATTCACGATAAATCGAAATTTTGTGCTAGAGACTTCCCATTTGTTGCAAAATGAAGGTAATTGATTGAATATTACTAGACTGTAAGTGTTTTAGCTTACAATTGCAGTTTTCGACCATTTCGGTCGAGTTAAAGTTGACCGAAAGTCGAATTTTTTCTATTTATCGTGATTTATATGAAAATATTTCAAAACTGATAAAAGCTACAACCATGAGTTATTTTTTGTTGTATTGTACATGAAATTGCGCACATTTTCATATATAAAACTTTGTAACGACTAATATAAAACGGTGCAAACATTACGACAAAGTGACGAAAAGAATTTCTGAGATGTTTGGCAGAGTTACCATGCGACGTAAGGAAAAAGTTTTTCAAAAATTCACCATAAATCAAAATATTGTGCTAGAGACTTCCAGTTTGTTGCAAAATGAAGGTACATGATTGAATATTACTAGGTTGTAAGAGTTTTAGCTTACAATGCGTTTTTCAATAATGTCGGTCGAGTTAAAGTTGACCAAGGTTGAAATTTTGGCACTTATCATGATTTATATGAAAATTTTTTCAAAACTGATAAAAGATACAACCATGAGTTATTTTCTGTTGTATTCTACATGAAATTGGTGTACATTTTCATATAAAAACTTTATGTAACAAACTAATATAAACGGTACAAAACATTATGACAAAGTGACAAAAGAATTTCCGAGATGTTCGTGAGTTACATGACAGGACGTAAGAAATTTTTTTTTTTAAATTAACCATAAATCAAAATATTGTGCTAAGACTTCCAGTATGTTGCAAAATGAATGTACATGATTGAATATTACTAGAATGTAAGAGTTTTAGCTTACAATTGTGTTTTTAAACCATTTACGGGTCGAGTTAAAAGTTGACCTAAGGTTGAAATTTTGGCACTTACGTTGATTTATATGGAAATATTTCAAAACTGATAAAAGCTACAACCGTGATTTATTTTCTGTTGTATTCTACATGAAATTGCACACATTTCCATATATAAAACTTTATGTAACGACTAATATAAACCGGTGCAAACATTACGACAAGGTGACGAAAGAATTTCTGAGACATTTGGCAGAGTTACCGTGCGCAGACGTAAGGGAAAATTTTGTTGAGACATTTGGCAGAGTTACCATGCGCAGACGTAAGGGAAAATTTTTTTTAAAAATTCACCATAAGTCGAAATATTGTGCTAGAGACTTCCAGTTTGTTGCAAATGAAGGTACATGACTGAATATTATTAGAATGTAAGAGTTTTAGCTATAAATTAAGCGTTTTTCTACCATTTCGCAGAGTTAAAGTCGACCAACTTGAAATTTTGGCACTTATCGTGATTTATATGGAAATATTTCAAAACTGATAGAAGCTACAACCATGAGTTATTTTTTGTTGTATTCTGCATGAAATTGCACACATTTCCATATATAAAACTTTTTGTAACGACTAATATAAACTGGTGCAAACATTACGACAAAATGACCAAAGAATTTCTGAAATTTTCGGCCGAAGTTAACAGCGTGGGCGTAAGGAAAATGTTTTTTTTCAAAATTTCACCATAAATCAAAATATTGTGCTAAGAGACTTTAATTTGTTGCAAAATTAAGGTAAATGATTGAATATTACTAGAATGTAAGAGTTCTAGCTTACATTTGCGTTTTTCGACCATTTTGGTCGAGTCAAAAGTTGACCAGGTTGAAATTTTTGTAGCGTCGACGTGCAGTACGTCCCACTCGGCACCCAACAGACAATTTTAGTTGACGTATGATACGTTCAGTCGGCGTTTAAGGGTTAAGTGACACTTTGAGTTTACTATTTTAACCCTTTAACGCCAAGCCCTATTTACAAAAACGTCTCCCGTATGCCGGTGGCGTTCGTGAGTTAGCGCTCTAAGGGGAAAAAAAAGTTTTTTCAAAAAAAATCACACAGCTTAGTTTTTAAGATTAAGAGTTCATTTTTGGCTCATTTTTTTGTCATTGCCTGAAGTTTAGTATGCAACCATCAGAAATGAAAAAATATCATTATCATATATAAATATTGGAATATATGACAGCGAAAAAAAAAACTCAGATATAATTGTATACAAATCGTCGGCTGTAAGCAAAACGGTTAAAGCTAATGAGTTCATTTTTTTAGTTGTATTGTACACTAAATTGGATGATTTTGGTATATAAAAATTGTAAAACGATCAAAGCAACACAGAGAAAATATTATCACAAATGTTGCATGAATTCAATAATGGTGGATTTAAAAATGTTTTTTTCAAAAATTCACCATAAATCGAAATATTGTGCTAGAGACTTCCGTTTGTTGAAAAATGAAGCTAATTGATTGAATATTACTAGACTGTAAGTGTTTAGCTTATTAATTGCAGTTTTCGACCATTTCGGGTCGAAGTTAAAGTTGACGAAAGTCGAATTTTTTCTATTTATTGTGATTTATATGGAAATATTTCAAAACTGATAAAAGCTACAACCATGAGTTATTTTTTGTTGTATTGTACATGAAATTGCGCACATTTTCATATATAAAACTTTATGTAACGACTAATATAAAATGGTGCAAATATTACGACAACGAGACGAAGAATTTCTGAGATGTTCGGCGAAAGTTGCTGACAGACGTAAGGAAAATGTTTTTTAAAAATTCACCATAAATCGAAATATTGTACTAGAGACTTCCAATTTATTGCAAAAATGAAGTTAAAAAGCGATTGAATATTACTAGAATGTAAGAGTTTTAGCTTATAATTGCATTTTTTTACCATTTAATCGAAAGTTAAAGTTGACCGAAGGTTGAAATTTTGGCAGTTATCGTGATTTATGTGAAAATATTTCAAAACTGATAAAAGCTACAACCATGAGCTATTTTCTGTTGTATTCTACATGAAATTGCGCACATTTTCATATATAAAAGTTTATGTAACGACTAATGTAAAACGATGCAAACATTACAACAATATGAAAAGAATTTCGAGATGTTGGCCAACTTACATGGCAGAGCGTATGAAAAAAATTTTTTTCAGAAATTCACCATAAATCGAAATATTGTGCTAGAGACTTCCAGTTTGTTGCAAAATGAAGGTACATGATTGAATATTACTAGAATGGAAGAGTTTTAGCTTATAATTGCGTTTTTTTACCATTTCGGTCGAGTTAAAGTAGACCGAAGGTTGAAATTTTGGCAGTTATCGTGATTTATATGAAAATATTTCAAAACTGGTAAAAGCTACAACCATGAGTTATTTTCTGTTGTATTCTACATGAAATTGCGCATATTTCCATATATAAAACTTTATGTAACGACTAATATAAAACAGTGCAAACATTACGACAACGTGATGAAAGAATTTCTGGAGTGACAAAGGGAAAAAGTTTTTCAAAAAATTCACCATAAATCGAAATATTGTGCTAGAGACTTCCAGTTTGCAAAATGAAGGTAAATGATTGAATATTACTAGAATGTAAGAGTTTTAGCTTACAATTGTGTTTGACTATTTCGGTCGAAATCAAAGTTGACTGAAGGTTGAAATTTTGGCAGTTATTGTGGTTTATATGAAAATATTTCAAACTGATGAAAGCTACAACCATGGGTTGTATTTGCTGTATTGTACATGAAATTGCGCACATTTTCATATATAAAACTTTATGTAACGGCTAATATAGAGTAGTGCAAAAATTATGATAAAATGACGAAAGAATTTTATGAAATTTTTAAGCGTAAGAAAAAAAGTTTTTCAAAAAATCACCATAAATCGAAATATTGTGCTAGAGACTTCAATTTGTTGCAAATGAAGGTACATGATTGAATATTACTAAAATGTAAGAGTTTTAGCTTTGTTGCGTTTTTCGACCATTTGGTCGAAATCCAAATGTTGACGAAAGGTTGAAATTTTTTTGTAGTCAACGTGATTTGCGATCGTCCCACTGCACCCAACAGACAATTTTAGTTGATGTATGATACGTCCAATAGGCATTTAAGGGTTAATAATAGTAATAATATTAACGCACCTTTGAGCACTATCCTTAAGTAGGAGGTTTCGTACAATAATGAAACTGAAATAGAAGATTCAGATGGGTTGCAAGAATAAACATAAACTTCCTTTGCAGATTCCCCGCCTGGCTTCATTCCGTTTTCAAGCATAGTAGAAAGAAGCATGGGCTTGGAACAAACTAGGCAAGCATGGTGCGATTCATGCACAAGGTACCAACCCATTGAGCAGTGGAGACGTTACAGGACCTTACCAAATATTCTGGCTATGAATTGTGGCCTAGATAGTGCCCAGGTTTGTAGTTTTATGTTAAGTATTACAGGTAATTAAAATAGTTGATCCATTGGTTACATTCTTTACTGTTTATAAAAAGTATCAAACTTTCATAGTTGAATGTTTTATGATGATCTAATTTTGGCGATATATTAAGGACAAAGTATTTTGAGATGTGACAAAGGCTCTTCACATTATGATGGTGTGTAATTATTTATAGTTCAGTAATATATATTGTTTTGATATAAGAGGCTTTTCTGATCCCTTTTATATTACTCTCAGGATATTAAATTTTGGCGGAATCAGTTTGAAATATTGTTGACCGAGGTGAAAGAGAAGCAGAAAGAGGAGAAAAAGAATGCTGAAGGTAAAAAAGATAGTGAAGACAAAGAAAATAAAAATGACCGTTCAGCAGCTGTTACAGGTGAGTGCTTTATAAAATGTCAAAGCTTTACTGTTTTTTTTTCTTTGCAGAGTATTTAGTCACGTTATCTGATTCAGCTGCCATTTTCTTACCATTGTTTGCAGGCCTTGTTCCTCATCTTTAATGTAAATTTTACCTTGCAATAAAACAAGTTATCACTGTTAATATTATTATATTTATTATTATTATTATATTTTTATGATTGTTATTGTTATTATTATTATAAAGTAGTTTAATGAGACCTGAGTCCCATTTCTAGACTCCTAGGCCTCTCTCTTGTATGCCGTTGTTTTATGTTAGGAAGTGAAAATTGGAGCAAGTTCAAGTTAAATTAGGTAGAATGCCAGATAGGGAGAGACTGTTGGGAATGGATGGAAACTTTAATGCAGATACTATTGCTGCAGAATATCATCTGCAGCATATGGTCTAATGTAAGCATTAGGCCCCAGCAGGGTCTCTTGTATATACTCATAAATGATTGATATACAAGAATGTTTTCTTTTTACAGGAAAAATTTGTTTAGTTTGCTACTATTCCAGGTCATAAACGCTACCAATAAAATAGAAAAAAGTTTATAGTCTGTGTAACATTCTAAGATCGCTGGGGTGGGGCCAGGAATAGAATACAGCGGTGTCAAATGTCTCGTTATTATTAAAAGTTTTGCCTTGTTAGAGCTTGTTTAAGTGAAACTTAAAGAAATGATATTCATTCAAAGATAACATCGAAACATATTAGGCTTCACATATTTGCAGTACGAGCCTAATTTATCTTCATAAAAACAAAGAGACATGGCATAATTTTTGGCCGCTGCTGCCAAACCTCAGTTTCCCTGACACGTGGTCAGTGAGGGCATTTATATGGCCAGCTCGATCTAAAACAATAACAACGGTGTCACCTCAAGCAGCCAGTCACTGGACAATATTGATAGCCCTTGAAGGGATAGCCAAAGCAGATCAAATCTTTCCCACAGCCAACATCTTTATTCCCAGGTCAAGTAAATTGTTTGTAACATTTTAAAATGTTTCATAATAAAGAAACAACAAGGGTGCCCTGTAATTAATGGTAATTTATTTTTCTCTCCTAAATGATAGGAGGCACTGAAAAAATAGTCATGTAACCATAAACAGGTGCTAATATGAAATATGGACAATAATCAAATGGCTTGAAAAGCCAGTCTTGCCGAACCACCTACACAAATTTTAAGTGTGTTAATGCATTAAACACATTATGGTATTATTATAAGAACTATGATTATTATTTCCAAAAAGCACGCGAAGAACGGAAAATCATTAAGAACAACCAAAATTTACTCGTTTCTTAAGAAAATGAAGTACTGTAAATGACAGAACTCAGGTAAAGCAATAAACAAGGGATTAACCTCGAGGGTGGATTTAAAAGGATAAATAGATCTGGCAACGCTGTATTCTTTTCCTGGCCCCACCCTAGCGATCTTAGAATGTTGAACAGACTATAGTATTTTCATCCAAAGATTTAATGGCATATTGAACAATGGGTTCCAACTTTTATTTGGACATGCATCCTGTATGAGTGTCTAGGGAATGCAGTAGGTATTTGTACAGTATATCATTATCTTTTGATTCCCCTGAAGCATAATAAATAGTCTGTTCATGTTCATAAAGGCAGCATAGTAGATGATCTTTTCATATTCATAAAGGCAGCATCGTAAATGGTTTGTTGTTATTCAGAAAAGTAGCCAAATAAATGGTCTGTTCATATTCCCAAAGGCACCTTTACTTTGACTGTCATTATTTTTGTCAGATCAGTGGTAGAGGGATCATGGAGGAAGTGACTCATTCCTGGAACATTGGTATGCGATGTGATGTTGGAACTAAATGTTTCAATTACTTGGAAAATGAAGGATTTTAATGCAGGATTTTTGTAAAGATTCTGGTAATGTAGTGAAGAGTAGTAGTAGTAATAAAGTAGTTTAACCAGAGTCCTTATTAATTATATTATATATATTAATTTAGGAAGTCCATCAACACCTTCAAAAAGGAATGCATATCCTGAGAGTCCTGCACAGCACACACCTAATGCTCGCCCCTGTAGATATGGTACTTCATGCACTCGTTCTGATTGCCGTTTTGGACATCCAGGACGTGATACCGCAGATGGTAAAGTTGATCCAATTTCCCTTGTTTGTGTATCTTTTTAGTGGAATTATAGAATTATACCTTAGTTGTTTTGGAATTTTTCAAGTGATTGAAAAATTTACTGCATACACTAATATCAAGAAAGTTTTAGTGACCTAACTTTTACCTTAGTTTCAAGGGATTGCATCATATGCAAATTACAAAATCACAATGTGTTTGTGTTGGTGTGGGGAGTGGTGCTACAGTGATAAAATGTAGGCTGTTTCAAAACATTAGGGTACATTCCACAAATCAAAGTAATTACAATATTAACATTTTAACATACTGTCTTCCATTATCCTAAAAAGAATGCACCTCTCCATCTGGCCTGGCTCATTTCATCACTCTGCTTATACATTTTTCCTTCTGGGGGTCAAATGAGTGCGAGGATTAATGATTATTGGGTTTATATGAGTATGTTGTTGTATCATGAAAAAAACTTTTTCAGAATAACTCATTAACCCTTGGACGGGCATCATCATATGAATATCTATAACAGGTTTTGAGTGATGGACGGGCTAACTCATATGAGTATTAATATTACGTGCCATACAGTTTGGATGAATTTAGCGGGAAAGATGTTCATATCACTTCAGTGGTTGATAAATGGCTTTATGGCAACTGTAGTAACTCAGCACAGGACAGAGGGGGGATCAGCCTGCCTTAGACTTGTTTGGGGAATGTACTGCCTCTCTCTATCCCATGACGTCTATTAATTTATTTGCCCATAAATATACCCAGGGATGGCTATTGGTTTTAGTTCTTATCTTTTATGATAGTATGTCAGCTATAATTGTAATTTTGCAAAGAAATATTAGAAAAAACATGTATACCTCACAAAAAGTTACTGCATCTCCCCATCTCAGTAAATCTTGTAAATGTTTTACAACAAATATACTCAGAATTTGTTGCTGATTTTAGTTCTTATCTGTTATGATATTGTGTGATCTGTAATTATAATTTTACAAAGTAAAATAAAATAAATTATTCAAAAAAACATTTATAACTTGGTAAAATTAGCATATTTTTATGAGTCTTGTAAAAGAGGCCCCACACAGGGTTGTAAATAGTCACTTTCAACTTCCTGTGGAAGGTAGGGAAAAATTTTTAGAATTTTTTTTTCTTAAATTGGCCTTCCATTGATGTGTTTTTTCTTAAATTGGCCAAGCTTAATGTTTGCCCAGTCTGGGTTAATTATAAGTTGCATGAATCACCATGTAAAAGGTGGGACAAAGTACTGTATACTCACACAAATGTATAATTTCTGTGATCTTGGTGGTATTTGCATTCCAAGAGTTCTCTTTAAGGAGGTTCAGCTTGAATTGTGGTGTTTCCAAGTATTGGCCTCTAAAGGGCTGGGAAGTAAAACAGTGGTTTGTACTTTGCAGAAAAACAGGAACATTGACAGTGTTCCCGGGCCCTTGAACGTTTGTATACAGTACTGTACTAAGTTAAAAATAAGTGTTTATTAAATTGTCTTTGATGTATTAGTACTGATATTTATGTATTTTTCAGGTCAGCAGCCTGCTCACATATTAAGCTTACTGGATCAAACAATGGAACATTCCTGGGTTCCGTTTGGCATGAGGGCAAAGCTTAATGAAAATGGAACAGTAACTCTTAAAGATATACCAAAAGCTCAGGTAATATAGGCAATGAAGGTAGAAAGTTTTTTGCCGAAAGTTTTAAACTAAGAGACTTGAGACTGTGATTAATGTTATTGTGCAAATGTAAAAATAATGCAATTTTTATTTGTATGAGATCGTCATGTGTTGAATATACTTCATTTAAGGAAATTAGTCTATCAGTAACTTGTAATATGCATTGCTTGGGAAGCATGTTTAAATTAGTTTATGCATGATGAACATTATATTTATGTATGATCACCATTATTTTTCTAGCTTGAAGAATCAGTTGATAATGAAGATGGAGTTGTCTATGAACTTGTAGGGGTAGTTTCTCACATTGGAGATCCTCGCTTTCCAGACAAAAATAACTTGGTGGCATGTATCAAAGTGGGCCCAGCATATCATGTAAGAGCCAAAGTGTCATCTGTGTCACATTGGTATTTATTTAATGACATCAGGTAAGAAAGGCTTTCAAAGCTTTTTGATTATTCATATTTTGTCTAGTACTTGAAAAATAATGATGCAGCTATAAGTTACTGAAGTCTGTTCTGATTATAAGATTTAGGTGTAAAAGTCAAGAACTATTTAGAGTAGAATGTGTGATAAAACCTCAGTTATTTAAGTAGGAGCATTAATTTTCCGTTGGGCTCTGTTCTTACTAACAATTCATTCAGACATACCTTTGAGTGGATTGGGTTTCAGAGTTAAACAGCGTACATTTTGATTTTATGCACTATACTCTAATATTTGTCTGGCAGATACTGCAATACATTTCCTCCTCCCTCAACAATCAGTAATAAAAACTTAAGTGAATGGTTGGAGAGTAATAAAAACTTAAGTGAATGGTTGGAGGAATTAGCTTGAAGCTAATTTACTAATCCATTACTTGTATAAGGTATATTAAGTACTTGAGCAAACAGTAATGGTTGCAGTTTGAGTGGGAGGTGTAAGGTAGTTTTGTGATACTGTTTACAGAGTACTTCAGGCATTAATGAATAACCATAAGATCTATAGGTTTACCCTTTATTTGGACATTGTTATGAATGTGGTTTGTATTAATCATAACATTGTCTGTAGGGTTAGAATATCTCTAATTCAATTCTGGGTACATATTTGTTATCTTATCCATTACTTCATTCAGAAGTAGGGTAGGAAGATTTTTGTTTGATAATGAATCTGTATTTACATCTGAATTAACATAAGTATAAGAAGAAGAAATTGTACATCACTTATGACATTGAAATTATAAATATTAGCAGATCACTTTTAATAGTGTAGATGTCTACCAGACAGTAACCCCTAGTAGATGTATATGTTAGACATGACTCATTGATATATTTTGTTTTTACATGGATAGTACCACTTATTGTCAATCATTTTTTTTTTTTTACAAAAAATAATGATTTCAATTAGTGGTTGCTCTTAAGTAGTACAACTTGTGAGGTTTGGGGTCAGGGATATGTTTTGAAGACTTTTTTGATGATAGGACCCTGGTCACCTTTTAGTAGTAGCCCTTCTGGTTCCTCTTAGTCCAGAGATACTAGTGTGTCATGGCAACATAGTGTTTACCTACAAGATCATCAATGGGCCAGATCTTAAACATCATATGTCATAAGGTGGCACATCACCTTCCTTTAATTAAAGTCCATCTTTTTGGCATCCAAGAACAACAATGTGTGTAAGCCAACAACTCAAAAGCTGGGATACTTGTGCAGTCAGTAGAGTACCCAATCAGAGACATAGTGTTGGTTGCCAGTTAAGGTCTTCATGTGGGCGGAGGCAAACAAAGTTTGTATAGTGCTAAGGTTTGTCCCATAAGGGACAACATCTTAACTGATAGTCTCAGCAGGGAAAATCAGTTATCAATGAACTTATGCTTGAGGACATGTCATTGGTGGACCTGTTAATGTGAAAAGCTTGAACCACAAACACTCGGTGTATTGTTTATGTAATCAAGACCAAACAACCTATGTCTTTGGAACAGCCTCAGTGTTTATGCCTATTCCAACATTTGACTGCATTTGGCAGGGAACTGAAGCTCTTCACCTCTGACAACACAAAAGATTATGATGGTTCTCCCATGGCTGCACCTTTTTAGGGGGTTAGGGCTGTCAGTGCACCTCATGTGGTGTACAGTAGGCATTACAGTACTAAGGTTGTTGGCAGCACCCCTTCAGCCACCTTCTAGCCTTTTTCACCCCCATGCTGCTTCCTTTCTTCTGTTATGCTGTCCAGTCATTCCCTCATTTCACTGCCTTAAGCACTGAATAGCTGAAATTGTCCCAGTGCTTGGTTTATAGCTTAATTTTTCTAAATCAATCCCATGGCTGTAGCATGAGTGATTTCCAGATCTACGTTCCATGGTGGCTGACAATCCCAGGAATCTTCCAACTCAGAAGAAACTAATCGAGCAGCTGTTCTTCCATGAATTCTGTACCCATCTGGATATCATGGTCAGTATGCTTGGAGGTTATCCAGCAAGGCCTCAGAGGTAGAGGACTATTTTTGAGGAAATAGTTGCAGCCTTTCCAAGGTCTTTTAGTACATAAACTGGTAGCATCTGTCAAGCCAAGTGGAATTGGTTCTGTAATTAGTGTAGTGGAAGGGGTATTGTTAATTGCCTACTTTTTTCTTTTCAAGTTAAAATAGACTTGTCTTCCCACCATGAAGGGATAAGAGCCACCCTGTCTTAAGTTTTGGACTTTATAGGTAAATGTGTTCCTCAGTGGAGTTGAAGAGACCTCTTTCTGAAGTCTTAAGAACACTCATTATGAATCCCTTCCCAAAGCCTCCTTGTTAGATCTCACATTTAAGAATGTCTTTTTCTTCCATTTGGATCTTTGAGATGGATCAGTGGGATTCATGTTTAGTCAGGCTACACACAAACTGTGGGGAATGGTTATCAGTTGAGTTTTTAATTTTCTTCCATCAAAGAAAGACTTGTACTAGAGCACCCTTTGAAGTTCCTTCCCTTTCTTATGTTGCTAATGATGAAGGTGGCTATGTAGGATCAGGAAATTCAGTAGTCACTCATGCACTGTTCTTGTCCAATGGGTTGAAGAAGCAAGTCACAAAGTACACAGTTTTTGTTAGCCATAGCAAGCAATTGTGAGAACCTTTTGCTTATGTAATGGATGGGGGGGCGGGGGGAAGAACTGGTAATAATGTGAGCCCATGGAGTCATAGCATGCTCTACTTCTGTCACCTTTAGACAGTCTAGAAAAGTCTTGTATTTATGTGCATGTACCCAGCAATGACAGTATACTATTTCTGCTATTTATGTGAGTCATAATTCATTAACAAGTTAGATTTATATTTACTGAGACTGGTAGCCATAGCAGACCTAGCTTTACTTCTTGGAGATTTCTTAACTTCATCTTAACTCATCCCTCACCTTTCATTGAGTGGTACTGTTACTAACATAAACTTCCATGTTTTTTACTTTACATCCTGTATTTAAAGTGAGTGTGCTTCCTTTCGTATTCTGAAGTCTTATCTGATACAAACCTCTTGTTTTACACCCAGTAGGATTTTTGAACATACAGCTTTTAAACCTATGAGCTGTTAGACTTGGTTCTTGACTCTTATAGTCCCAAGTTCTCCACTGGACCATGTGTGTGTAAGCAAACACTCAAGGATTTTCAGCATCTTGACGTCGATCTTGAATAACTATTAAGGTTTAGATATGATTAATGGGGGTTTTAATTAAACTATAGTTTTATACAAAACTTTTTTCATACAAATTCATTAATCCTACATTGAGCGCCCTTTTTCTAGCCCTATATCTCATTGCCATGGACCATGAAAAGCGAATATTAAAAACAGGGTGCTCAAAAATGGTGTAGGCTGTTTCAGCGGATGTTGTGCTTTATGTGCAATGACATTATCTTCATATCATGTTTAGTAGTGTGAACTTTTAGTCTGATGTTATTTGTAATGTTCTGCCTTCAAAGGTACTTTTACTAACAGAATTCTGGTATTACTTAGTATACAGCCAATTGCTGCTGAGGAAGCAGTGTGGTTCCCATGTGGTTGGAAAGTACCTTGTGTCTTGTATTGGCAACGTCGTCATATTCCTTTAGAGCTTGAAAAAATAGAACCAGGTAATCCAATAACTAGTGATGTTTTTGGAGAAGATAAATCACTGGCGCAAAGAGGAAGAAAACGAATCACGTTTACACCTCTCACAGCAGATGAAATGCCAGGAGAAGGTAAGCCCATCTTTTTCTTTAAGACCTTTAAAAAATGTACTCAAGTAGAAGCCATTTTTCTGTAATATTGTAGTATGCTGTGGCTTTCAAATAATATGCATTTTGTTGCACATTTTACCTTTTTATTCATAGTATTATTTTGGTGTCAAGTTAGTGATATTTTACCAAAATTGCATTTTAACACTTGACACAAATTGCTTTATTATACAATTTATTATTGAAGCTTGAAGACTTTTTTTTTTCTCAGACTTATCTGCAGTCTTTATGTTGAAATTTTAATTCTTTTTAATGTTGCTATTCTGTTGGTATGGTTGAACTAGAAGAATTATCATGTTTGTGCCCTCATGCTTTTGCATAGTGAATGACATTCCATATTAATCCACTTGAGATTTCAGTGAAATCCTGCAAATGTCATCTCCTGAGATTCTGATGACATCATCTTTGGAAAATAAAACAGGTTTTGACATAGGAAAAACCTATTTTTGGTAGTCGCTGTTGAGTCCTCAAAGGAGTTACCCCCATGGTGTGCATGGGAGCACTGGCACACCATGGGGGGTATCTCCTTTGAGGACGAGACAGCAACTATGCTATTAAAAAAGAAGGATTTATATCGTTGGGAAGGAGACTATGTACTCTTACATTTATAAAAGATAGCTGTACAGCAACTATGCTATCAAAAAAGAAAGATTTATATCATTGGGAAGGAGACTATGTACTCTTATATTTATAAAAGATAGCTGTTCTCTAACTTAGGTTACTTTAATCTATAATTGCTTTACATTGCTTGTTTGCTTTGTAGTATATGTATTGAAGTGCTAACTAGTATGTCATATAAGAGAGAAAGCTGAACACTCAGCTGCTAAATAAAGAAAATAAATTTATTAGAGATGGTTTAGAATTATAATAAAATCATCTTTGCCATGATTCTATAAATTTTCCCAGGTGACTTGGTTGCAATGGATGCAGAGTTTGTTAATTTACATCAGGAAGAAGCAGAAATTCGTAGTGATGGCACAAGAACAACTATAAAGCCATCTCAGAAGTCTGTAGCCAGAATAACTTGCATTAGAGGGTAAGGATGAGGACTGTATGGTTGGATTTTTATTTCTCAGTAAGCCCAAAAAATGTTGCATCCAAGGTACACTTTCAATGAAGTAATTGTGCTTATGTATGAAAGGTATGCTTATATTTAAGTAATCATTTTAAAAACTTGAATATACAATGTTACAGATTTTCATTATATTTTGCACCATAATATGAAAAAAAATGCACAAGTGTAATACTGCATTTTTAATTCGTTTTAATCTTATTGCCTTCAGTTTGTTGTTAATTTTTATTAAGGTAATACTTGGTAAAATGATTTTAATGAAAAATGGAGATATTCAGAATTTATTAGCCTGACTAGTGTGAATATTTGGGAATAAAATCTCATTAAATTCAGAGGCAATTTTATAAAGTAGTAAATTGGTTATAAACAAATGAATTACTGTACCTGTTCATTATTAATCATTTATTGTCATAATACATGCTGAAAACTATTTTTTAGATTTGCATGGTGGAGGTTTTCACGACCAATTTGTAGTTAATCACTGTCCCTTTATCCTTAAATCTGAATCTGAAAAAGAAAAGGTGTATGAGAAGAGATTAATTTATGGATAAATAATACTAAAAATATGTACTAAATATGCATTGCATTGAAATTTTAAACTAATGAAATTTTCATTAGTTTGCCTGTTGTTATACTTTTGGATTGAATTATGCATCAGATAATAAGAGTTTGTTCATACAACCCTAGAGGTTTGATGCCAAAAAAAAGCACCCAATATTCATATCAGGTCTATGGTTGTTTTAAGTTCCATCTCTCATTACAGAAATCTGTTAGACTTTGTATAGCTGCCAAAAGTTTACATTTTTCTAGTTTTCAATATAGCAGTATTAATCATTCTTTTGACATTTTTGCAGTACCCCAGTGGCGGTTTTACTATATTAGACCTGTTCACCTAATAGACGATTTTAATATGAATTCTTTGACACTATCACTCTTGCTATGCCCAGTTTTGTGAGATGAAAATTTCTTTTGTGGGTTTTGTATGGTTCTTATAAAAATGTTGCTTGCATTCCCAAAATGTTGATAAGTCTTAAAATCACTAATTTATGTCTGTGTATTACAGACAAGGACCATTAGAAGGCACACCATTCTTAGATGACTATATATCAACCCAGGAGCAGGTTGTTGATTACCTGACTCAATTCTCTGGTATTAAACCTGGGGATCTGGATGCCAATTTTTCACAGAAACACCTCACAACGCTCAAATCAACATACATAAAGCTGCGGTACTTAGTTGACAAAGGTGTGAAATTTGTTGGACATGGATTGAAAAATGATTTCCGGTAAGTGCTGTTTACTTTATTAATCATTAACCTATTTAACTGCATTTTTGTTGATACAGGAGTGATATCTAGCTAAGCAGTTTGATGCTGTCTGGTTATCCTTTGTCAAACATCACTGCTCTGTTACTAGAGCTGAAAATGGTGGAAAGAGAAAGTGCTTTTTAGGATCTCAACCTTTGATATCTGTTATGGTCATTGTGCTTGATATTATATGTCTTGAGATTACAGACTCCTATGAACTAAAGATTCAATTAACCCTTAAACGCTGAGCCTCTATTTACAAAAACGTCTCCCGTATGCGTGTTCGGTGAATTAAGCGCCAGCGAAAAAAGGTTTTTCAGAAAATCACAGCGCTTAGTTTTAAGATTAAGAGTTCATTTTGGCTCCCTTTTTTTGTCATTGCCTGCCTGAAGTTTGGTATGCAACCATCAGAAATGAAAAAATATCAGTATCATATATAAATATTGGAATATATGACAGCGAAAAAAAACATATAATTGTATACAAATCGCTTGTAAGCACAACGGTTAAAGCTAATGAGTTAATTTTTTTAGTTGTATTGTACACTAAATTGCAATGATTTTGGTATAACAAATTGTAAAACGATCAAAGCAACACAGAGAAAATATTATCACAAAATGATGCATGAATTAAGTAGCACGCACGGACGTAAAAAAATGTTTTTCAAAAAATTCACCATAAATCAAAATATTGTGCTAGAGACTTCCTGTTTGTTGAAAAATGAAGGTAATTGATTGAATATTACTAGACTGTAAGTGTTTTAGCTTACAATTGCAGTTTCGACCATTTAAATCGAGTTAAAAGTTGACCGAAAGTCGAATTTTTTCTATTTATTGTGATTTATATGAAAATATTTCAAAACTGATAAAGCTACAACCATGAGTTATTTTCTGTTGTATTGTACACGTGAAATTGCGCACATTTTCATATATAAAACTTATAACGACTAATATAAAGCGGTTGCAAATGTTACGACAACGAGATGAAAGAATTTCTGAGATGTTAGGAAATGAGTTACAGCATGAGCGTAAGGAAAATGTTTTTCAAAAATTCACCATAAATCAAAATATTGTGCTAGAGACTTGTAGTTTGTTGCAAAATGAAGGTACATGATTGAATAATTACTAGAATGTAAGTTTTAGCTTATAATTGCGTTTTTACCATTTTGGTCGAGTTAAAGTTGACCGAAGCTTGAAATTTTGGCAGTTATCGTGATTTATATGAAAATATTTCAAAACTATTAAAAGCTACAACCATGAGTTATTTTCTGTTGTATTCTATGAAATGAAATTGCACATTGCCATATATAAAACTTTATGTAACGACTAATATAAAACAGTGCAAACATTACGACAACGTAATGAAAAGAATTTCTGGCACGGACGTAAGGAAAAGTTTTTAAAAATTCACCATAAATCGAAAATATTGTGTTAGAGACTTCTTGAATTGGTTGCAAAATGAAGGTAAATGATTGAATATTACTAGAATGTAAGAGTTTTAGCTTACAATTGCATTTTCTGACCATTTGGTCGGGTCAAAGTTGACGAAGGTTGAAATTTTGGCAGTTATCGTGATTTATATGAAAATATTTCAAAACTGATAAAAGCTACAACCATGAGTTATTTTCTGTTGTATTGTACGTGAAATTGCACACATTTTTTTGTAACGGGTAATATAGAACAGTGCAAAAATTACGACAAAATGACGCAAGAATTTCTGAAATTTTCGGCGAGTTACAGCGAGTATAAGAAAAAGTTCTTTTCAAAAATTCACCATAAATCGAAATATTGTGCTAGAGACTTCAATTTGTTGCAAAATGAAGGTACATGATTGAATATTACTAGAATATAAGAGTTTTTAGCTTACAATTGCGTTTTTTACCATTTCGGTCGAGTCAAAGTTGACCGAAGGTTGAAATTTTTGTAGTCGACACGGTACATCCACTTGGCACCCAACAGACAATTTTAGTCGATGTATGATACGCCCAGTAGGCATTTAAGGGTTAATGTATTGGAAGCACTTGCATATCATCAGATAGGACATACAGAACATTGAAGTTAGTTGACCTAGCTATCAAACTACCTCATTTTAACATTGTGATAAGAATATAGACATAAAACAGGATTTTACTTTTTTATCAAGCAAAACATGCTTAACACAGTAGACTACTAAAATAAGCATTTAAGTACATATAAAGATGTCAAGGGGTATAGTGTTAGGAAATACAGAAAGTTAAAGGTGTAAATCATGGTACTTGGTGAGAGATAAGTCATGGTAATTGGCGAGAGATACAGAGAAGAGGAGGTGGTAGAGGCAGGGTGTATGTAGAGCAGGTGAAGTCTTCATTACAAGCTTTCCAGATGCTATACAGGGAAAAGAGGATAGAGAAGTCCACAAGGAGACGAGGAGGGAGGCCAAGAGGAGGAATGGAACTGGTAGCTCAGCACTGGAGAATATTCATTACGTGGAACAATAAAGTGAATGAAGAAAGAAAGTGTGGAAAATATAAAAAGGAGCGATGGAAGTTGAAAAGAAATAATGAAACACTGAATGCATTACTTAACAATTATACTAAAAGAAGAAAAATATATTAAATGAAGAAATTAAATATAAAAATACTAAGTGAAGAAAATTTCAAAGTATATTAAATGAAGAAAATAAATATGAACTGGACGGTGCTGACAAAAGATTGACCCGTGAGCAAGAACTATGAAGGATAGAAAAATATGAAGGATAACAAACTGAAAGAGCTTCCTCTGTAAGGAGTTGGCTTAAACCACTTAGGGAACTAGCCATTGAGGACATGATTGGAATATATAACAACATGGTAAATGAGGAAAGGAAAGTGAGTTGTTGCCACTATTAGTTGTTTCCTAACCTCTCTTAATTGCTAGACTAAAGCAACTTAGCAACATGTTGACAGTGAAGCATAAACTGTGTAGTCTCACACACTGGGACAGATCTGCTGAACTAATACACTTCTGCCCAATAATCAAACAAGGATACACTTGTGGTAACATTTACCTTGGTAAACATTAAAACAGTGATGAACCCCATAGGGAGGCTAGTGCCATCAGTGCACCAAATGCGGTGCACTGTAGGCATTTACCGAGGTTCTTTGCAGCATCTCTTCAGCCCCTTTCCTTCCCTTTACTGTACATCTGTTCATATTCTTTCTTCCATCATACTCTCTCCCCTCCCCTAACAGTTGTTTTATTGTGCAACTGCCAGCTTTTTACTCTCAACTTCCCTTTCAGTGCTGAATAACTTCAGGTCTTAGCACTTGCCCTTTGGCCTAAATTTTGTATTTAATTCTTTCATAGCAGTGATAAACTGATAGAAAGAGACAGTATAATTCACAGCACTGAGTCGCATTCATAGACTCTTGATTGCTTTTTAACAGCATTGTTGATAATTCACTTCATCTAAGCAGTAATAAAATATGAATTCAAAGACCAAAGGTCAGTGACTGATAATGCTCATGTTTTCTCGTCTTGAAACACTGTAGGCATCATAGTTATAATTTACATGTCATGTTTACTTTTTCTACCAAGGAACAGGATTTATTTAAGAGGTCCTCATGGACTTAGGATCCCAAGAAACAGTAGTTTAAGGACAGAATTCCACAGGACACTGTATCTTCAGCTTGATTAACCTTCATACCAGTTGTTCAGGCAGTGTTACCAGAGAACATTATTATCCCCACCCCCAATTTGGTTACATGCTCCATCATTACAGTTAACTGTAAAAGTCAAATTGGATTACATGGTCTTTCAGTCATTACAGGTAGCTGTTGTAAATGTCAAAAGTGTCCAAGGAACACAGAGATCTGAAGTCCCAAGCAATGATGGCCTAGGGAGGGGAACACATATTTCCTTATGGCTTGTGTAATGCTGTTTTTGCTTGATGAATGAAAGTCAGGCATAGTTATGGCATATGTATTTACCTCAATTCAGGGTACTGCAAATATAAAAGAATATGATGAGTTCATTGCCCAGGGGCCAGGACCATGTAGTATGATCTGTTGTGATAATTAGCTTGAACATCCAACAGCTAAGTCTTATGTAAGTACAGTGAATGATTATGCACATAATTACACCACCTCACCTCAGTTTTTCTGTTCACTAGAGAAAGTGCAGACATACTTACAGTATCACAACAGATTGAACAAACAAGGAAGCCATTTTACAAGTAGTGTTAATACATACACATAATACAGTTTAGAGTAGAAAGGAGTCCCTTCTAGATTCTCATAGGGCTGGCCTAAAATATTTGCTCATAAATGAGGGGTCAAAATTTAAACTCGGTAATGTACATATTAGGTAGGAAGATAAATGGGGGAATAGACTGAAAGCAGTGGAGCCAGTGGCTAATGGGATGCTACAGGGCACTGTATGAGTCACCTTGTATATAATATCCTCCCACAGGTTTACCATAAACAGTAATTAAGTGGTAGTTTGAAACCAATATAGAAGTGTTAATTTCATAAGTATGATCTTGATGGCTAAAGTTCAATAATCTTCATTTGCCAACTTTCATCCATTTACTTCTTGGCTATTTTAACATATTATTGGGAGTATTTACTGAATAAGCGTATATACTAATTGCATTAAAATTTACAGAGTTATCAACATGACTGTGCCAGCAAATCAGCTAATAGACACTGTTCTCCTGTTCCACATGTCACACAACCGTATGGTGTCACTCAAGTTTCTTGCATGGCATTTTCTTAGTAAGTTTATGCTGTGTATTATTTTCATCTTTTATGTTGTAGTAATTTAGTGCAGTGAAATGGGAATATTTTTGGCAAATTTATATGCAGAAGGGAAGCTTTTTTTTCCTTCTCTTTTGCTGGTTCCTAGTACTATTCCTACCAATTTAGTTAAAATTTAGAAATGTATGCATAACAGTGTTTTAAGTTTTCAAATCATGAACCCATCAATCAGTTTAGCCCAGATTTTGTTCTGTTATGACCCCAGACATCTGTTTTAAGTCTTTTGTAGACAAAAGATTAAGAATAGTTAAGGACCACTGCTAATGCATGCTACTGACCTATCAGTAGGTAATGATTTCGCCACTTCACTCTCACATCAAAGGAATGTGATATAAACATGAGCACTGGAATGGGAAGGTGGCATTCAGTAAAAGATTTAGATGTGTTTGTATGAATTGTTCTTGCAGAATTACAGACCATTGCCTTGTATGGTGGAGTATCCCTTCAGTATGAGCTATTTGTTGAACTTAACTGGTTACTGGAGCAATTGGTAATATCCCTCATTTGCATGCCATGAACAATCACTTTCTTCAGCAATTACCTTGTGACATTGATGTTAGCTTTCAGCTAGGCTGTCCATTGCGCTTGAGTATTTGTGTGTTGATTAAAAACAAAAGTATAAAGGCATTGTGAGAGGTGGGAGCATTTGCATGGATGCTTCATATTCCTTTGGGTGATGTTCCACACAGGTAATTTATACCTATCCCCTTGTATGGGGTACAGTGGTTGGTCTCTGTAAGTGAGAGAAATGTAGCAGGAGAGAGATAGGGATAGGAAACTTTTGCCATTCTCATCAGGAGGGATTACTATTGTGGTGACTCTTGCCAAACCCTTCCAGTTTTCTTTCCCCCAGCTTCGTCCCTATTCTCCCTGGTCAAGGGGGAGGGGGTTAGCAGAGAGTGGGAAGCGCCTGCTACGAATTTTCTGTAGGTAAGAGGTTGAGTACCTTTGGAAGATTTGGCCTTCATTAAATATTCCATAGAGTCCCTCATTTGTTGCATTCCTTGATCTCTTATCTTTGACTCAGAAGGAGTCTGCCAGTGCTGTTGCTCCTGCTACCATCACTAAGAAGGTTGACCTTGTGGTAGTAGTGCTTCCAGCCATAGGTGTCCCTGCTTCTTCTTGAGCTGTAGTATTGATAACTTCCTGCTTTTGACCAGTCTTTCTGTGTTTTGAGTAGAACAAGACCAAAACTAGGAAGGGTAAGCAGCACAAGCACTGTCCACCACCACCACCTCCTCATCATCTTCACCCTCCTTCTAGAAGAGGAACAAGAAAAAGTCCAAGGCCTCTCCAAAGAAAGCCTGTAGAGCTTAAAGTGAGTACTCTTCTCAGTCTCTTGGGAGCAGTAGCTCTTGGACACCTACCAACAGGTGACTGATCAGCTGCTGGCTGTACTAGCATGGGTCTAACGGAGCACATTGTCACTATCTCAGCTTGGTCTGTCGTTGACATGATAACTGCTCACAGTTTTTCCTTTGGTGTTTTGCAAGGAACACACCAGCAGCACTACTCTTGCTTGGCTGGGGCAAGTCCGGCTCAGCCAGGGGTTTGCTTGTGACAGGTCTCCTCTCAGTACAAGCCAGCACCAGGAAAAACAGTTCACTTGTGACCATGCCGCTCCTTCCTCTTCTGGTTTGCCACTGGCCTCAAGGTTGTGTATGTATGGCAGTGAGTGTGCCCTTTCACCTGTTCCCTTTGCTAATACTGATTGGTACTATAGCCCTGAATTTCATACAGAATACATGAAGCCCTCGGCTTGTGTGTTTCACCCAATACCTTTGGCACTGATTGGATAACACAGTACTGGGAATAGGTGCAGCAGCAGACCTGTGACCCATACATGATAGGGCTGTTTTACCTTGTGCATGATGTATGCATGTGTGTGTGTGTGTGTGCGCATGGTCTTCAGACTGTGCACGTTCATGCAAGGTGTGCATGGTAACCTGCTTGCCCAGTGCATGGCATGCTCCCCAAATGTTCTTTTGACAGCTGCATTAGAGGAAGGTAGAAGTCCATTACTTGAGTGGCTTTGTGGGCCAAGGACAACCTTCTTATATTTTGGAAGGGCAAGTGGCACTACTAGGCCTGCAAGATTCGAAGTGATGAGTCACTGAACTGTTGAGTGACAACATAAACATTTACAGCGAGCAGGGGTGAACAGACAAGTGTCCTTAAACCTGTCAGTTGGCAGAGCAGATATGCATGAGTGGACAGTTTACCACACCTTTGAGCTGTTAGCCAGATCCATTGCAGGATGAAGGAATGTTTTGGTAGTTGAGCTCAGCTAACAGATTCATCTAGTAAAGAAGAATAATCTTTTCAGTTTTGCAAGGGATGGATGTTTGAGCTCTCAGAATCTTTGGTGATTGACTTGTTCACCATGTAACTAACACAGAGCTCTCAGTGTTTTGTTCTGTGGTGTCATTAACCTTGCTGGCCTTGGAGGATGCCTCCCAGTTCTCCTGGGACATGGTGAATACACTTTCATCTTCACTTCCTGTCCCATAGGTGGTCAACTGCATGTTGATCACTCCAGGGCTCAAGTAGTTTTCCTGGTCTGCCAGCTGTTGGTAGTCAACCATCCAGGGATAGTAGAGGTGTGTGAGGTCTCTGAATGAAGTTCCATGTAGAGAGAGAAGATCTTCCATTCAGCAAATTGTGGACCTTCTTATCTGCCTTTACTGAACAAGTTGTTCTTAGCCACCACTGTGACTGACTGCCTAGATCAGGCTTTCAGAATGAAAAGCATAGATCTTTTGGATGTGGCCAAACTGTCTATGCTAGTTAGGGCTTCCATCAGTCGTGCCCTTCCTTTACTTCCAGGGAGGGATGTAAGTGATGTGTGTACTCGTTTCAAGTAAAGGTGAGCTGTCTCTCATTACTTTACCCTCTATAGCAGTGCAGGTGCTTTAGTGGACGATTACTGCCATCATGTTGTCTGGATTATGTTTCTGCATAGTGGAATGTTATTGTAGTTCAACCCAACTGTTAATGTCTGGGTGCAGCGGTGTTTTGGTCCTTGCGCTCCTAAATAGCAAAAAGTTTCAATTATTTAAGGATACGTGATGGGTAAGATACTGGATTGTAGAAAACTGGTTTTTCTGTGTTCATCTTCAGTTCTTGAAGCAGTGCCATCACCTATAGAAGAACACTTGATTGTGCTTGTTTTTCCTTTCCCTACCTTTGAGGTGTGATAAACAATGTATTTCTCATTCCTTCTTTGCTTGGTGCTGGCAACTTCTCGTTATTCTCTTGCCTAGGGGTTTCCTGATCTGCTGTTTCTTTGGTTGAAGCACCTTGAGAGCACCCAGCCCTCTTTACTTGTCAGTCACCTTTTCTGTTATACAGCATACTTCTTGCATCTCTACACTAGAAATTCCCATGGATCGTGAAAGAAGTTCTTGCAGGATAGCAGGAATTTAGTGGTGTAATTTTCAAGTGTTTGGAGAACATGCATCAAGGGGAGGAGAATTGTCTATAATTCATAACAGAGAAGAGGGTATCTCTGCTCAGAGTTTGAATTTCAGCAGATCGCAGACTTTTCCTTTTACCCAAGCTGAGCTAGGTCCCTTTTAGTATTTTGATATAAAGGCTGGGGTTTGCCTTGGAAGTCTTTTTATCAGATTGGGTGAGATTTTTCCTCTGGAGTTGTCTGTACACTTTAAGTTATACAGCCTTTGTCTCTTGGAAACTTCTGTCATGAGTGACTTTTGTTCCTAGTGCTTTAGCCTTTTGAGGACATCTTTCAAGATTCTATTCCTTGATTGAACAGAGCCTTTATCTTTCCTGCAAAACAGGTTGTTGCTTGCACAATGGTTCATTAACAGTTTGGTCATCTTTTCCACCCTGATTTCTTGGTAAAATATAATGTTCCAAATAGGAGGAGCAGATGGAGAAAAAACCCTTCTCTGACAGGTAAGAGCTCTCTGTAGAGTTACCTAGAGGACAGGATGTCCTAACCTAACTTTTCTCTTCTCTGTGTCTCCTATGCTCTGTAAAAAATCACCAGAAAAGTGATTTGGCTTAGCCACTGTCAGAGTAGGACTGCACACTCACTTGGTCAGTGCACAAAGAGAGGTCTTTCTGATCTTCCCAATGGCAGGTTTTTCTATTTATTCAGTATTTCTTGCATATATTCTTGATAAGGCCAGTAGGTGAGGGGGTAAGCTTGTAAAATAACAAGCTCCCATCATCACCTGTTTTTTCCTTGAGCTCTTTGACACCAATGCACACAAACTAGTTAGGCATGGTTTCACAACTAGATGCTGAATAATCTTGCTTATGACATGATGTACAACACAGTCTAGACCAGGAAATGATAGGTAAATTAACAGGTGCCAGTTATCCACAAGATAAATTTCCAAGTGGATAAAATATAGCTGTTGCCCAACATATGTCCAAGTTCCATTTTGAGTACAGCAATTCATTTGTTCTTGAAATGGACATGAGTCCGGCATATGGTAGTATGGAATGAAATATTAAAACAGTTTTGGTATTTGGAGGTTGGTGTGGTGCACATCCCCCATGAATACCAGGGGATGACTGTATGTCAATGGGAAAAAATAAAAAATGTCATCCTAAAACATTTAGTCACAAAAATATGAAAATACATTAATTACTTTATGAAAAAATCTGCGAATAGGCAATTTTCCACGAATATGTTCCACAGAAAAATCCACGAATAATTGAACCCGTGAATGCTGAACCGTAAATAAGCAGAGGTTGACTGGAGAGAGAGAGAGAGAGAGAGAGAGAGAGAGAGAGAGAGAGAGAGAGAGAGAGAGAGAGAGAGAGAGAGAGAGAGAGATATTAATTCTCACTAGTGTGGGACCCATTTTCTTCCCATTCCCTCATGTTAACCATATGTAAACAAAGTTTTACAGTTGTTTGTAATAATTACTTTTCAGCTATATTAAATGGTTTTTAGGTAGCTTAATGCATACTGACATCCCTTAAGAGGCATTTAGTGTCCCTATAAATACAATCCTTTTATTTCACTGCCAACCTTCCCACCTACTGATTATTTTAGCCCCACCTATAGGCTACAGATGAGGCAATAATGGAGGGAGTTGGTAGGGAGATTAAGGAAATCCTAGGTGGGGAGGATCTTGCCTATTTAATAATAATCATGCCTAAGACAAAATCGAGAAGTTTGGAACATTTTCCCAAATTTACATTTGCTAAAATTTTCTTTCAAATGAAATTTTTTTATATTTATCAGATTTTCTTTCAAAAGAAATTTTTCTGTTTCTAGTATCACTGAATTAGTAGGGTGTGTGAAGTTTTGTCTGTAATAAAGAGAAAGATGGTGTGTTAGAGAATTTTCAGAGTATTCCTAAGTCATTCAAGTATTTTTTGCAATACTAACACCAATTTTTCCCTCCACCAGAAATAAAAATCCAAAGTGTTACACATGACAGTATTGAAGATGCTAGGACAGCACTTGCACTCTATCAGAAATATTGTGAATTAAAAGCCAGTGGTGATCTTGTTATGGAGCTACAAAATCTCTATGAAGCTGGGAAAAAGGCACAATGGAAGGTACCTGGAGAAGAAGAAGATGAATAAAAGTTTTTCGTATAGTGTTAAGTTATAGAGGAAGCTTAGGGGTGGTTATGAAGTAATGGTGAATGTTTGAAAATGGTGTATCATTTTTGTGTAGATGATTGCCATATCCAATATTAATAATAGGTTGATGTGTATAGAGATTTAATAATAAGGTGACTGAGGATGATTGACTACCATCTGTTTTTGACAAAAAAAAAAAATAGGCAGTTTGATACTTAAAAGATGTTCATGGTACAAATGATATTTGGTTTTATGAGTTTTTCCTTTTGTACTTAAAGGAACTATCACTAATTTTAATGTAAATAGGTCAATACGGTATTAAATTTTAATCTGTACATAAAGTGCAAATTACTCTGGAGTCAAAACATTTGTGGTTTTGAAACACGCCTTTGTACATTCTTTTTTATAATTAAATAAAATGTATTTTTTATACTTTTCTTTTATTCATTAACCTGTTGCATTAGTGTCATTTCAAGCTTCTTGATGAGCTGTGGGGAATTACAGCAAAGTCCCTGACTAATGTATATGCTCCTGCATTTACATCTACAGACTGCTGTACATTTCTCATTCTCTTGGCATCACACTGACTCAATGACAAGGTGATCATTCAGCAGAAGAAACACACTGTCCTTTCTGATGTAGACAAGTTTTTTGTATACTTGTAATTACTGTATATTCAAAGATACGTGTGCTTCAAAAAGCTGCCCATCTGGCCCTTTAGGTTTTCTCAGGGCTGGTATACTGGCATGTTATACCAGATGGGGATATTTTACTATATCCTTTACAAACCTGGCAGGGATTATATAGGTCTTTGCAACTGAAAAGATAACATGGATGCTCTTCATACTTCTGTCAAAACCTCCATAATTCAGTGGGTATAACACTTCACTCCAGGCCACTCACAGCTTTAGAATGACATACATAATAAAAATGGTGAGGTCTCAAGTGGCTAGAATGTCACTAGCATAAGGACTTGAACAAGAGCAGCCATTGCACAGAAGTCTCATGATTTTTGAGAACTACTGAGCCAGGTCTTGTCAACTCCCAAGTAGCCACATCAATTTGAACAAGAGATCTGTCATTGGTATAAGCAGTTCTCTTAAAATTTGTGCCTCAAAGTCTCATGTGATTTGACTGGTGTTAAACAGGGAAACACTATGTATATATCTCGTGATTGTGTGTTGACAACTTTTGTCTGATAACTCTCAAACATTTGTTATACATAACAGATGTCTCCTTTGATTATACCTCAGCAATGACTGATATATATTCTTGAACTGTCACATAACACTGGTCAATGGTGTCCATTACAGGTGGATTACATCAACTTATAAATAACATATCTTGTGTAGGATTAGGTAGAGGATAAGGTTGCACAAGGAAAGTATGACACCATAGGGGTCTAATTAGCAAGAGGGTAGTGCTGTCAGTGCACCGAACATGGTACACCAGGCATTACTAAAGGGCGTTTACATTATCCCTTTGACCCTGAGCTGCATCTACTTTTTTAGCCTTTTACTTTACCTCCATTCCCTCTTCCTTTCGTAAATCTTGTTGTCAAACACCTGTAACAGTTATGTCTTAGCTCAACACCTTTAGATCCTTGTACTTCATTTCCTTTAATTTCTGGATCTGTTTATCTTCCTGTCCAGCCACTCCAACTCCCTTTTTTCACTCTTACTAATTGCTGAATGACTAAAAATGACCCAGTGCTTGGCATGACAGACTCATTTTCATAAATCAAATCAAAACCATAGGTATCTACATGAAAACACCTGTCATTACTTTTTGGTTATAAGTTATGATTTAACTTTAAAAACTAAGAATTGATTGGGTAAGTCAGTGTATTTGAACCCCAAGGCACGGGAAAAGAAAACAACATTTACATTAGGACGAGAGCTTGACATGAGCTCATGGCTGGGAGTTTATATGAAAGAGATAGTCAGACCAGGAATTTCATCTGATATGAAGTACACCACGAGATGCAACTTTTTGGCCAAGTCTTAACTAATGCATGGCAAAAACTAATTAACCTTTAGGGCTGATATGAAAGTAAAAACATTAGTTAGACCAAGACAGTCAAACGAAGGGCACCTCTTTAATGTTACCCTGGCTCTTTGACTGGGCTGTGGATAAAGTTATAATCTTTAATGGTGTAGCATGTCTAAGGATAGGACCACCTTAAGCCACTATGTTACCCTCTTGATATAAGGAATTTTGTTCTTGGAGTTAGATCTGAACAACTACAGTGAAGGAGATGTTAAAATGAAGTGGGTATGACCCACACAAAAATCAGCAAACATGATCCTTTATAAATGACTAGTACACACTACCTAGCTTATTAGAGGCAAGTCAAGCCCTGATGTTTTGTGAGGAGCTTAACTATGTACTTGGGGATGATGGGAGGCTTCAAAGCTACCAGATACTTCCACTATAGTTTAATAAGTCGATGGACTACCTCGGCCATCAATGTGTAAACTGGATGAAGACAAGCAGCTTTCATATTTAATGAAAATTAAGATAGGAGGCACTGCTTATGTGCAAAAGTTGAATAAAATACTTAGGAAAATTATTTTCAGTCGTCAAAACAATGCTCTTATAAACGTTTGAGGGAGCCTTTCCCTGGGGATTTTCTTAAAACTGCCTTCATAGAAGTGTTTGCATTGCAAGAAAAAACTTAATACTATATTTGGTTGTTGAGAAGTCAATTACAACCAAGATCCCATCAAAACCAGCACATCTGCTCCTCAAGGCTAAAGCAGTCGCATCCACTTACAAGCATGTTCAACTCCTGCTAATGTGACCTAACCACCAGACAAACAAGATGAAATAAGATAGTACAGCAGTAGTTATCTTCATGGAAAGACCGTAAGAGTTTTAATTCTCCGAATCACTTTCAACCAAACAAAGATACTTACACAACCCATGGCAGAACGACTCAGAACACCAATTTCAAAAGAAGAGAGTTGTAGTAACTTTGAAGTAAGGATTAATGATGAAATTTTAAAATTAGTATGGATTTTTACTTTAACTACAAAGGTAAAAGTGATATGTAATACTTGATACATTTGCGTGAATTTACCAAGCACTAAAAATACATGAATAAAGTTTTTCTTTTATGTATCAGTCATATTGATTGTGTCATAAAATTTCCATAATTTCGTACACATACAGTACACTGCCATTCACCCCTACCTTGCAACATTCTTGCACTTCCTGGATAGTAATGGCCTTCCCTACCAATGCCTCTTTTGAACCATCCACCCAACCCTTTCTCAGTCTCCTTCTTCCACTTCTGAATTATACACGCCATTCATCAACCTATCATTATCCACTCTTTTCATGCACTCGAACCATTTCAAAATACTCCGATCCATCTTTTCATTTATGCTAACTCTTTTGCCACTTTTATCTAACTAAATCTCTCTTCTTATCTATTTTTCTTAAGCTGCGTACCCTACGCAAGCTGTTCATTGCAACAGCTTCAACTTTTTACCTTTCATTTATGTTTAAAATTCACTCTTTACTTCCATACAGGACAGCTGGCACAAAAATCTCTTCCAACATTTCCCCCCTGGCTTCCACAGATAACCCAAGTATCTTACAAAGTTTTCGCATACACCCCACTACCTTTTTTTGCTTTACCTATTCTGTGACTCGCCTCTTCTCTCATTCTGCCATCATCCACTGTGCATTTACTCTTAAATGCTAGTGTGAATCAAGAGCTCCTATTCAACTATCCATATTAATATCCATTCCTTGCTCTTGTTCAGTTACTCTTGTAAACACTCTCAAACTCCTTTAACAGTTTCTCTTCACTATCGTCAATCAGCACATTACATTCCATTCAAGAGTCATTTTCTTTAATAAAATTACCTCCACGATGAATATAATATGCTTGCGAATATAATATGCCAACGGAAACTGTCACTAATGAGCATGAGCTACTTATGGCCACTTGCAATTGAATTAAGGAGGCTGACTTCCATGCATGTAAGCGTAAGGGCCACTGTAGCCATAAAATTCAGACATACAATATTGGGTAGGACAGTAGCCTAGTCGCTATGAATGAGGCTAGAAATCTAAAGGCCTGTCTTTTATCCCAGACTTTTTGGCAATTCCTGTAGGGACTTGCTTTTGAAGAGGATGCACTTCTTGTAAATAGGTGATGAATGGAGAAGGGTTTCCTTACAGATATGAAAATTCAAGAGTAAAGCACCAGTATCAGTGAAAACCAGATGAATTTACTCAATGAGGTCAGTGTCCATGATGTAAGACAACTTTTGAAGTTGAATCGTTGTAGAAGTAATCTTGCTAATCCACCGCTGATTAAATGTGTCAGTTACCTCACTGGACACTCTTATAATGATTATTTTGTTAGCCTTTCTTTAGGCAAAGAGGTAACACATGTCTGTTGATCAAGGGTCTTAAGAATATGGCTCATGACTATGATAGAACCCAGGTAAGACGTGTAACAGTAATTTGCTAACTAGTACATAGTGACACTGCATTAATGTAGTCACTGCATCAGTGCAGGTAGCCTCGTCTTACAGAAGATACCATGTTGAATATACTGTACTGTATATGGTATTAGGCATGAATGGCCTTTTGCACAGTTCATATAACAATCACCTTACAAGCACTATAGACAAATTCACGTTCCACAACTTAACACAGCTACGTTTTACTACCAGAGCGCAGCCTAATGTCCTATAGCATAGCTCCTTCACAAAGTGGAGTAATACAGCATCAAATTATTCAGTCTGTTATATGGGTAAAATAACAGATGGGCACATAAGGTCTGTACTGTATAGAGCATGAACATGGGCACTAACAAGGAAGCTGCAAGAGAGTTTGAGGTGTGAACACAGAATGTTAAGATTCATGGCCGAGTATGGTGAGAAGGTCCTATTACAAATGAGGGACTGGTGGAAAGATGTGGTATCAAAGAGACTGGAAAAGAGACTAAGATTTCAATACTGAGATGGTCTGGGCACGAGCAGGGATGAGAAACCATTGGTCAGGATAACTATAGATATAGAAGTAACAAAAAGAAAATCTGTAGGAAGACCCAGGAAATCACGGAGGGAATGGGGTGGATGAGGACTCGCAACTGAGGGAAGTTCAGTCAGAAAGAGCAACGAACAGAGGGAGTGGTGAGAGCCCCTTTTGTGTGTCTAACACCATAAAGGCAAAATCGAACGTAAAGGAGTTCATGGTAATGAAGATGAAGATGATGACTGAATGAATGAATGGCTCCATAAAGCACTCTAATCGTGGTGTACATGTAACACTGTTGCCTCACTTTGGACCAAAATTATTATTGTCCATAGCACTGAAGCCTTGTAGTGTATATCCAGGCAAGATCTATGGACAGAGGGGTTACCAAGGATTTTACCGCCCCATTGTAGATGGTGGCAAGATAAATCAGAGTATCTAAAGAGTGGGGCCACAGCTACTAATCTTCTTTTGGGGGAGGTCCTTCATCCTTTGACTTCTAACAACAATTTACATGGCAGCAGAGCAGTAGAGGTAACTGTGATGCAAGGAAATTCATTTTGTCCTTTAACCAAATATTTGCGACTGGATAGTTTCTTCTCAATTTGGAGCAATCTAAATAAAATAACATTATGAAACCACGGCTCAGTATGTTTGTGAGATCTTAACTCCCATCAAGTTCCCAAAACAGGTTGATGGTACCCGACAACACAATACCATGAACAGCAGAACTTGTAACTAGCAGAGGAAGGGCCCAAGGAAAGGAGTCAGAGCTATGAATCCAGAGATAGGACAGAACAATGTCCTGTCCCAAATTCCACAAAATTCCAAAGGCTACAATAGGCACGACATGCAGCAATCACGAAGAAACAGAGGACATCAGACATGCAGCAGAAAGGAGGCCATCACACAGACCCAGAAAGCCTACAAGCAGTACACATTCCATACCTGCTTGATAGCTGGACTTCAACGGAGCGTCTGATGGCAGTGACGGTGGTACACAAAGTTCTAAAATAGGAATCTTGTCATTTCATCCTTGGGATTTTTATCATATTACCATGATTGTTGCAAAGAAAATATACTGGCGATTTGATCTTGATCTTGCCAAGCAATTCTCTCACGAGACCCACAGAGGAAATGTATAACCAGTGCTCTAGGCAGTTTGTGGAATTTTTTCCACAATTAAGGAAGCTTATTCCTGGTTCCCTGTCAACTATTCCAATTATTAGTACCAAATTTGCATTTTTTCTCATTTTCGTGATGTTTCCAAGTTTACCCCTTGCTATTCTCTATGTATAACGACATTTTGCCCCGAGTATCCATATTCTGATATGAGTACTTTTAAAGAAACACATAAGACATTATTTTCTCTTCGTATCCTAGGAAGTTAATTTCATTCATCCTTCGTTATAAGAAGAATATTAAAGAGCATACTCAGAATATTGTACGAGTAATCTGGAAATGCAGTTAATACTAATATATATAAAAAAAAATCTTATTTGTTCTCTACCCCTTATATTATTACCTCACCTTTCCCACAGAGAGTTACGTATATCAAATTTCACTTCCTCCCGCTGGCTATAAATTCTTCAGACGTAAAAAGCCAAGCAAAAATCTTTGGAACTGCATGTAATAATATTGACTATTCTTTCTGTCCTTATTTGGACTTCTCGACCGCCTCAGTTCCTTCACATAACATCAGCAAACCTCATAATGAGTAAGTTCTTTCGCTTCAATAAGACAACGCTAAACTACCAATTCAAGCACGTTTTCTACGAACAGCATTTCCTCCTTCAGGCAGTGCCACTTGAAATACTCCATTCCGTTTACACTGCATACAAAACCCAATAATGTTTTAAGAATTCTAGAAAGCAGAAAAATCCCAAGAGATGCAGTAACAACTTGCAGATATCACCTTTTTAAAGTCCATACTATGGACTATACGCAGAGCTGTTTCAAACTTATTACATTTCTGTACGGTCTCTACAGATATGGATCGTCAGGGGCCTTTGTTTGTAATCTTTTTGACAGTCACAGCCTCACAAGTCACGAGACTTTTATAATTTGTACTGGAATTGGGCTCATTGGTTCCAGAAATTAGTAGTGATGTGATGGTGTCGTCATATGACAGAAATTAAATCAATTTTAAGACTCCAACTCACAGTCAAGGGTGTTAACAGATTGTGTTGATTACTTCATAAAGCTGAAATGTCTGTACTGAACTGGCTAAAGAAAGGAAAAGGTAAGTAAACCAGGCTTCCTTTTATGACAGTAAAATAAGATCAGTGATAGGCCTAAATATGTTAAAAAGAAGTTTTCGTTTACTGTATTCCTAATAGGCCTAGTTTAGATTTTTAGTAAAGTTCAGTTTGCATGAATGTTGATTGCGTGCATGAATGACGTATGTATGTAAGTATACATGTATATAGCCTATGTATATATATACATATATATATATTGTCAATTCAAGCCGCCCCCTCAAAAAAAAAAAAAAAAAGCCAGAAAACGCATTTCAAGTTTGGTGGACAAATGGACCTTTTTGTTCTGAGTGGTATATTAGGGGAAATTTCCCTTGAACTAGACAAGAGCTAAAATTTTTTTTTTTTCCCAAATATATTGTAGACCTTACTGAAAATTCTCATAAGGCCTCCAAACCAAGCCAGGAAACAAGATAATGCTATAAACTTACGTTTTATTCTAAAAACTCTTTTTGGGGATTTGGTCTGAAATGGACCTTTTGGCAGGGATGTACTCAGTTATATGTAGGCTATGTAACCTATGTGTGTGTGTGTGTGTATATATATATATATATATATATATATATATATATATATATATATACTCATATATATATATATATATATGTATATATATATATATATATATATATATATATATATATATATATATATATATATATATAACGTTCAAAAAAGACTCGGCCGCAAAAACAAAGGAAAGAGTCAATAGGTCAGAATCAATAATATGTAACACACATAAAACAAAGCCACTCCAAAATCTAAAAACATAACAGCCACCTCACACGTCTCGAACTGTAGACCTACCCGCCCAGTTCTCCTCGTTGCTGGGAGAAAGGGAGCTGGGGACTTGGTAACATGTACACATTCGCTACCGGGGTCTAAGCGATGTCAGGCAGGGCAGCCGATCGAGGCTACGGACTACCCCACCGCCAAATCAAAGTTCTTCAAAAGAAGGCATCGTGCTTACCCCATATGAAAATGGGAAAAAAGCACGTTAAAAACGAAGAATATAATATATAAATTTGTAGCTGAACATAACTTGCCATTGAGAATACTTGAACATCTCCCAAAATTCATTGCTTCTGTAGCTCCAGATTCAAAAAATTGCAAAGGAAATTCACTGCAGCAGAACTAAGGGCACTGAGTTTATTACGAAAAAGATAGGCCTAGAGAGTTTTAATCAAGTTGTTGAGCATTTAAGATCAAATAAATATTCCGTGATCCTTGGCGAGAGCACAGATGTTTCTGTTACTAAACAACTAGCTGTGTGGTCAGAACAGTAGATGAGGAAATTCAAAAGGTTAAGGACTTATTTTTACAGCTAATTGATGTTACTGATGCAACAGCTGATGGGATATATAATTCACTGGTTGATTTCTTTACAAAACATAATATACCTTTTGCTAATATGATTGGTATGCTGCAGATAATGCTGCAGTTATGATGGGAAATGTTGGTGGGCTGAAGAGAAAGTTAGAGGACAAAGTTCCGAATCTGTTTGTAATGGGTTGTATTTGTCACTCCCTACACTTGTGCTCTTCTAATGCTTGTTTAAAAATTCCAATAACTGTTGAAGATCTTTGCCGAGATATATACAATTATATATATTTCACAGCCCCAAACGCATTTCACAATTCAGGGAAATGCAAAAGTTTGCAGAAGTTGAGCCACATAGGTTACTGCACCCATCACAAACAAGATGGCTGTCTTTACAACCTGTTGTGGAGAGAATTCTGGAACAATGGCCAGCTCGTTTTATTTTTCCAAGCTGCCTCTTTGGAAGACCATATACAGTCAGCTTCAACAATTCTTAATGCCCTTGGTAACCCCATATACAAGTTGTATATAAGTTTTCTAAGCTATATCCTTCCCATTGTTTCCAAAATTAACTTATAGAGTTTCAAAGTGTATGAAAATCTAAGTAGATACTACAAAACAATTTTAGGGAATTTCATCAAAATTGAAGTCATATTGTCATCTTCTGATGTATTTACTATTGATTGTGCTAATATTTCATCCCATTTAGATGAAAGTCAGTGGTATTTTGGAAGCAAATTTGATGCTGTAGTGAGAGAGGAAAAGGGGATTTCTGTGGAAGAACTTAAATACTTGAAGAAAAAATGTTTGGACTTTTATATTGAACTGTGTTCGCAAATGCAAAATCGCTTTAGTTCATTTAGTGAAATTTTGCCATTATTCACGGCATGCAATCCATCAGTTGTTTGTGGCAAGGTCATAACAAATCTTATTCCTTGAATGAGAAATTTTCCAGACTTAGTGAATGATGCTGATTATGATGCCATCATTAATGAGTGGAGGGCACTGCCATTTTTTTATAATCAGACTTTTTCAAAAGACCCAGTGGAGTCTTGGTTTTAAGGTTAAGAGAGAGAAAAGTGCATTTGGAAATTATGTATTCCCTTTAGTTTCAAAATTGATGATCAACGTGTTGACCCTTCCTCATTCAGCACCAGCAGTTGAGCATATTTTTTCTAAAGTCAATCTCATAAAAACAAGAATAAGAAACAGGCTGAACACGGTTACTATTAATGGACTTCTATTAACAAAAGAAAATGGAGGAAACACTCCATGTTTTGAATGGGAGCCAACAGCAGAAATGGTAAATTATAATATCGCTGATAAACTGCATACTGCTTCCAGTGTTCATTCCTCAGATGATGATGATACATAATGCACCGACAACATCAATTTTCTTTCATTTTTCCAAGCAGTAATATTCTTTATAAGTTAATCTAATTTTTCATTAAATACTGTTAGTGGCATTGGATTTATTTAAGTATCAATACATGTAAAAGCTGTGTAAAACGCGTACCATAATGCCGATAAATTCATAATCTAAGACAGACTTAGTATTATTTACACCATTAAATTCCAGGGAAGACATTATGCATTATACATAAAAAACAAATTACCAGTGATGAAGAAGGTAAGTTTCAAGTATGGTTCGTCAGTAATTTTGCTTTTTATTATCACTATTTCATTATATTTATAATGAATTTTTACCTTTAAACACATAGCACTTCATAACAATATGGTACATTTTAAGGAAAATGGTACTTTCTTTGGTACATTTTTGGAAAAATTGGTACATTTTTGGTAAAACTCATCTCTGTGAGCAACAACACTATATATATATATATATATATATATATATATATATATATATATATATATATATATATATATATATATATATAATATATATATATATATATATATATATATATATATATATATATATATATATATTTAACTTTATTACATATGCAATTGTTCTGTGCGTTGGTAGAATTACTAAAAGGACCTCATTCAAAATGGATGGTATCTAATGGAGTATTTATTTAGAAAAAGTTACAAGCTTTCTTGGACACACAGTCCACATTATCAAGTATCCGTACCTACTGATACTTGATAATGTGGACTGTTTGTCCAAGAAAGCTTGTAACTTTTTCTGAATAAATACTCCGTTAGATACCATCCAATTTGAGCGAGGTCCTTTTTAGTAATATATATATATATATATATATATATATATATATATATATATATATATATATATATATATATATATATATATATATAGTCTCGGTAATTGGCTACTTGGAAATCTTAGCTTAATGATAAATAATATTGCCAAGACCAGGAAGAACATTCTTATTGTACAAGCTTTCAGGTATAAAACCTCATCATCAGGCTGAAAAAACCGACAAGGATGAGAATCAATAAAATTACAATAAAATGAATTGTCATAATAAATCTTCAGCAAAAATACTAACGAAATATATAAAATGAACAAGTAAATACAAACTAAAAGGGTGAGACGTAAAATAACGAAAAATTAAAAACACAAACATAAAAATATGAAAATAAAACTAAAGTGAAATGTAAACAAACTACCACTCACAAAGTAAAATATTTAACGACCTAATTGAGTACCTACTATGAAATTACACGATAGCTAGTTGAATACCAGACGAGTTGTTGTTCAATTCCGGCTTCATCTTTTTAATAGTCAGCGACTCTGAAATTAAAAGGTCCAGTCTATTTGAACAAAAAGACGGTACCCGAAAATCCAGGTCAGTGAAAGGATGGTCTTGTGTTAAACTGTGTTAAACCTCAGATCAACTGCAAAGCCCTCTACCGACAAATAGACAGCATCGAGGAAGAGCTTCGTCAAATCAGGGCACAGAAGCAACCTTCAGCTGCTACCAAGAGACGCGCAAAAGCCCTGGCTAAAACTCCAGCAATCAAGAAGCCCCTAAGTAGAGAAGAAGCACATAAGACAATGAGGATTGAATCTGCAGCCAGACTCCGAAGACTGGAGCAAGACGCTAAAATGGTAAAAAATCTCTACAAGATAAACTCTGTCACTTGAGGACTCCGCAATTTTAGGAAGACGGCTGGTTTGCTATAATTATAGTAAGAGAAAGAAGACAGGACACTTTGATGTTGAGAAAGCTTGATGGAAATCATTCCTGGACACAGCTGTGGAAGAATCCCTAGGCGAAGAAGAGATTACAGCGACTGGTTGGACTGGTGGTAAGTGCCCGAAGATTGGACTCTCCTGCCACATGATACCCTCTGGATGGGGTATCAATGCCCACTCACATATGCTAGGAAGGCAACCACTGGCGCGGCGTAAGAACCCGTAAGTTTCATGCCCACTTCATATGTGAACTGGGCTATGCATTGCATATTGGATCCCATTTTTGCATATACTCCAGTGGCAACCTCTGGCGCGGCGTAAGAACCCGTAAGTTTAATGCCTTTTATATATGCAAAATATGGGTTATGCAGTGCATACTGGATCAAATTCTTGCATATACTCTAGTGGCAACCTCTGGCGCGGCGTAAAAACCCGTAAGTTCAATGCCTTTTATATATGCAAAATATTTGATCGCAGTACGGCAGGGGCACCAAGACATCGAAGGGCGAGCCATCAGGAGTCGCTGTAGTTCACCGTCGTGGGATTTGGAGATCGAAAGTTTCCTGTCTGTAGCAGAGGACTGATTGAATTGTGGATGTCATCAAGGAACCAGACGTTTCCAACAGTGAGCAGAGAAATGGCTGCATTTTGGAATGTCAAGAAATCTCCTGTTTTCTGTCAATCGCAGAGGAATGATCTGGAAGTTCGTCACTGATGTAGGATCATATAAACTGAGGATTCCATCTCTCTTGGCTAGCCGATGGAGCTGAGAATGGGGAAGGGTCCACCCCTGGCAAAAATAAACCCCCATTCAACGAAGCTCTGTTGGCGAGGATGCCCCAGGGGTGAGATCGCTTGCGATCGTTAAAGGCCCATATATATATATATATATATATATATATATATATATATATATATATATATATATATATATACATACATACATACATACATACATACATACATACATATATATATATATATATATATATATATATATATATATATATATATATATATATATATATATACATACATATATATGTGTATATGTATATATATATACATACATACATACATACATATATGTGTATATGTATATGTATATATATATATATATATATATATATATATATATATATATATATATATATATATATATATATATATATATATATATACATGCAAGCGAATCCACAGGAAAAGTCAGGCAGAAGTTCAGTAGTACCAAACGCTTTCACGTTTATTGACGCATCGTCGGGGTACGAATGAGACAAAAATATGAAGAAGGTTACAAAGTAAACAAAAAGAACACGAATACCAGATGGTCAGTTGTCAAGGGTAATAAACAGAAAGTTAATCCAGGATAATCCCGGATCGAGCTGTCACAAACTGAACCTAAGACCACACAAAAGAAATACTAAAGTTTAGGCTTACAAAATCCAAAAACATGTATAACCTTGAATACCAGATGGTTAATTGCCAGGGGTTAAACAGAAAAGGTTAATCCACGGTAAATCCGGGATCACGCGGTCAAAAACTAATCCAAATATATACTTAACCATAGGGCAAGCGACTTCTTACGCATTCAAATTGCAGAAACGTATATTAATTTTGCTTATATTTATCAACAACTTTTTTAATTATTAATGCATCAAGTTTAAATAAACCAAGACTTATATTTAGAACACTTTCATTATTTGACTTAATAAAACAAGATTCGATGATATTCCTTTTAACCGTGTCATTGCACGGGACTAAAGGTCTTGCTTTACTCCAGTTAATAGGATGATCAAAATCTCTCATATGTACGAATAATGCATTCGATATTTGGCCAGTTCTCACAGAATATTGGTGTTGTTTGATTCTTTGTGAAAGTGGTTTTCCAGTTTGTCCATAATATATTTTATCACATTTTTTACAAGGAATTTCATAGATGCAGCCAGAAACATCTTTAGGAGAATTTTTGATCACTAAACTCTTAACATTAAAATGACTGAAAACAACATTTATGTTGAAAAGCTTTAAAATTCTAGGAATTTGTAAAAACCTTTCATCATACGGTAATTTGAGAATATTATGCTTACTGAATTCAAGCTTGTTATTAGTTAAATAAAATGTTTTCCTGGCTCTTTTCCGTGCTACATCTACAAAGGTCCTTGGGTATTTAAGTTTCAAAGCAATATCATAAATAGTTTTGATCTCAGTATCAATGAACTGCGGACTACAAAAATGGCTGAAAAGGTGAAATTTCTATCATGTCTATGGACAGTTACATCAAGAAAATTCAAATTACAATTTCTTTCTTCCTCTACAGTAAATTTGATAGAAGGGACTAAATTATTTAGCTTAACGAGAAATTTCTGGAGATTTTCGTGAACTGGCCAGATACAAAAAATGTCATCTACATACCTAAACCATATAACTTTTCGGGGCAAAATTCTTGGTAAGAATTTTATCTCAAAAAATTCCATGTAAATATTGCTAACGACAGGAGATAAAGGATTACCCATAGCCATACCAAACTTTTGTACAAAAAATTCTCCATTGAAACAAAATTTACTATCTTTGATACATAACCTTATAAGTTTTGTGAGGTTTGCTACAGTTAAGGGAATGTCATAACTTACTAATTCTTCCTCAAAAAATTCCAGTAAATCATCAACCGGCACTTTTGTAAATAAAGAGACAACATCAAAACTAACCATAGTAAAATCAAATTTCAAATTCAAACTATTCAATTTGTCTATAAAGTCGACATTATTTTTTTATATTCGTATTAGAAATGTTTCCTACCAATGGTGTAAGAATTTTTACAAGCCATTTAGATAAGTTATACGAAACTGAGCCTGTTGAACTAATGATTGGTCTAATAGGGTTACTGATTTTGTGCGTCTTGACTAAACCGTAGAGATATGGTAGGGAGGGGCACTGAGTGGTAAACTGTTTAATTAAATGGTCAGAGCCCTTAAAAATGGATTTAATTTGTTTGCTAAAATGAAAGTTAGCTGTCTGTGTGGGATCTGACCCCAGTTTCGTATAAGTTTCACTATCATTCAATAATGCCATTATTTTATTTACGTAGTCACTTTTATTCATTATTACCACTGCATTGGACTTATCTGCCTTTGTTACTTGCAATGTTTCGTCTTTTTTAAGGTTTTTGTAGGCCTGGAGAAATCGTACGGGAACATTTGGGGAAGAAGGCTTGGCCATAGCACCATACACAATACCTTTACAAATATTGATGTCATCAGGACACAAATCATGGCTAAATTTTTCCAAATAACCGTCAGAAACACCAAAACTTAATACATATCCTAAAGTTTTGGTGTTTCTGACGGTAACCTAGACTATGTTAACATTTCAAAATCATTTTGTTATTTGGAAAAATTTAGTCAAGATTTGTGTCCTGATGACATCAATATAGTGAAGGGTTTTATAAGCTCTTTAGACGACGGTATGGACTAGTGAAGGCTTTATAAGCTCTTTCGACGACAATGTGGACTAGTGAAGGGTTTCATAAGCTCCTTCAACGGCAATCTTAATGGCTGAGGCGTCACTCAAAAATACTTTTTTTTAAGTCTGTGTAACCCTGTGCAACTCTTAAACAAACTCTCCAACTTTTCGGAAATATAGAGGCAAAATGAAAAAAACACAACGAAGTTACTGATAACCACTACGTGTAGGCTGTGAATTCTTTAGTCTAAGTAAAGTCCACCTGTCTTATTTTCCCGGAAATTTAAAATATCTAAACACTCAATAGACAGTACTGTCATGTTGTAAAATAATGCGATCGTTATTTTTTTTCATTTTATAATAAAACTGAGCCAGTATTAGACTCTTATAGTTGACCACGTTCCACCAACCTCAAAATGTTATTATAAACAATAAACTGAAGAAGAGAGATAATTAGAAATAGAAACCGCATTAACAGAAGATGGCATCCATACTACTACTACAAAGGCAGGACAAACATTTATTTCCGTTGCTAGACTTCGCTCCCCTTCTCTCTCTTATTCATGACTTAACACACCCGGAATAATTAGGCCCTTCTACCAAGAAGGTAACTTGTTGCACAATATGCCAAACAAAGGTGAGGTGGTCAAATATTCCTGGCATTTGCCTCTGGCAACACCAGAATTCCAATAAAATAATTCCGTTGACTTTTATCATTTTTCGCCATTTCGTAAGAACCTGGACTGCGAAAAGATACACTTTACGAACACACGGTCTCACTAACACACAAACACACACATAAATACAAAATCACACTCACTCACACACACATACACTCACTCTCACTGACTCATTCATATATATATACATTATATATATATATATATATATATATATATATATATATATATATATATATATATATATATATATAAATAAATATTTATGTATATATATATATATATATATATATATATATATATATATATATATATATATATATATATATTCATTTAAACACACGAGAGACTTTTTATACCCAAAATTATCAATTGACAGTGAGTTAATTTTACTCTGGAAATAACATACACCCAAGGGGAATTATAAATAAGTGCATCTGCCATGGTCAGGATTCGGTTGAGTCGGCTGTCTTTTGCTGTACCTAAAACAGACACAGGTTCAAATTAGGGCCGGGGCAGACGCACATATCAGTCGTAATTCTTCTTGGGTATAAGTTACTACCAAGGTAAAGCGAATACATTATCAAGTGATATTTGTAAATATATAATGAGTTATGCCCAAATATAAAACGGTACTGAAAGCCAAATGACATAGGATGGGGAAATCACTGGAAATAGTTCAGAACTTCGTTTCCTAAAATAACTGCATTAAATATTTGCCATATCACCTATATTCCAATATCTTCTATCTTTTTATTCCAGATTATTTCGCCAACAATTATTCTCTTTCAGAATTTATATGACGCTCCAAATCTTGAAAAAGAAATGTCACGTGGACTCAAAATAAATGTGTTACTCGTACAAAGTCCAAAACAGCAGTAACACACCTATGAATATATGCCAATAGACGCCCAATTCTTACGCTTTGAAGAGGTAGATGATAATTTCCTAATTAAATCGGATGCCAACTGTCAGAGCAAAGGCCGTAGACAGGAACTGACACGGTCTCCGAAGCTTCTGGGCTTCAGCAGATGTCATCTACTATGTCAGATTGTCTCAGGCGGCAGCACTTTGATGAAGGCGACATACGAATGCACTGCCTAAAAGAACCGCCGACACGTTACGTAACCGAATATTTCCGCTCGTTAAAACGAGATACAGGATGGCATTTCGTTATGTTCTTTTATGAACAGAATCAGCGGCATAGATTCAAACAGCAAACCGAAGTTTCAGTATTTTTTTTTATTGTCAAAGTCACGGAAGTAACCAAGTCGAAGCCACCTACTCAAGCGACGGAACACTCGGCGCGAGGGAGACCTTCTCCATAAAACATCATGATAGCAACGGGTTTCATTTACATATAGAGCTGTACGTATGCACTATGTCCTCCTATTCCTTCTTCTCGTGTTTCTCTTCCCTTTGTGAAAATACGGAATAAAGAAATAAAGATAAATACTAGCCGGTTTTGCATGACATCTTTCAGAAGATCAGATAAATATGGTAATCTTTCTCTTAAAAAAAAGAAAAAAAAAAACAAGGGAAGGAAAAAAACCGAGATAATCACGGTCTAGCACATCATCCAATAACGTTAACGTCACTTGTTCCAAATGTCGAGAATTTCTTCAACCTACAATGACATCAAGTGTTAAGTTCACAGTGACAGCCTATCATTACATACGCGAGTATTCAAGTTGCAACTGCAACTATAAATTACCCCCAAAAGAGGCATTTTTCATAACGACCACTTTCTTTCCAACGCCGCGAAATTCCTCTTGAAATTATTTCCATGTGACCAACACCTACCATTCCCCCTTTTTTGCCTGATGAATAAGATTATCTGAACCAGATCATAATTACTACTCGAAGAGGCTTTTTGGTCGTGAAACAGCAGAAAGACATTCGTATGGTTCTTTGTGACTGTCACGAAAGATATATAAAAAATATTTATTATGGTTACGAAGCGTGTGCTTGCTTGCGTGTGTCTTTTGGACAAGAGAACAAAACGTCTCTCTTATGGCTATTATATACTTGATTTATGGCTAAAGTATAAGTAGAACGCTTTGAATGAAAGCGTTTCTCCAGAAAACGAGATTTTTTTAATATACATTTCTCTCGACGGTAAAAACGACGATGCTTCTCCCCTCTTCTTAAACAAGAAACTAGTCGTGATATCTGTTTATTCAGATGCAATTACTCCACCTAATTTTGCATTACTTTTGTATTTTCTTTGAAGAAAATCGAACGAGTGGCTTTTTCCAACAGAAGGCATTAGAAAATTTTTACTGTCATAGCAATTGTTTTATCCATATCCACTGGCTTTCCGGTCTCATGACAAACTGTGGCTTACACAAGACAGGTAAGGCTTGTTAGAAGTTCCATTAATCACTGAACCTTCAAAAGGCTGCGTTAGTGTTTCCCTTAAAACTTTTATTCGAACTCAGGACCAATGAGATTATTTCCAGTGGCCGAGTTGTGTCACTAGGAAAGTTTTTCATAAGATTCCCAGTACTTGGTCTCACGCTGGAAAAAAAAAACACTTCGACCGGAAAAAAAAATTAAATATCTTTTTATGAAGTTCGGTAGAAAACTATACTGTGAAGAATAAATACATAAATGAAAACAGGATTCAACTCAAGTACGACTGCTCCAGGATTTCTACACCGATTACGCAGAATGTTCCAGCAAGTTATAGTGAAGAGTTCCCTTGACTGTGTATTATGCAAGCGAGTTTGCTTCTCCTTGTCATTCTTTTTTGAAATATTCATCCTAAAGTAATGAAACTGGCTCGAATGTAATCTGCGAATAAATATGAATGAGGCAATTAATACAGGAGCTTTGAAATAAAGGATAAACATGATCGCTTATGGAAACAATAATGCTTCTGATAAAACTAATTACGTTCAATAGTTTTATTTAGATATAAAGATGATGAATAATGTAAATGAAACTGGAGTTTATATATTTGTCAAGCCGTGATTTTATCAAATTAAAGTAACGAGTGTAGGTATCGTTCACAAGATTATTATTAAAATAAAATGTCCCTTTGGGAAGATAAGCTCCATGTGTGTGTGTATGTGTGTGTGTGTGTGAACATTTAAGAGTAAATATTAGAGTAAATATAAGGATACTGTGGCTTACAACTTAATAAACAAAACACTGTGTACTGTTGTAAGTAACGACAAAACACGACTTGGCAAAGCAACCATACAAATGAAACAGAAAATGAGATAGCAATCTACCACACTCGTTACGATAACTAAATGTGCAGCGATCTGCATTGTTTAGCGATAAATTGATCTATATGATCTGCAAAAGCTTTGCGAGGGCGTAAACTTCATGACTTCTGTATCTTAAATTCATTACCTTGGTACCTAAAAAAAGTATGGCCTCTGTAGGTGATCCAGGTAACTTACCACGTAGGCAAGCACTTTAATTTTAATGTATAATTATACATATACAGCCAAACGAAATCATATTTTACATAACGTACAAAGGATTCCAAAAACACGAGTTTAAGGCAACTGCAAAATGTCCAACCTTCATTGTCTGATAAACCAGACGAGTTTTGCAGCCATCAGATGGCGTTGGGCGGTGCATGATCATAAGTACGCCACTGTCTATCCTTCCATTACTTAAATGTAGTGAGAAAACAAGAATGGCAATAAACACAGGCTGCCACTAAAGCCCGTTTTATAACCTACATTAAGCAAATGGTATATGATAACAGAAGCCGCGAGTCTCCCACCACTGTGGCCTTATTCTAACTTCTGCTACTGCACAGAACGCACCCTGGAAATAAATATGCAGGATTTCGCACTACTAAATATAAAAAAAAGTGACATAATTCTTATGAATATTTTTTTTTTTTTTAAAGGTAGCCTACTGCTATCTACGAAATTAATGAATAACGAGAGAATAGCTCCACCGTGAGTCAGTCGTTAACAGCTTATTCTTGGAAGTAGAGAGAAGCACAGTAGCTTGTTTGTCTAACCTGAGAAAAAATCTACTGATGATAAAAAGGTTGTTTTAAGCATTCAGAGATGCACGTATCCAAAATTGCTTACATTAATTAGATCATTCATACAACGTGCTGAACTTTTTAGCCGATTTCTTCCACCGATTGAAAAACCAAAACAGTAACAGGCTAGAAAAGTCTCGCATAGAACTGGGCCAAACCAAGTAAATTAAGGATTAAAAAATGGCCCGTCAGTGATGTTTTGATGCATACATACATATATACCTGCCTACTTCTGCAGCATGCACACATATACTGTTTATCATTTATAAATAGGACAATAATAATCCGCAATATAAAAGTATAAAAAAACCAAAGCGGTAAATTACCACCAAAAACTTTTGGAGCAGTCACTGTAAGTCAAGCTTCAGAAAAATTAAAGATGAGTCAATCTCAACATTAAATAACAATTCATATCAAATAAACAATACTGTCCGGTCAATTATCATATAGTATTAAATTACTGTTGGTCTAGAATATAAACAAGATAATCTTGAAATCGTTAGAAAGCAATGGCTGTTGAGTGTTTTTTAAGTCAATTCAGTGTTCCTAAAAATCACGTGGGTGGATTTTAAAAATTTTGATGTTGATAAGAATATAACCATACAGCTAGTAAAGTGCCGCCATGAAGCTATTACCTGTCGACAACAACAAGGTCATGAAACTAGCAACTACCATATAAACTTTGGGTCATGAAATCATTGCCTGTCAACAAAAGAACGACGATGGAGCTCACAAGTGTAGACTGTATTCCGGCAATGAGCTATAAATAAACAGCACGTAATATGCATCTTTTAAAGGAATAAATTTTCTCAAGAGTCCACTAAAATAACAGGTATTTTTGGAAAGACAGCGGGAAACCCCATAATTTTTTCAAGCAGATGCATCGGCCGACTTCGTGTCTGCACTGGTCTTAAAACCAAGTTAATTTCTCTCGTGTTCCGCTCCCACGGGAAAATAAATAAGCAAACAGTGTACACATATGCTGAATAATTGTTGATGATAGTTTCACAAAGACGGAACCCCTATACCGCCTTAATAAAATACACGCAATAGAGTTTCTCCATTACAAAGATACTATGACGAAATCAAAATCAAGGGCTACATTTCAAGAAGGCGGATTCCTATCATTCCTTCAGTACTTCCAGTCTCAGTTATGATGTTCTATGAAACTATGTAACAGCAACGAAAATTTTGATCCTTCAAGAACAAAGAACTGTTCAGCTATAAAATTTCCATAAAATATATTACATACAAATAAGCACTTCCAACTTACATATTTACGTTTACACACACACACACACACACACACACACACGCATATGTATATTATATATATATATATATATATATATATATATATATATATATATATATATATATATATATATAGAGAGAGAGAGAGAGAGAGAGAGAGAGAGAGAGAGAGAGAGAGAGAGAAAGAGAAAGAGAGAGAGGTCTCTGAATATCTGAACGCAATACCAAATGAAGACCTTCGATGGAAAGAAGAGTTTCAGTACGAAACTCCTCAGATATAGGAAACTTTACGTAAAATGTTTAGAGCAAAACAATAAAGAAAGCAATGGATTCTGGTTGCTTATCAGATTTCAAGTGCTAACATTGATAACAAATCAATAATAAAAATTCAGAAGATTACCCATACGAATTAGGTAGAATAATTTGTTAATAATGCGACGATGAAAAGACTGGGTATTATTGCAAATTTCTTAGCTGGAAAAAACATACTGAGCAATGGCAATAATAAGACGGATTTACATTTCTTGGCGTTTCAAGGTAAATCAAACATGAATTAAACTCTATTAATTCACGGTCAGAATGTTATACTTCTGGGACATCAGCATCGGAGAATGAGCAGATTTTGAACGACGCTTCCCTTCCTGCATATTCTTAATATAAATAAGTTTATACCTAGATGAACTGATGTGCACTGTGGAGTGAGCCCACCTGCTAAGGCTAAACAACTTTCTAGCACAATTTCTGGAACATCAACAGAAGCTTATGGACAGCTACTTGACCTAAGGCAGGTTACTCCATTAAAAAATAATGAATCTTGTTTCGAGGTCAACTAGATCCAGATTTAGCCAGCATCTCCGTTCACTAGCAAAAGGTTAACATGATCACCCCTCAAAAAAACAAATAAATAGTGGCTTGGTCATTGCATCGTGACCAAAATGCTAAAAAATCATAACTATCAACAAAAATAAACCTCAGTTTCGGTGAAATATTTTCTCCACTTGGGAACCAGGTATACTAAAGTTTGTTACGATTTAACAGAAATAGTAACTAAAATCCATTAACAAATTTATAGTGATCGTGACCAAAGACTGATAGAAAAAATATTTACATGTTATGTTGAAAAAATGGTCATCTGCTTCCATCAGAAGGTAAAATGCCTAAGGCATACAAGTAAAAATTAATATGGTAAAATTGCAGGAACAAATACAAGACTTCAGGCTTTGGCGTCTGATCACAAGTAATAATTATGCTCTGCTGAATACCTACGAAGTCACATGACACTGAAGGTAGAATAGTGATAATGATTCCTGTTAATCATATACTGACAAATATATAAGAAAACAACAGGCATGACGAACATCATCATAATCACTGCAACCGCGGTAGTAATGGCAGCTGAAGTAACCGAGCAAGACCATATTTATAAATGTCGTCATCCTTATTACATTACAAACGTTATCACCGTTGCTCCCAGTATCATCTCCGTACTTTAACATTACTACCATCATCATAATAATGACTTCCTCTGTGAACCCACCCTCTGCTAACAGTCCATTCCCAGAAGGATCTCCATTGTTACGCCGTCATCCAACACGAACAAAGCTATACGAAGATGTCTACGCTCGGTTCAATCGTTTCCTCCCCGACTCCCACCGCTGCGGAGGTGGTTGGTTTCATAAACATTACAACCGAGACGTCGTGTTGACAACACTAATAGTTCAATCTAAACACTACCATTATCTCCTGAGCATTCCAACCTCGGGCACCAACCACATCCTGACCCCCGTTACTTCGGACGTCTCATGGCAGCTTCCAGCCAGGACTCCCATGCGCGTCATCGATAATGGATTCCCGCTAAAATACCGTTAATTCAAGGTGGCATCGGGCAGCGCGGCCTAAGTCCACAATCTATGTAAATAGAACGCAGTCCGAAGTAAAGAGTTAGGACAGCTGGCAGGGTGTGTGCATATGTTTGTATGCGTGAGGTCATGCCGGGTCACAGAAGGTGGTCCAGCCAGAGCCCCTGAGGTCACATTTAGCGTGTTGGGGACTATTGATATGTAAATGTGACTGGCTTCCCACCCCGGCTCAAACACACTCCTTCTCGCGCCCTCAAGTGTTTCTGTAATGAGCTTCTCCCTCCGAGTGCTCTCTCCGCCTTCATTCTTGCAACGATTTAAACCAAGTGATCGCATATCACTTCCACGTAAGCGTCATCTCTCTAGTTTCAAGTAAAAGCGACCCGCAAATAAATTGTCCTCGAGGGAGGACGCAGCACAACCCAGCTCTTTGTCCGTGGGACCACTCGCTTCTTTGACCAACGAGACTCCTATACAAGCGAATTTCTGATAAGTACGAAACGCAGAGATAAATCCGATGAGGTCTGGTGGCGGCGACGGCCAACTTCAAAAAGCCCGCCAAATCTGAAAGTGCCATGTGGGCCGGGTAAAGCAGGCCAGAACACTGCCATCAATGAAGTTATATTCATATATTTAATTAGAAGATTACAGGGCTCGCCTTCCGACAGCTGATTTGGTGTGGGTTGAACGAGCCCATTTTGCCCACAATGTTTGGTCAGAGTTTTCACTCATTTCGTTTATTTTCCAAATCTTTTAACGAATCTTTTTTTTTTCTTGGCAAGAAAAGAAAGGCAAGAGAGGCCGCTGGCAATTCTTGTTGACGTCGTTTCCTTCGAAAGCCGAAGAGTTTCAGAAAATTAAGTTTAAATGTCTTTTCCTCGGGGAAAAATATATCAAGAGAGAAAATGAAACTGACAAAAGAGGATCGAGAGAAATGATCTGGGATTCCCTTAGAAGGAGTTTGGGGCACGGAGCAACAAAGCGCTTTCTGTCTCCCGGTCAACTACGCCGCCCAACACATTGTGAAATAGGAAGCCCAGAGATCCTTTCATATGGAAATGAGCGGATCTTCATCTTATTAGGATAACAAAGGATGCTACCGACAAGGAGTTTTAGCGTTAGAGAGAGAGAGAGAGAGAGAGAGAGAGAGAGAGAGAGAGAAGAGAGAGAGACTTTTATGTTTTATCATCCCTTTTCACAAAATTTCTCGCGTGAGGCAAGAGTATTCAAAATGTATCATCTAGTTTTCAGCCTTGTTTCATTCATTCTCAGCCTTTACTGATTAATATCCACGGCGTTATACAATATGTAAAAACACAATCAGTGTATCATATATATACACTATAATGTGTGTATGTGTGTATATATATATATATTTGTGTGCGTGTGTGTATGTGTGTGTATGTGCGTACATAAAGGACACTTCTTCCTAAAATAAACCAATTTTAGAAGGAAAACAGATGTCTACCACCTCTTCCATTTGCAAATAATACAAGCACACAGACAACAACTGAACATGATAAAACATCCACAGAGATACACAGGAGGCTACAAATATCCCAAATGTTATTTGTACCTGTAAGGACGTAATGCTATTTTATGACCGTACGTTCAAAACAAAAACTTAAATATTTTATGACCGTACGTACACAAAAGCAAAAATTTACACACTGAAGTTAAAAAGTGGTTTGTGTACTGAAATTACATTTATCATACAATTAGACTGTTATTTATTATGATGTTGAGACGATCGCTTATTGATAACCTGTACGTTTAAAAAAATGAAGAGTTGTAAATTTTTGATGAGTCACGATTATGCTTTGCAACTAAACAAAAATACAATAATACGCATATGTCTTGAGAGGGATAAAAAAAGTCGTATTTTGATATATAAAGAAAACAAAATTACTTTAAAAGTAATGCCGGACAAAATTCACTACTACTACTACTACTACTACTACCAATAATAATAATAATAATAATAATAATAATAATAATAATAATACTGGTAGCATGAGTCTTGAACAGGAGTAACAAATCCACAATTATGTATAGGTACTTATATTTAAAAATAAATCTTTGCAGAGAGCTTTCGGGAATCTGTTCGATTCCCATACGTACCCATACATAACTGTCAATTTGTTTCTCCATTAATAATAATAATAATAATAATAATAATAATAATAATAATAATAATAATAATAACAACAACAATAACGTTGTGACAGTATGGAAACCATCGATGGAATCTTGACGCACCAGTAAAAAAATACTAACTCTGCCAACATTCTTTCTCCGACATATACGGAAATCTATAGAGTTCAGAGAGCTCTTGCATCGAATTAGCAGGGTCCCTGATCGATTTCCGGCCTCCCACCAACCAGTCAACCCATCTGTGATTAAGAGTTACACCCACACACACACACACACACACACACATGCACACACATATATACATATATATATATATATATGTATGTATGTACGTATGTATAAACAGAGACTGGAATCAAAATTAACACTAGAAATAATCAAAAGGGAGAAGAAATAATAACAAGATTTTATTCTATTCTAACGAATAATAGACACGTTTTATAACCAAAATCACACTTTGACTACTCTACAGACACACTAAAAATCTAACAAATGTTGCCAAGTTGATAGTTGTGAATGAATGGAGCCACTTAAGAGGACTGACATGTCCCCAAGGCGTCCCCTTACGGAGAGCAGGTGGCGTTGGAACCAGGTGGAAAGAAGATGCTGGCGACATTGTCTGTATGCACGCAACACCTGTTCCTCCTAATAAGTCATTAAATTGGCCCAATGAGCCCTTCCAAGACATGACATTGTTAACGTATTAAGATAATAAAGGGACGTTTCAGAAATAGCATAGAGAATTTGTTTTTTAAACTAAGCGAAATGGACAGCAAAATCGTGTATGACTTTAAGACGAGAGAGAGAGAGAGAGAGAGAGAGAGAGAGAGAGAGAGAGAGAGAGAGAGAGAGAGAGAGAGAGAGAGAGAGAGATAAAATATACGCTGATTCATTATTTAATCCCGATACACAAGAATATCTAAGCATTTTTCCTTCGCAAGAATCTTTAAAGTACATTATACTTTCAATTAAGTAAAGGTAAGCCTTTTCCTGAAAAACTAACCTGGTGCTACAATATCAAAGATAAAAGAGGTTTTTCCTAAAGTCAATTCATCTAAGATGATACTTCTTTCTCAGACATCAATTTCAGTTTGTCATTTCATTCACTCTGGTGGAAGAAAATCTCCTAGGGGGCAATATCCACTGCAGACGAATAACTTTGCATTCCTAAGCCAGAGGACCCCAGGTTTGACTCCTGAACGAGGGCTGGCGGATGAAGTCACTCTTTTGATCTAATTGGTCACGCAACTGGTAGTTAAACGACTGTGGTGAGAGCAGCCAGGTTTACAATGGGCTTGGGGCTAGCAACCTCATCCAAAAAGACTTGCTGAGAACCGCAAAGCAGTCCCTTCTGCCGTCACCCCTTCTAAGGAGGGGTGGGAAAGAGTATGGTAAGTAATATACTGAGAGAGAGAGAGAGAGAGAGAGAGAGAGAGAGAGAGAGAGAGAGAGAGAGAGAGAGAATTATAGGAATTCTTACGAAATGTTAGCCAATATTTCAGTAAAATAGGTATAATTTTTGTCGCAAAAGCTCTTGGCAAGCAGATGAGATAAAGATCCAACAATGGGATCATTACTGATTTATGAAAAAAATGCACATTTATATATGCACAAAACTGCAGTCAACTTTTATTACTTTCTTGTCTTTGTAATAATAAACAAATTGATGAATAAACAAACAAATGCATAAAAACTAATATCTGTAACTTGTGCAATCGTTCTGAGAGAGAGAGAGAGAGAGAGAGAGAGAGAGAGAGAGAGAGAGAGAGAGAGAGAGAGAGAGAGAGAGGGCTCCGGCAATCCACTTTCGATTCCATTCATTCATCCCCCATTGAATCATCAGACGGGGTATCTGCTGCCTCCTTTCTCTTTCAGCTTCCGTTAACATTTCGCTCTTAATCCGACCTGGCTTTTGTTTCTAGTTACAATGAAAGACACGAATGACCTGCATTTCCAAGTAACCAGACATGACTCATTGAAACCGGGGTCTACATAGCACCTAGACTGTAACTTTCACTTTCAATTATTTATGTTCGTATCAGAGGGTTTGAACCAAAGATAGACCTACATCGTCTGCATTCACTGAATTCTTTTATTGCTCTTAAAAGTACGCTTCTACAGTTCAGGAGGGTGTAAGATTATAGGTTTGTTAACTTACAAAAAGCCGATTAGGCGTCTGATGTACTATAGAATATCGTTAACCTGTCTTCTACATCTTCAATAGTGGTACAGTAAAAGCCTTTCCGTGTTTTCGTTTCCACATTTCTTGTCGTCATAAAAGTGTACATTTTACATCTTATATTACCAGTCAGATCGCATATATGTTGTCTAAGAGTTAAAACATTTCTCCCAATTCTGAATAATAAATCAGAACCTCCCGAAACAAAATTATAAAGGGTGGTCTGACTCTTGACATTTTTCACGCTCTATCTTTTCTGTCTTTGTGACTGTAAACACTCGCGCCAATAAATCACTGACACCAACTTCATTCGGAAAAGCAGGACGAATTCACCTCATAAACAAGACATCTTGCCTGAGTAAGCATTCCCTCAGTCATAAATAGTATAAACATAAATTATAGCGACAGGAAACAGACATAAACATATCTTTTAAAACACATCTGTACATCAACTGAAATTATATCGAATATAAAAAGGTTCGGAAATACTGTTCTTCTCCAAAATGTTCAAACTAACGGAAAATAAATTCACTCAAAAGGAAAAATAAAGCTTATTCTCTAGTGATCCGAGTTCACGCTCAAGGAATGACGAAGAGCGTGAATTTCTACTAAGGGGTTAACTTTAACTAGCTACATGCTTGTTTAGGAAGTTAAATATATGACTTGTAAATAATTATTTGTGGTGGAATAATATGGCCAAGAATGACACTCAAATACCTCGTCCCTAATGGTAGATGATTGCTGATAAAACAAGTCAAAGGAGAAACATCACAGAAGCAGATAAATCACATAAAAAGCCCGAGAACCCATAATTATTCCTACGAGATGACAAAGACTAATAAAATGACGTCATTGAATCCCAATGAATCACGAGACTCACGTTACAAGGCAAAATGGTCCACACGAGAGAGTTGCATGAACAGGAGAAAAAGACCTGTAAAATATTCTGAACTGTATCCGAGCCAGTATTTATATACATGACGAAATAACAAGACGAGCTATATCCAACAAGATATTATTCACAGCATCGTACCGAGGAGGGACGAATGTGAATCACACGAAAGAATGGTCTGACGACACAAAAGAGGACTGTGATTTGCAACAAGAAATGTAATTTCATATCTGAAAAAAATTAATGAATTATTATTATCCGGAGATGCGAAATATGCGAGTTGTCTTGGTAAGACTTATGCATTCCATCATAAGTAGGCATACCAATTCTTTAATTAAAAAATAAGTTATATCAAGCAAGCGGGTGATTCGTATCAGAGGCATGTTAGTTACGTTTAACTAACATGGAAAAATTGAATTACTCCATTTCAAAAAACAGAATCTCAACAGCATGCTTCAAATTCATATCATGCAGGCCCAATTAATTACACTATGCAACAGCATAACTCAATTCCATGACGCATGCATATTACCCCATGCATGCATTGATTCACATCGTGTAGGTTGGGGACTTAATAACTCCTGTTAGGTGTGGTAATTCCATTACATCACATGCCAGTCAGAACTGAGGTGTTCGTAAATTGCTCTAAAGGGCCACGTCATACAGGTCCTCAGAGCAGAGTCAAAGCATGGTAAACAGACGATGACTTCAAAATACGCAAGTCTGTCGAAATGTCTGATAAAAATAACATTAATGTCTACCATGAATAATGTTTGGGCTGGAAGCACTCGCATCTGTAACCGTCACTGAGCATCGAGGTAGTAGCTATGGAAGGTATAGATAGAGGTATAGGGTTAAATGAAATAGTTAAATGGGCCATGTTGCAGAAGGGTACTGGGTTAACAATCTCATCCTAATACTAGATGAGAGTCGCAGGGGTTACACTTAGAACTACTTTCTTCTTTACATATATATATATATATATATATATATATATATATATATATATATATATATATATATATATATATATATATATATATATATATATGACAACGGGGCACGAGGGTGGTGTGGAACCGAGGAACTGGAGACTCCATAGCAAAGCTATTTATTGACTGTATATGTTTTATTTCCTGATATCCTACAAAATTAAAGGAGTGACTACCATTGCTCTCAAGTGAAAAGGCTCACCCGCCATAAAGGGGGAATTTCCTCTCACCTAGTGGTCGACAACCTTCCACTTGATGAACGTCTGTCTTGGGACATTGTTCATTAGAATCCCTTGGCACTTCCTGAAACAGCAATGTCCCGGTAATATCGTTTACTGAGACCAGAACTGCGGTTAATGAAGAGGCATTCGAAGGAAGATAATACGGGGCAAGAATTGTGAATCGTTTATAGGCAAAGCTAAGAAGGAGCAAAGGAAAAAGTTTGAAAGCGGAAAGGAACAAACGGTGGAACGTATGAAGGGAAGGTTGAGCCAACTTTCCTTTAAGTATATTAAGTGTGATTATTAAATGAGACTTGAAGAAAAAGGTGGAGGCTGTTACGATGAATTGCTTGCATATTAAAAGATTTAAAATGGTGAAAAATGTAAGGATCAACGATGTGGTTAAATAAAGTTAGCACAAGTGAAAAGATAGACCAAAAGTTTTCCAAGGCAAATGAAAATGGTGTATAAATCGGAAGTATTGTAAAGGAAGAGGCTAGGAAGACGTAAAATATTCTTGACTAAATTGCAAAATCGAAGAGGTGCAGAGTGTGCGTGTGTGTATGGGGTCGACGGGCTGCTGAATGCATTTTTGCGCAGGTATATATATATATATACATATACATATATATATATATATATATATATATATATATATATATATATATATATATATATATATATGAATCAATTTGTTATTGTGCAGTGCATGGAATTCGGAGTAAATCAAGAGTCACAGAAATGAATGAACGAAAGTTCACTAATAATATCTTAATCACACACTGAGTGTGTGATTAAGAGTGCTTTCCTGCGATTTGGAAAAAGTTTCAATAAAGCTCCGTACACACACACACACACACACACAGACACAAACACAGAATATGTAAACATACTATTGGTATAATCCCTTCAATTTACAAGTGTTATAGAGTTCTTTCACGCCGTTATACCCTACTCCTCAACACTACCCTTGAGTTTACCATAAAATGAAAATCTTCAGTACTTAAACGTTCCTAAATGTAGTCTATAATACCTAATCATTAATGAAATTTAAAGGATTCTCCCTCGTTTTGACCATTCTAAATTTCAAGTTCCGAGACGATATCCTGTGTGTATTTTCATACCTTCTTTACGAAAATTTTGAATAACCTCAGAATCACGAAGGTTTAACGAGTATTCAAGCGCACGAAAAAGCTCATTCGAAAATGACATGGGCAAATTCGTAAGGATTCATACGAAAGAAAAAAAGAAAGAAAAAAGACAGAAAGAAGGTCGTACCTGAAAACAGAGACAGAAATGCGATATGAGCACCAAGGTGGGGGAACAGAGAAGGAAAAAGAATCTAAGGAAATGGGTCGGGGAGGGGGGGCGAATTAAGCAGATGGGAAAAGGGGGAAGGCAGAGGTACGTTGGAAGTGGGGGTGGGAAGGGTGGGAGGGGCCCTACGAGCTCGTCTCGAGGGGTAAAAAACAATATCGAGTCTATCACTAATAACAAGTAATAGATACATAATGATACCTAATGACACCCGATGACGAGATGTAACTAATACCGGGAGAGCACAAATAACTTGGAATTAGTTATAATTAAGATGAGAGAGAGAGAGAGAGAGAGAGAGAGAGAGAGAGAGAGAGAGAGAGAGAGAGCGAGAGAATATGGGTGTGGGCAGCTGGTGGGGAGGAGGGGACGGTTGTCGATAGGAGAGATACGGAAACGACCTGGTCGGGATGGGGAAGGAGGGGAGGGGGATTTGGGAAGGGGTTGGGTGGGGGAGGGACCCACACGAGAGTCGAGTGAAATTAGCTTCCCTGTCGGATTCATAATAGGTGAGTGCAATATCGTAAGTAGCTTAACTACCATCCGCCCTTCCCTCTAATTATGGCTTGGCTGATTTTACCTATTCAGTGCCGTAATGACGAATATCAAAAACGAAAACATCATCATCACCATCATCATCATCATCATCGTCGTCGTCGTAAATGTCATAATCACCACCACTACCAGCACGTTCGCATATTGATTTTATTTGGCCAAGAACAAAAGCCTCTTTGTTCCATCAAAAACAGAAAGAGTGATAACTCTCATTATCATAATTACAAGCGTAGACTCAACATGATATGCTGTATATTATATATATATATATATATATATATATATATATATATATATATATATATATATATATATATATATATATATATATATATATACATATACATATACATATATATAAGGAGGAAGAGACAATAATGTATATTTATATTGAGACACATTAAGTATATATCTTTATGTACACACACAAACAAACAAACAAACACACACACACACACACACACACACACACACACATATATATATATATATATATATATATATATATATATATATATATATATATATATATATATATATATATATATATATTATATTTAAATATATATTATATTTAAAGACCCGATGCCTGGAAAGAAAGCCACCTTTACGTCAATGAAGTGAGTAATTTGAAAAGCTGTTGATGTTGACTGCAGAGGATAGAAGAGTCAAATATGAAAGATGCAGTTGCGAAACTAGTTAATGTTAACTTGAGAATGCCGTTGAGGATATTAGTATATCAATTAAACGGCTGGAGAATGTCATGGCGCCTGAACCTTTGGAGTGGAGGTCTTAGAAGTAATTCAGCAGCTGATCAGGGTATGTATACCTATGTCTTCCTGAGCCAGAAGAAAAAATAAAATAAAAAGTGATTGAGGCGGTTGTACGAATTATACGAGAAATTTATCAGTAAAATAAAGCTTAGAAATCTGGACCTGGAGAAAGATGATTTTGATTTTTATGAAATTTAGGCTGTCACGCCAAGCATTGGGACACACTTGGTCATTCAGTGCTGGAGTGGTTGGACAGTAAATAAAGAGACCCTAAAAATAATGGACATGAAGTACAACGATGTAAAGGTGGAACTGGAACAAAGTACAAAAGTCACACTAGAAGTAATAGCTCGAGAGGTTTGGCAACAAGACTGAAGAAAGCTAGGGGCCGAAGTGACACTGTAAACACCTTATAGTAATGCCGACAGTGAAGGATGATGAAATTATGTTGGGGAGAGTGTGATAAATGAATAGGTACTCAGAATGCCTGGAGAATCGTGGCACTTGAAGGCATATATATATCCTGAGGTGGAAGAACTTACCAAAGGAGTTTATATAGGAGAGATGTGACAAAACACCAAGAAGAAGGAAGAGAAAAACAACGTTAAAAAACTTGAAATAATTTAGGAGGTGCCAGGACATGAAGAAGCCCGCTCATGATTGCATCAACTGGAGACTGGTGGATCCAGAACATGAATATTGATTGGATCTCTTCTTGAGCAGAACAACAAAGACGAAAGCAAGGCTTAAGCAGGGGTTTGATAGTTATAACAGACATACGAAGCAGTAACTGTAAGAAAGTAGTACGCCAATAAAATAAACAAGGAAGAATATATGTACATCTAGGGTCTGTTGTAAAACAATTGTGTAACAAGTCTGAGAATGAAGGTATAAGTAAAAGGTAATATGTGGTGTACAGAGCATAAGAGAAGCTTATGGGTGAACTAACAGAGATATGATGTGGAGGGTGCTGAAGATGTATGGTTTAAAAGGTAATATATTGGAGGTGATTAGCTCTTATGAAAAAGACAGTGTAAACGGATAACATTGAAGTTCTTTGTGCTTCACTTCCCATTCTGTTATACAACAAAAGATTCTGTTAGAATATAAAGAAAAGAGAGTGATAACACTAGAATGATGTAAACGTGGGACCTCATTTGTGCCTCTTCTTTCCATGGCTTGTTAATACTTTTGGATGAAGTGATGTGAGAAGTCAGGGATAGATATTGCAATTTTATGGAATAACAACAGGGTTCATGAACGGAGCGTAGAGTGACCAATATCCTTAAATGGTATAAACTGTAGACTGGTGAAAGAATATGAATGTTCATACAAATGGAGAAATTGGAAGTGAATATTAGCAAGGATAAAGGATAAAGTTGAAATACAATGAGCGGTAATATGGAAAGTGGAAGAACGGCAATTGTTGGTTTATACACGTACTCTGACGTAAATGTAACAGATGATGGTGGGATAATACAAGACGTGAATCAAATAACTAGTGAAGCAGAATGGTAGCATTAGTTCTGCTGAAGAAGTGGAAGGGAAGGCAAGCAAAATTTAGAATGCACGAGGAGACTGTTGAGCCAACTTCCCTTTATGGAAGGTAAACACAAATGAGAGGAAAAAAGGTGGATGTCGCCGAGATGAATTGTCCGTATAGTGAATATGAAGATGGCTACTATATAGGGATGAGCTATATGGAGATACAAGTAAGAAATGTACATTTAGGTACAAGTGTGAAGATGGTCAGACTGCATTGAGGCAATTTGGTCAAGGTGAGAACAGAGGATGATTGTCTGCTGAAAATGGCACATAACTATTCGGAATGGAAGGTGAGGCAGTCTGAGAAGAATTGGCTTGATGGAGTGGATGAATGCAGCAGAAGGGCCTTTTGATATCCTGGGACTGTAAAGATGTTTGCAAGATAGCAGTTTGAAGAAGGAAAAAAAAAAAAAAGGGGGCGGGGGTTGACACACTATTGATGATCCTTTCAGTGAAGGATTTTCATCCTAAATTCAGGGTATTTCTGATAAAATCCCCTATTAACTGATATGGTTAATGGGTCATGACGTTCCACTTCCTTTTCTTTACGTGGAATTCTTTCATCACAACTTTCACAAACATATCAAACAGCCATGGGGACATATAACACCTTTGTCTGTGATTAACTTTCATACAAAACCAGTCACTCTCTCAGCTATATAAACTAACAAAAGCTTCACTGTCTTAAACTTTCTCTAGCTCTAAGAACACTTTAGAGAACTTTGTAACTTTACTTTTAAACCGGTTACACAACCGCTTTTGAAAACGATTCACACAAACGCTTCCTTGTCTAAAATCACATTCTTCATCCCCAAACTCATGATTATTAGAATCGCGTATCTTAGCTTTTTTCTGGAAAACAGACTAGTACTATTGTCTTATCTCATAGGTTACTTTGAGCATTTCCATTTTTCGGCCGCACATTATGTATGTATATGTATGTATGTATGTATGTATGTATGTATGTATGTATGTATGTATGTATGTATGTATGTATATGTATATATGTATATATATATATATATATATATATATATATATATATATATATATATATATATATATATATATATATATATATATATAGAGAGAGAGAGAGAGAGAGAGAGAGAGAGAGAGAGAGAGAGAGAGAGAGAGAATGAATGCAATGATAAATCATGCTACGGTAATAACATTATGTAAATATACATTGTAAATAATTAACCATCCGCCCTCTTTAGGAAACTAAGCATTGTAAATATATATATATATATATATATATATATATATATATATATATATATATATATATATATATATATATATATATATATATAATAATATGAATCACGGTGATGTGATAAAAAAAGTCATACATATATATATATCATCATCATCATCATCATCATCATCAACGCCTCCAACAACGCGTGTTGAAAAATAACACTAAGTTATTTTTTTGTTTTCTGTTTCTTTTTATAATATGGTAATTTGGTAAGTTTGTAATGATTGTTTTAATTTTAACTTGCATTTTAAGTACTTAAATATTTTTGTTTACATAAAATGATGACAATTCCTTAATAACCTGTTAAAAATTAAGATGGTTTGGGTCGTTGAAGAGATTTGCTGCTCGTTATACATTTCAACACAGAAAGGAGAAGTGGACGGCTTTAATGAAAATGAATGTAGTTCTTAGCCATCTTCACCAGTGACAACATTGGATTTACTTACCTCTTTATCGTCATGGTGAAAAAAATAAGTGATCGGTACCATGGATCCGCATCTTACGTTACCTTCAGCTTGGAAGCCTTATCAAGAGCCAGCACAGCAATTGTGATTTGTTGCATTTACAAACAGCATACACGACAGTATGGGTTGTGAGGTACGTCATCATTTTTAAAGGTCATTTAAATTTTATGATTTATAATCCATAGTTCATTTAATAATGAAAGTCCCTTTGCTTTGCTTTTTAGCCCCCACAAATAAGTATACCCTTGGATAATATTTATATCATTTACAATTTTTATGGGATTGCCATATTATAATTTCCAGTCATAGTTAAGAGATTCATTTATTTGCGGTTACTTGTGCTGGTTAGATAATTTAAGTGTTGTATCATATTTTGGTATTTTCTCATTTGCCACTTTTATGTTAATTAGTCGTTTATTTACATTCGTTGTTTTTATTACTTAGGTGGTTATTTGAACGGCCTTACTGTAATTTTGGCTTGTTGTTTACAAGTAATATACTTAATACGCAAAGTGGACCATTGCCTTTAGGTAATTATTATTTGGTAGTGTTAAGTGAAATCCATTATTGATACAATACAATGGCATTCCTGTGTTTAAATAATTTATTAGTGATTTCGATAGTTTAAATTACCATTTGAAGTGTAACTGATATTTGGTATTTTATATTTTATCTAGGGGTTCTTGAAAATGGTAATTGGAAGTTGGAGATGCTTGACCATCGCTTTGACCTCCATTTAAGGCGATCATCTTCGACAGCAGCAACAACAGCATTGGTTTTAATTTGAGCAGCAATACATGAAACCATTTTATTATATCTTATTCAATTTCTTAGTTCTTTAATTAAAGTTTTTAAAGTTCATAATTTTTATGAAGGTTTCATTAAAATAAGAAAATTGCTCTTTGTATTAATTTTCCAATTACGTAGTAAATTTTTCGAGAACGCGTGACGCAAGGGGCCTCCTTGTAAGTTATTCTCAAGGCACTGAATTCGATGCTACACGATATTTGAGGCAGAATATTTGTGCACATACAAGTTTCTCGTGTATAAATGGCATATATCACACAAAATCTAAAATATAAATAAACAGGTAAAAAATGTGCCGGCGTATAATGCTGTATGAAACTCTTAGCCACGGCCCATGAAATTCTCATCCGCGGCCCATGAAACTTTCAGCCACGGCCCGGTGGTGGCATTGTTGTTGGCACCTATAGCGGTGCCAGACGCACAATCATGGCTAACTTTAACCTTAAATAAAATAAAACTACTGAGGCTAGAGGGCTCCAATTTGATATGTTTGATGATTGGAGGGGGGATGATCAACATACCAATTTGCAGCCCCCTAGCCTCAGTAGTTTTTAAGATCTGAGGGTGGACAGAAAAAGTGCGGACGGACAGACAAATAGCCATCTAAATAGTTTTTTTTACAGAAAACTAAAACCCTTTTTTGTCAGTAATGTTATACATTATTAACATATATAGGCAGAGGGGATATTCAGATAGTTTTCTGCATCACGTTTGCTAATGACAGCTATTCCTGATTCTGTGACACTTTCCTTTTACCTGCTCGTAACTATGCGTGCTTTACTTATTTGTAAAAAATATATTCATCTTAATAACTTCTCATTTTCTTGGTGCCTGGGCATTCGTCGTGAACTCCTCATAAATGTAATGAGAACATTTTTGCTTGCACATGCTTTTTCATTAACAATGATTTACTGCAACCGTATTTGTTGACATTTTTATCATAAATATTTAAACTACTTCAATAAAGAACCCAGCGCTTTCTTCCACCCATTGATTAATGGCCTATTGTTTACTTACTATGCAATACTTCGCACTGTTCCTACTGCATGCCTGTTATCTACCTTTCCATATGGTTGTGGCTAATAATTGAACTATTGTTCAACTATTTCTCAGACGTGTGACCCACGTGAATATTACATTCAGTGGTGGGTTAACAAATCCAGGTACGTACATATCTGGATGTTTATCAAACTTGGCATATATGCAGTTACTGCTTAAGCTTTATTACCGCTGATTAACGGACAATTCTGGAAAATTATGAGCCCTTGTGCTCAAACAACCACAAAATCCCATCATGAAATATTATTTTTGAATCTAAATCCACAAATATAACGCAATGAAAATCTATGGAAAAAAAATGTTTTTATCGATAATTTGGCCATCTCATAACTAAATTAATAAATTTTCTTTCATTATTCCTCTCTACTGCATATAAACTGTCAATCTTCCCAGTTTTAAAATTATTGTAATGCGTGCAGCTATATGCGCGAGTGTCTAAGAGAGAGAGAGAGAGAGAGAGAGAGAGAGAGAGAGAGAGAGAGAGAGAGAGAGAGAGAGAGAGAGAGAGAGACTGTAAATTATGAAATTATTCTACAGTTTAAAGATAAATAAAAACAACCTCTTAACCATAACAAAACCAAACTTTTACCCATCTCAGGAGAAGGAAAAAACACAATTTCCAAAAAATAAAGAGAAGACTGGACAAAATAGCAAGAGCGCGCAGTCTTTATCCCGCGCCATCAACAAATCCTGTGCCATCCATCAAGGGGCACTATTTCTCTGCTGGTGGGTCAATGGTCATCAGGTATCCGGCTTAATAATCACGCCAAAGCCGGACCAGGGAAGGATCTACTGGGATTGAGTCCTGCCTGGATGGAGGACTTGAGCGGACGCGCACACACTCCTCTTCCTCCCCCCCCCTCTCTCTCTCTCTCTTTCGAACTTATATGTCAGTCTGATCTTTAGTTCATCATTTAGATGAACAGTTCCCATCTTTTTCAAAAGGATTTAAGATCTTTTACAAAATAATTATCTTTCTTTAAACAACATAGTTATGTATGTATGTATGTATGTAGCTATGTGCTAAATGGTCCACAAAATGTATCATGAACGTATATAAATGTCTTTTTGATAATTAAAATTAGGAAACTAAACAATACCTGTAACGAAGTTTGATTGAGGTTCCAGTTTGTTTAAAAAGTGTGAAGATTACGTGGGTTCCACTCCTGAATTCTCGTTAGTGGGTTTCTACGAAAACGCATTTTTAAGGTGTAATAATATTTTCAAAACAGGCCTCCACTGTATCTGTAGTCTGTATTTGTATTTGGCCCTAAGCTATCTACCCCGTAAGATTTTTTGCAGCGTGCCTTTGGCCCCTAGCTGTAACCCCTTTCGTTTCTTTTACTGTACCTCCTGTCATACCCTATTTCTTCCATCTTACTTTTTACCCTCTCCTAACAATTGATTCATAGTGCAGCTGCAAGGTTTTACAACTGTTACACCTTTCAAACCTTTTACTGTCAATTTCCGTTTCAGCGCTGAATGATCGCATAGGTACCAGTGCTTGGGCTTTGGCCTAAATATCATATCCTATGCTATCTAAATATCTCTTAACTAATCAGATCAACGCTGAGTACGGGGATGAAGTTTTAGAGTTTTGATGGAATGAAACAGATTTTAAACCAAAGAATGTTAGTATTTCTAACTAAGGGATGTAGCCTTATTTTTCGGTAAAAGATCATTTTTATACGTTATTTTAATGAAGGGTGCCAAAATTCTCTGACTGAATTAATACTAAGCTACCCTGAAAGAAATACATAATCTAGAATGAAAACGTCTTAAAAAAAGTCAACAAAACTTGCTGTTAGTCTGAGAGAGAGAGAGAGAGAGAGAGAGAGAGAGAGAGAGAGAGAGAGAGAGAGAGAGAGAGAGAGAGTGTCTGGCTGACATTAAGGATTATAAGTAAACCGGAAGCATATATTTTAACTCTGCGATGTTGACTACCTGACGGATTTAGAATTAAAAACTGGCGCCACGACTACTATGGTCTTCGAAAAAAAAAAACGCCCACACAAGTGGTTGCAACACTAAAGGAAAAAAATCACAAAAATTGTAATGGATTTTCTAAACAACCACAAAGCCCAAACAACAATCAAACTGACAATAACAACAAAACAGCAACAAAATAAAAATTTGAAAAGTACAAGACAACTCAATTCCGAGACGATGTCTTGGCTCACAGCACATGCTAGTACCCACTTGTAGCTGGGTCGACTGGTGGGGGCAGGCAGGGATCGAACCACCAAACTTGCAAATGTGAGACCAGTGTTCTTCCACCGAGTTCAGCTACACACGATGCGTGTATATAAACGTTTATATATTAAACATAATTATGTTTGCTTATGTATAAAAATAATATATATATATATATATATATATATATATATATATATATATATATATATATATATATATATATATATATATATATATATACACACATACAGTACACACGCCCACTTTATATATGTGTATATATACACACATACACATACATATACGTAGGCTATATATATTGATATGAATGTGTGTGTGTGTGTGTGTGTGTGTGTGTGTAAGCGAGAGAGAACTAAGTGAAGACGTATTATCAAGAAATTTGGTCACAGGATAAAACTTAAGTTAGAGACCTTTCCGAAAATTTTGTGACGAACAAATCGTTGATAGATCGACTTGTCAATTCAGTCTAATCTATCTTCCCTAAAGCAATGGTCATCGATGCCAAATTTCATAAGTCTATTACAAACTGACTATCATATACATCAGTGAAGTTTACACTTTAAATTAATTTCTGAAGTCAATCTTATCGATATTACTTTCAGGCTGCGCGAGTACATAAAACGTAAATTAAAATCATGCTGTCGTCAAAGGGAACACCAATAACTTTAATAATAAAAACTGTACGAAAAATAATGAAATATAGAAGAAGACAGAAGACAGCAACACAACAACAACAACAACAACAATAACAATAATAATAATAATAATAATAATAATAATAATAATAATAATAATAATAATAATAATAATAATAATAACAGAGGAAAAGATGGCTTTATCATCAGCACAGGAATGCAACGACATTCGTTGTCCGACCAAAACGAATTCTCACAAAATTCGCACTTTTTGTGACGCGGAGGGGAAAATATCCTGCACCCACCAAGGATTATGCCGGGAGGGATGTAAGGGAGGTGAAGGGAAGAGAGTAGGGGGGGGAGGGTTTATTCCCAGATCCCTTCCTCCCCTTGTCTTCTGAAGCCGGTTGCCCAGATACGTAGCGGATCTCTCGGATTTATCTCCGACCAATATATTCCAATCGATATGCTAGTTCGGATCTTGATAAAAAACTCTCTCTCTCTCTCTCTCTCTCTCTCTCTCTCTCTCTCACTTCCATTTTGCCACACATAGATACCGATATACTATTCTAGTTAAATTTTTTATGTATTTAATTAACCATGGCGGTTACCTTTCACCCGCAGAACATTGGAAATAGGCCTTTATCAAGAGTGAGCCATAAAAAATAATGAACGATAATAACTGTTATTAACGTTATTATTAATTTCCTAATTTCTAGTTTAATTCAAACCCAAGCATAACACCCTCTCAATTCTAGCAACCAAATTAAGACAGATGAATGATGATGATCACGTGACTCCAATGCTGAAATAACCTGCAATTGTTCAACATATATGTCACACTGGCACATCGATCTGTCTGATTATTCCTCAACTGACAGACCATAACTTTCATGAAATAGCCTATTATCCATAAAAGCTAAGTAGTAAAATTCAACTTTTTAGAATTTTGTTTTTATTCTGTCTATGATAATTCTTCCCTTTTCTAGATCACTATTGCATAATAAAATTACATGAATTAAAGCATCAATTATAAAATCATTATATAATTGAATAGGGTGAGCGGAAAATATTTGAGACAGGGTATGAAGGGAAAATTTAAATATTTTATCACCTTTCTGAAGCAAATGCTGAACGGGTCAGTTTAATATTAAAAAATATTTTATCACCTTTCTGAAGCAAATGCTGAACGGGCCAGTTTAATATTAAATCATTATACATTCGTTTTCTAAAGGCATATAAATACGACAGAGAGAGAGAGAGAGAGAGAGAGAGAGAGAGACAGAGAGAGAGAGAGAATTTCCATTATCCATATTTAAACTTTGCCTTAAAGCTTACATACTCCTGTGGGTCAGCACTGAAGTAATCGCACAAGGCACAGAAACATGAAAACCTTCAAACACAAAGGAACAATGGATGCCGCTTAAGCTTTCTCACTCGATATTTTCTACTAACACATCAGCCTAGGCCAGGACAACTACACACCAAGGAATACATCTTCTCTCGCATGGAGAATGTTTGCCATACAATCCCTTTATGAGAGTAGGCGGGAACAAGCAAGAGAGCCTTCTATTCCCTTTGGGCCTAAAATGATTGGCCGATCAGAAGCCGATACCGAATAGCGGGGCGTGAGTACTCGCACCACTGGTGTGAAAACCTATGACGTGGCAGAATCCCATTGGCGAAAGGCCCATAAACATCGCCTTTGATTGGCAGCGAGGTGTGAATGTTCACGCCCTGAGTGTGAATTATCACGCCTCCGAGCCAATCATGTTGACTTCCTGAAGTAATCATATACAGCAATGGTGGAAGGATTACAGGCTTACAAATGGAGATCTCTGCAGTTTTCAGGCCACACCATCATCTTTGGTGAAACGCTGAAGAAAACTGACAGAGTATCAATGGCTATAAGCAAGAGTTCACTTGACTTTGAAATACACTTCATAGCAAGCTTTTCAACTCGCATGGTAAAATTTAACAAGGTTCTAAACGAAGGGAACCTCCAAATATGCTGCCTAAGACAAGTCAGATATAATGATAGTAAGCTTCACTTTCCAAAAATGTGAAATTCTTAAAAAGAAAAAAAATCGGAGGACTGTATGACTTGGCCTGGTAGCTATAAAAACGGACAATAAAACTGTGGGATATCGAGATATCAAAAATTAAGTCTAATTAGTTCTTTATCAGTCTGACCTTTACTTTTTCAAAGTGTAAGGCAACTTCAAGACTATGAGGGGTGACATGAAATTTTCAATTTTACACACAAGGGCAGTAATAAAACCTTGAGGCTTGTATGGTTTGAGGCCGAAAACGTAACTTTTGCGAATATTGGGCACCTTTCCTCATGGAAAGTGTCAGAATTTTTGACGATAGAGGATATCAAGCGAACAAAGATTGATGTATTGTACTGGTATACGCAACCACAACCCGTCCCCTCATTCCGCAGTTAAAATGTTGAGTGTGGTGTTTCACAGCAGGAGGACATATCCAAAAGCAACACCCAAGGTCTGGAATTCGGGCACTGGTCAACGCTGAACAGCAAGAAAGTAAACTCATCCAATAGTGAACACTGCGGATGAGTTATGCCTCCGTTTAATCGATCCTTAACGGACATCAAGTTAGTCTGTGCGAAAAATGTGGGTTGCTGAGTTCTCTATTACCGACTCCTGTAATCAAGCGCAAATCATAAACGATGCTAATGCTGAAGAAAGCGGCGGTTTGCAACCGAAGGTGATGAATGGATCTTCACTATGTCCCGAAGCACAAATAGCACTCAAAACAATGAAAACACGACCATTCTCAAACAGCAAAGACATTCAAATTTCAATGGAGCGCCATGAAGATCATTAAAGCAATCTCGTAAGAGAGATCGATTCACGACGACTGAAAGCTATGATATAGCCTAATCATTTTCTTTATACCCGAGGCACAGAGTCTTTCGATTCACCTAAAACGTCTAGCAAAAAAAGAAAAGAAAAAAGTGGGGCTAAACTTTAAATTTTGAAGGGAGTTACACATCCGTACAAGCGTAGCTGAAAAAAAGTAAATAAACAAACAAACCAATAAAATAAAACAAATACAAAACACACATACATACCATAAAGTGAATTCAGAGGATTACTGATTTCCACAGAGTAAATTTAAGCAGTGATGGTGGACAGACAAGTAACTAAACAGCTCTTGGGAGACAGAGGCCAAATTCCTTAGGAGAGAATCCACGAAGGGTCATTACTGAAGAGAGAGAGAGAGAGAGAGAGAGAGAGAGAGAGAGAGAGAGAGAGAGAGAGAGAGAGAGAGAGAGAGAGAGAGAGAGAGAGTTTCTATAAAAGAATTCGAGTTCTTGTCAGAATCTCGCTTTCAAGGTTATCATCTTTTGTTTTTAAAACTACTGAAAGTACTTCTATGACCAAGAACTGTGTATTCTAAACAGGGCATTTCATATGATGAGCCTTGCCTATACATGGAAGTTCTCGAATAGCATTAAAACAAAACGCAAAAAAGATCAACTGACGTTTTAACGGAAGCAATGAAGCATTCCAGTCATTCATAATTTACCGCCTTACATGCGATAAACAAAAAGAACAGTTACCAAGCGCAGGCAGAAATCACGATAACAGAGATTATAATGCAAAATAGATGGTTTTCCTTATCCGACAAGGTATCTGGTTTTAGCAAGACTATGTCCCAGGGCCTTACCATTGTGCACGACATAAAAGGGCATCAGAAGAAACCAAAAGCATGCACAGTTTTTTGTATAAAAACAAACTTTTGAGCGTTACACGAGCGGCGTGGCAAGTGCATATCATCTTTAATCTGGGAAAATTAATCCCAAATAGATAATGCTGAGGGTGGCGCCTTAAGATATAGTAGACAGGTAAGAATGAATCGAGACTTTTTTTTTTAACTTGTCAAAAAAATTACCAAAATACACACGACCACGTGTAGACACATATACACTAAATATAATTATACGAGCTTGATTACGCGCGCCACGCTGCGCTGGAACCCAGTGCTGCCCGTCATGTCTCCCCTACCCTCCCGATCACCTACCTACCCCGCCCCCACCCGGGCAGACAAACAGGTTTGCAGGAGGAGGGTGGATGTGTCATGTCTACCCTATCCTCCCAATCCCCTACCTACCACGCCCCCACCCGGGGTGGACAAACAAGATAGATCCACTCCGATTTTAGTATTATAGATACATCTCTCTCTCTCTCTCTCTCTCTCTCTCTCTCTCTCTCTCTCTCTCTCTCTCTCTCTCTCTATATATATATATATATATATATATATATGTGTGTGTGTGTGTGTGTGTCTGTGTGTGTGTGTGTGTGTGTGCGTGAGTGTGTATACTAAACCATAAATATCTCATTAAAATTGAATTTACTATATCTTCGAAAAAATTTGCACCCTATAGTTATGGTAACCCAACTGGTTTCGCATGGACCTCGCTGTGTGGCAGTCCCAAAGTCCCATTTATGTAAAGATAGATTTATTCCACTAGCAACACAACGACTCTGTCTCTGTCAGCTAGGGATGGGGTGTTTGGAGAAGCCCATAGGTCTACCTGCTGTATCATCAACAACCACTGCCTGGTTCTCCCTGGTCCTAGCTTGGGTGGAGACTTGGGAGGTGACCATATTATATGTCCGGTCTCTAGGACCTTGTGAAACTGTGCTGTGGACTGGCTCTTGCCTCTGCCGCGATTTGCTTTAATGGAAATTATATATAAGTACGCCTATCCTGAACAGGAGTCAATATGTTCTGTTTAATAAGTGTCAAAAGGGAATACAGAAGGTAGAAAGCTGTAAGGGAATAGTGCATTAAGTCACTGCTTCCTATGTTCAATCCTTAAAAGACATGGGTTTTAATCCCAGTCACGTATGTGTACTTTTCACATATAGTTCCCACTGGCTTTCGTGAATTCGATGTTAACGGGATATCAGTGACTTTAATATTTGCAAGTATACAAATGCCATTATTGACATACATACATGCATACGTACATGCTTACATACCCACACACACACACACACATAATATACATATATATTATACATTTCGTATGCACCTGTGAACATATATTATATACTAGTGTTATAAATATCTTCTCTACTATTTTCTTTTAACTTTGGTTTATCAAGCAAAATGAACCTTTTTCTTTCGTAAAGGATAAAAGGAAGATAAACGTTGAAAACAACGGTTGTCGAATAAACACTTCCCTTCTCCTTTTAGACTCCAACGCCCGTCATCATGAGTCTCCGACGCCTACGCCCATTACCCCCAAAAAGACCATGTGTTCAGACCATCTGACAGAATTATGACAAAATGCTTGAAGCACGACTCCATCAAAAGGCATTCAAAGCGCTTTTTCATCTATTCTTTCTTCTATTTCCTTTATCATTTCTATTTCGAGTCTGGCTGGGTCTACATGAAAAACCTCCTCCAACTGACGCCATCAAGCCCCTTTAGTGTTACAATAAACACATGATCATCTCTCGCAAATTGGAATTTAAATGACGAGTCGGTGCAAGCAACCTCCGCCTTCTCCAACATCAACCCAACCTGTGGCGCAGGAGAGCATCGCCCCTCCGGCACGCTAGTCCATTCTCGGCCTTGCCGACTCGCGGCATGAGGATCGAAGTCCTCGCCGCTCGACCGAGTGGGATGCGGCACAACCGCCGCTGATTTATGAGAATATTATTTTTTTTAATCGTACCTCAAATCCGTCTCATATTGTGTCTTTAAACCCGTGCAGTGTTTGGAGGTATGTTTATTTAGGAGGCATCTCTTGCTTTGATATGAACATAAATGTACCACAAGCAATTCCTTCGCTGTAAAAGAAAAAGGAAAAAGAAATAAAAAAGGGGCTTTGTTTACACTACGCACGCATGAAGATGCGTGTTTACTGTTAAGGTTTAAGATTATCAATGCAAGTTGCATGTTCTTGTCTGAATAGAGCCTGCGGGTACGTCGCGTTTGGTCTCATGTGTTGTAATGACCGCACTGAAAACAACTTGAGGTAACTTCTGACTTCCGGAAATTGCGGCATTATTGTTCATCAGTGTGGAGAGATCTTTTCTTGAGAAAATAAAAACTCTTGGAAGATGGAATGTTGTTGCCCACTCGTGGTGCTACAGTCGTTTCTCTTGTCTTTACTTTACGTTCTTTAAAAAGAAAAAAATTTAGCGTACTACCTACGATGTTTACGATGAAATCAACTTTACACAACAAATGAACAAGAATGGATATTTATTTTGGAATGTTGCTCAAAGTTTAGATGCTCTACAACGTTACACTGACTGAAAACGAGAGAGAGAGAGAGAGAGAGAGAGGTCAACAAGGTAAAAAAAATCTAAGGATGAATGAATGGAAAGCTGCTTAACAATAATATTTTTTTTCTTTTTCCAGTCATATACAACAATGTGCGCTGTGCAACGGGTTTGGCCTGATGAGATTTTGTTCTTCATTAATGCTTGCCTCTGACTTGGCAAGGACTGTATCTTATTATAATCTATTGCTTTTAGCCAAATTCTGACGGACGAGATATCTCGATTCAGAGATGATTTATTTTTTGTTGTTGATAAGTTGGATGATTTAATTCCTCTATTTAATGTCGATTTTAAACCGCAGTCATCAGAGGCGATTATCATAAAGCATTTTATTTCCATTCATTTGGTTTCACGCAACTGGGGGAAACAAATCATCCAAAATTACACTGGCTGTCATGCAAATCATTAATCTGCATCGACGGATACGTCAGTTTTAATTCATTTACTGACCGTCTGTAAATGTAAGTTCTGAAATCTAAGAAAACTTCAAGCTATACATTTTGATCTTTTGATAATTGGTAAAGGGCACTCGATCTTTTTTTTAATTTCAGCGTAAGAACGCGGTCTAAATCGATCCGCGTTCAGAACGAATTCATTACCATTAATACAATTCATGTTATCATAAATCATCTGGAAACAAACAATTTCAATAATACTAACGAATATTGTGTTTTCACCGCTATTAATCGTAAACGAATGAAAAGCGTAGTCTTCGTAGGTTAACTCCGTTCGCGAAGACGAACGAGATAATCGGCCAATTATGGAATCTCACCCTACATGAATGGGGTTACCTCCAGACACCCCGCATTCACATCCTCCAGCAGCAGCAGAAGAAGAAGAAGAAGACGAAGAAGCAGGAGGGTGTATCTCTCGAGACTCCCATGGCACTCAGCGCTCTATTAGGTCTAAAGTCGCCGCTGCGATGGGAAAAGCTGCCGGAAGTCTCGTTAGAGAAAGACAAACATCTTGAAGATCTCTGAATAGTTGTGTTTGTGTGTGTGTGGCTGATGTGAACTCGGGCTATTATGTTTGGTCAAGGCTGTCGGCTGCTGCCAACCTTTGTGTAGTTCAAAGCGGCGGCTTTTAAAGCATTCGAGCCATAATCTATCAATTAAGCCACTGTTATCATTTAATCGAGGCCAATGAGACGCTAAGAAGCAGTTACCGTGATGATTATTTGGTCGCCGCAACACAATAGTTCTTAAGTCGTTTAACCAATCAGCTCCATAGGTCAAGACCCATTTGCCACTTATTCCCGACAGGCTACACAAAAGGGCATCAACTACCTCTGTAATTTAGGCGAGATGGTAAACGGCCATTCCAACTTTGTTTTCTCGTCATTTTTTTCTTCTCCCTCTCACACGAGCAGCGTGTCTTTCAAAATGTCATGGAGCTCTTTAATTTCTCCTTTAAGGAGCAAGCAAATTACAAAGTCTACTGTCTTCAGTACGCAACCCAGTTTCAGCTTACGCTGTGATGTACAAATTACAGTCCACTGTCTCCAATACGCAACCTTGCCTTGGCATAGCCTACGCTGTGATGCACGGACAAAACATAGTAACGTTTACTTTCATTTCATGAGGCTTACTACCAAATCTCCAAGATGAGGGAAATCACGTTGCCCACAAAACAAAGTTAAGCAGGTGAAATCTTGTTCCACATTCTCGAGGATTCTGGCCACCCCAGAATATGTTCTTTCAATTCGTAGTTTCTCGGATCAAAATTAGTCATGCGACCAAATACAAAAGACATGAGAGATAAAATCAATAAAGAAAATTACAAACTATTACTGATAATTAATTGTGATCCATAACATGGATCTAATGATGACCAACAGGAAGACCACCAAATATGAACCAAGGATACGATACTGAATTTGAGGGTGAAATCTGAAAACATAAGAACACTATCCGTGATATTCCCATTCATTCCAGACATAAAATAAAAAAATTTTTCGGTAACTTATATGCTCTCAGTATACTAAGATATCTTATGTAATTTCCAACACTTATTAATTACTGGGAAATAATTTTCCACCACAACTACTGAAAAGTCACTTATCATTCCACGTAAAGGTAAAGTCAACTGATCTGGAATTTCCACTGCTCCAGCTTCGACTTCCCATTATCTTGATAAATAAGCATTAAAAAATCTATAAAATGTCACCAACAAAAGATATTAGCAATACTTTGAATAACATCAGTTGCACCATACAGGACAGAAAATTTCAGGTTTTCAAGTTTCAGCTTCACATTGTGTTTTAGGAGTTGTTGTATTGGTGTTGAAATGAAGCAATGTAAATGTATACATGGATGGTAGACGAGAGAAAAGGCGAGTCACAGAATATGTGAAGCAAAACATGCTTTCTCTAGGTCTGTGTACACCATATACAGCTTTACACACACACATGTATATATATATATATATATATATATATATATATATATATATATATATATATATACAGTATATACATATATATATAATTACAAATTTATATATGTACATAAGGAACATGCATGACTATATATTACATAGCCGTTCAACTGACTTTTCTAAACACAATTTACAGAAGAGCAAACGAAAAGAAAAAAAAAAAACAAATCCGAACGCAATCCAGCCGAACCATCTTCGTTTTCCGTATTGAGAAACTTCGTTCATAACTTTCTCCCCTCGATGTTCATTCAAGATACAGAATATACGAGGTTTCTTTTCTTCCTTCCATCTGTGCACGCAGCAGCAGACCTCAAAGCCTCCCTTCTTCCCTTTCTTTGGTCCAAGAAAATAAGAAACAGCAGCAGCAGCAACAGCAGCAGCATCTTCAGTTCGGGACGTCGCCGTAGCCTTTTCCATTCCCGGCGCTCGATGAGACTAAGCCTGACCCAGAATCGTGGGAGCGAGGGGGAAGGGCTTCAAGTAAGAGTTATAAAGAGGCCATGATTCCCTTTTATATACTACGAGGCCAATACGGAGTACGAGGCGATATCAAGAGAGGCATCGATAAAAGAAGAGGCAGGGGCAGCAATGTCAGTGTAAGTAGTAGTAGTAGTAGTAGTAGTAGTAGTAGCAGATGGAAAGGCAAAAGAGGCAGCAACCTTTAAAGGACGAGGAGCCTGCTGTAATGCATTTGAAGTGGTGGGGTTTCTTCCTCATTTCCTTTACTCTGTTTATTTATATATTACGCATTTCCTTCATCAGCATATGGGAATTCCCCCAATGAGATTTCATATACTAGTATTGTGTATATAGTGAAAAAAAGACTAAAAGTAAATTCTTCAAAATATACATTTTTAAAATCATAAAAAATTCGAAAGTTCCCACCAAGTAACTCGGGAAGCTTCGACAAAGACGTCTTGGGAAAAAAGCACACATTCAATTTCCACCCTGTACGGTGTCACTGTTGGAAAACCCTCTTCCTCATGCGAGATACGAAGCCAATAAAAGATTGAGAGAGAGAGAGAGAGAGAGAGAGAGAGAGAGAGAAACTGCGACTAAGAGAGAAACAGTTCGAGAGTTAATGGCTCGTAAAGGGTAAGGGAGAGTGACGAGAGTGACTATAAAAAAGGGAGTAAAGAAAAAGGATAAGGGGTTAGAAGTCTAAGGGCCTCCGTCGCGGGTTACTTGTGGGGGCCTACAGCATCGAGAGCGCTGCAGGAAGTGAGTGTATTCTGCTTACCCAGTCGAGCTGTCCGCGCTTCCGACCGCCTTTTTGAGTGACGGCAAACCACCGAAAGATAACGTGATAAAGGATGGGGAGGACGCAATGGAGGGGGTTGTGTAAGGGCAAGCTGAAAGGGAATTCAGATGTGCATGCAGATATAGAAGAGGTTCTGCAACGGGTTCTATAAGTGGTTCCCAGATTCGGAAGCTCTTCATGGTGATAAGAAACACATTCACTTAAACAGTTCTCTTCAACTCTAACCAGCAGAAGGGAAATTAAATCTCAGAACATTTTTATTCCTATTTCTTCAAAAACAAAGATGTTGGGCAGAAAGAAAAGTGCTAAGGGATTTTGAAAAATTCCAAACCTGCCTCTAGAACACTTCAGGGTACACAGAAGTGAATCGAGTTCTACACCCAAGAAGGGAATGGTATGGACTTCCGAATTCACTTCCGAAGTAGTACATGTATGACAAGAGGAGGGTAGCGGGCAACCTTAAGTCAGATTATTATTAAAGCAGTTTAACCAGACTACTGACCTGACTTTCAGCTCTCACAAGGCTGGCCCGAAGGATTAGGATAAAATACCAGGTCTACTAGGCCTGACCTTAAATCAGAGAGGCCTGGGCTACAGAGAAATAAGGCATGAGTTTTATATGATGAAGCGTACAACTTCGGGGGTTGACTACTCTTCCACTGCTTTTTAAACTGTAAATAATCACTAATGAAATTGTTTCTTTCACTTTTAACTATTTTGACCTTGCGATACTTTGCTCTCGAAAGTGTCACATAGATTTGCTGTAACAAAGCCATTTACTCTACTTCTGAAAAACATGTTGTGTAACTTTTGAAAATGTAAATCTTTTATGTTTCTGAAAGCAAAGAACGTCTCAGCTTTACAACAAACTGTTTACATTTTTTTTTTTTACCTTACAGCTATACTCTTTTATTTTAAAAACAGATTTTGCTTTTAAAAACTTCCTAATATTTACCTTCTGAAAATATTACGTTATTTTACTATAAAAACTAAAATAGGTTTGTCATAAATCATGGCTATTTTAATAGTCTCCCTTGGTTTTATGAATATCTTACTATTTGCTTTTGAAAGCATCACTTTTTTCAAAATACATTTTTAACGAAAACATCTTCAGACAATATTAAGCGTACTTTTCTTCTTATAGCCAGTGAAATTCTAAAATGATAGCATATAATATACTCTAAACTTTTCCTTATTCGGGAAGAGGAGCATATACAAAATGAGGAACTGTGGTATAAGAAAACATCTCACCAGCAAGTCTGTGTATAGCTAACATACTCTAAAATAAATGCAGGGAACACGAAACGAGGGTCAAGCATGCAGGTTTCCGCAAAACATTCAGTGGAGTGGAATGTAGAGTTTAGGCCAAAGGCCAAGCACTGGGACCTATGAGGCCATTCAGCGCTGGAAAGGAAATTGAGAGTAAGTAGCTTTGAAAGGTGTAACAGGAGGAAAACCTCGCTGTTGCCTATGAATCAACTGTTAAGAGAGGGTCGAAAGTAAGATGGAAGAGAGAGAATATGAAAGGAGGTACAGTAAAAGGAATGAAAAGGGGTTGCAGCTAGGGGCCAAAGGGACGCTGCAGAGAACCTTTAGTAATGGCTACAGCGCACCCCATGAGGGGCACTGACGGCACTAACCCCTTACGGGAGCAAAACATTCAAGAAAAGAAAGGAAAAAAATTACTAGGAAATGAAAATATGACGAAAGCAACAACTTTGCCTGTGATAGTGCATGTTAGCTTCGTAACCAGTCTGCTCAGTACCAAGGTTTCTGTACTTTAATTTCTAATTCGCAAATTGGATTTATAGACAAAGAAATGAATAAACTCTTGGTTAACTCCAGCTAATCCTCGTCTGACGGGATATCAAACGATGGAGTTCGCCTTGGACGCGAGCGGTTGAAATTCATTATGTATAACGCGAGCGGTTGAAATTCATTACAAGTCGATCTTTCGAAATGTATAACGCGAACGGTTGAAACTCAGTACAAGTCGATCTTTCGAACTGTATAACTGCCTGCCAATTGTGTGCTGCAAAAGTGCAGATCCAAACCTTCGCAGTCTCATCAATTTTAATTTTTTTTTTTTTTTGGGGGGGGTGAAGTTGTGTGGGTCAAGGGATGCCATCTACTATTCCCACTTGCAAAACACGCCGCTCAAATTTTGATGAGCATTTCCGAAAACTGATATGAAATAGAAGTAACTGCAAAGAACTCTTAAACAATAGAAGATACGACCGTCATTATCGGAGTCCTCAGTTGAAAAAGAAATGACAAAGGATCATTACCAGGGTGGTAATCACAGATAACCGTCAGACTGAACTCCTGAGTGGTATGTTTTATTATGAATTCATTGCCAAACTATAATTTCCAAAAAAATATTCTTGAGGTGAAAGCAATTATTTCTTAACATAATCTAATCACTTTCTATAACGTGAAAGCTTTCTAGAAACAACAGAACTTCAGTCCTGGCGTTTATATAAAACGAAATAAAGGCAATAATTTTGCAATGGGTACAGGGTAAGCGTACTAGGTGAATTTTTAGCTTCCAAGCATGATCGTATCATTATACCTTTGACTTATACAATAATAATAATAATGTCTGAACAGGAATTACAGTAATGAACAAAGCGTAATACATGATTTACAACTGTTACAGCGATAATAAATTCAAGGGCTAGTAATCAATTATTAGCTCTTGCACGTATTATTTTTATCGTATTCTGGAAATTATTGCAAGAGTCACGTACACATGAGATGCACCGCCTTAATATATATATAAAAAATAATAATTATCATTACTACTACTACTACTACTGATATTATTATTATTATTATAATTATTATTATTATTCTTGTTGTTGTTGTTGTTGTATGTGTACAAATATATTTAGAAATAAAGTTAAACAGTCTGTATAGCTTTATTTCTAAATATATTTGTACACATTCTTAACTGTGGATTTGTTTCTCCATTTTAAGACTCATGCTACTATGTGTATTTTATTATTATTATTATTATTATTATTATTATTATTATTATTATTATTATTATTATTATTATTATTAGCGATAACGGCAATTGTAGAAATTACTCTAATCTTTTTTTATCATAATTCCTATGAACTACTCGATTCACGTATTAAAAGCTGAAACATGCTTTCAAATATGGATTCTACAGAGATCGTTTCTTTACCTTTGATAGCAAACACTCTCTCTCTCTCTCTCTCTTAACAATAACTCTAGGGAAATGCGAAATCAACTCTTATATCAAGACTTCTTAAGGCAATAAACTCGCAAAAATTGAAATACGTGTTCTAGCTGCATTGCTATTATTTTCAAGGCTTTCAGGCGCTTTCAATAACAACATCTGTTTAATACACTGAATGAACATAAGTATGTGCAATTAATGCATATTTTTCATGCATAGCCTGATGTAATTATATAAGCTTGACTTTTAAAATTTGAATGTAAGCAAGTACAATCCTATAAGCGAATACGAGTAATCACATCCATGTATGTATAATATCATGATCACACAAAAAATGATCATAAGCATACTGCAGGCACATGCATGTTCTTGGCGTTTTTATTACCACATGCAAACTTGCCTTCACAGTTTCATACCAACTTGTGTGCATCTTTTACACATGCAAATGCAAAAAAAAAAAAAAAAGTGAATGGGTACAAACTGCAATTCGTGGGTTTGTATACAGATATGTATACAAGGAAGAGATGGGTTATTGGGAATGTGGAGGAGGAGGAGGAGGAGGAGGAGGAGGAGGAGGAGGAGGAGGAGGAGGAGGAGGTGGTGGTGGTGGTGGACGAGGAAGTAGGTTTGAGTCTCCTAATGTTTGTCTTGCCACGACACACAGCCAATCCTCACGCTACCACCACATTAGCTGCTCGTTCCATATCCCACCGTGTCGTTATGTGGGCTGTTTGTTGTTTGGGAGGCAAAACCAGCCGAACCCCTCCAGACAATGGGGAAAGAGACGACCAACGGAAAGAAGAAAATGGCCTTGGTGGTGGACAATGGCTCCCGAGATGAAACCTCCTGTTACAGATAAAACAGGAATAAATAAATAAAATAAATAAATCAACAAAATACAGAAACCCCTCAGCCAACACCTCTGACACCACGATCGAGACAGATTCATAGACATCCGACACAAGTGGAGCCGAAATGGTTCAAAGTCAACAGCCTTAATCTCTCACCCGGGTCCGCACGAGGAGTAAAAAATGAACCCGGTTCTCCCCCAAGTGATGACAAACTGGCCTCGTAAGAAACGGATGATCGCGGGGAAAGCAGCACGGAAGAGAGCAAACATAAAGGGAAAGAAGAATGTAGTTCTATGTTTCATTTAATGTCTTTCCGAAGAGAGACACGGCGACTCACGGTTCACGTTTTCTGCTGCTGCACCAAGTAATTAAGGTATAAAAAGGTATAAATGGACAGACACCCTTTTTTAAAAAAAACTATAATTCTATTTACTATGCACAATACATGCAAACATATGCATTATACATACATATAACATACATACATATGAACATACATGTATATGTGTGTATATATATATATATATATATATATATATATATATATATATATATATATATATATAATACCTATTGGTCTAAGACGGATTCTTATCACAAACGTTGTTACTCTGTTTTCCCTTTTATTTAGATTTTGTATTAAATTTTTTTTTTTTTTTACCTCAAACCACGTTAAAGAAGGTATACAGTTGATATTTTCATCAGCTGTTTACAGGAATTTAATAAGGATATAATTTTTTGTTTGTGGAATAAGAAGCTTTTCCTGATGCGGGATGGGTGGGTGAGGGGTACTGCAGAGCATAACAAAATATAAAACTCACCTAAATATAAATTCTTTTGCTTCATCTTTCTCTTTCACTCTTCAGTGTTTCCTTAACCCTCCTCTCCACAAAACTGCTATATGGCAATTTTTTCTCTTTCTTTTCACATCATATAAAAACCTCTCTCCATACCGCTACAAATAAACCATTGTGATCTGATCTTCTTAGTCGGTATTTTCTAATCTTGAATTGCTCTTCAAAATTTTCAACTTCAAGTCCCTGTTTCCTCATAACAGCATGTCCATTGTGAAAACCATACAGTACAAAATCATCGGTGAACTAGAGTATCAACTAACTATCTCCGATAGGCTTTTGTTGAAAATCTTAACTGATATTTTCAGAACACTATTATTTTTATTTCTGCCCTTATTCTAAAAAAACTAAAAATGTTTTTCATCATGGCAAAATATCCTTACTTGAAGCTCCCTATATGCATACACATGAGCCTAATTCTCTAATTATTTACTTTACAACTTGGAGCATTCTTTTGGCCATTCAATCTGCGCCTATTAACGTCCTTCGTCCCCTGTGTAGAAACTTGTCGGTTCTGGTCGCAAATTCCTGAGATGTATGCTAGTATTGTACCAACCCCGGTTAATTTTGCCATGCCCCTAGGAAACATAATGAGATTATTTTCAAGAAAATTCTATGGTTAGTTTTTGAGATATGGCGCCCGGCTTATTTTCAGGGAAAGGTCTCAGTACTCGGTTACATCTCGGGAAAATGCAGACCGGTCCAGTTTCTCGTTTTCAACCAGGATTAATAGAGTACTCTGTTAATCCTGGTTTTCAACCAACAAACTTTCTACCCAAACAGCCCTAATTGTTCAACAGGCCGTGATGAAAACTTACAACGTTTAAGTCTCTGGCCAAGGCATATTTTTATAGATAACTGGTATGAAGCAAACCATTAGGTCATCCCCGTTGCTAAAGAAAATACAACCATTCTCTTTCCATATAATAAATAAGTGCTGATAACTTCCCTGTTGCTACCGCTTACTTTTCAGAAAAATCAATCGACATCACACTAAATCCTGTATAGCTTACTGCTTTTGCGTTTTTATAAATAATAACCGTTGTATTTTACTCAAATCTCTTGCTCCACCAGTCCATGATCTATACTTTATTCATATTACCTCACTCCTTTTCAACAAAATTTTCGATAAGCTCCTTAAACGTTTCTATAATAATACTATAACGACAAAATTCACCCCTTCATAAACGCTTAACACTGCCTGTAAGAACACCCTGACCCCTTACCCTTCCTGATTTTGTTGCTCTCTCTCTCTCTCTCATTGCATGCTGATGTAAACGTGGCGTCTATTCTTTTCAAAACAACACTCTAATATCCTGCATCTATTTTCAAAGTTAAAAACTTAAAAGTACAACAAGAAATTATTGCCATGTTTCTCCAATTTTCATTCAATGCCGACCACAGTTTCAGCCATCGTTTAACTGAAATCATAACCGCTACACTAGTTTCACAATAGCCTTTAAAATGGATTGTGGTTTCATTGTCGAAGTAGTGTAGTCTTGATGATGGCCTTGAGTTTATGGCTGAAACATCTGTCGGCATTGAATAATGTTTGGACCAATGTGGCAATAATTTTGCTATTTTCCCTTCAAGCTAAACCTTGAAGATGAGATAAGATAAAGGATTAGAGAAATATCTTAAAATACTGGGCATCACATTGAGGGGTCATGTGAACACATATTTGTTCTTTGACGTAAGTTGGGAGCATTTCTTCAAATGACACAGCCAGTTACGTACCTAGTCTCTTAAGTTCTTGAAAGGGGGCCCATCGACAAATGCCAAAGTCCTTATTATATATATATATATATACATACATACATACATACATACATACATACATATACACATATATATATATATATATATATATATATATATATATATATATATATATATATATATATATGCCCTAACAAGTTAATACAGTATGGCTTAGGCTACAAGCATAATTCCTTTCACATATAAATATAAACTTTATAAAAATGCGAATTGGCCAAGTTCGTGTCTTTTGTGAGTACAAACATCAAGAAAATATAAAGGGCTTTGGGCAAAATGATCAGTGAGCCTTCCCGAACTTGAAATTACCAAGGAAAGTTTTAACCTTTAATGCGAAAAACATATGTACAATATATATGTATATATATATATATATATATATATGAATATATTTATGTATATATGTGTATGTGTGTGTGTGTGTGTGAGAGAGAGAGAGAGAGAGAGAGAGAGAGAGAGAGAGAGAGAGAGAGAATGTTGAACGACGTCTTGGAAGAGGAATAAAAGCAAATTCACCGAAGAGTCGATGATGATGAGGGCGATCGCCTGTCGGAGCCAGGGGGCGGGGACGGGGGCGGGGGGCGCTTATGCAGTTTGTGATCCGTGGCAGTCTGCATCTTGGATGTGCCCTATTGCCACACAAACGACGTGCGGGGCCACATAATAAGCACATAAACAGCCACATCAGCGGGATAGGAGGCAGTAACAGCCCCCACAGATAGCTGGGATCATAGCACGGCACATGATCCATGACAGCGTTATTAGATTTAAAGAAAGGAATGGCCTTTAAAACCGCCGTCTAGGACGAGTCGTAAAAGCCGTGGCGCCGCCCGAGCACCAACTCACGCCCCCTTGCTTATGGGCGATTATGTTCATGTTATCTGGCGATATTACCGATGCACACAGGAGCCTTTTTGGAGGAGACTCCGGATATGTCCTCCAAAGTGGAGGAAACGGGATGAAACGACGACTCGGAGACGCAACGCTTGCGTTTCACGAGGTCGTAGACGGCAGGGCGAAGTTAGCCATCATGAAAACCATTAAAGAAAACGGAACGAGACCAACACAGTATTATCTGGTGGCATTAAATATTTACTGCCTGCGTTTTTGCGTCAAGGAATGCCTCGCATTGGCTAAGATGAACCGTATTAAGTAGTCGTTGGGGCCGCTTCACAAGGATATGACGAAAACAACGGAAATCTTTGATAGTCAGAGTCTGATGAATACAAATAAATAAATAAATAGTTTCAGAAGGTTTAACCCAGGAGCATTTTATTAACCTCTGAGGGCAGTTTTGAAATGTAGGATACGACGCTATGGCTACGTCACCCACCATCGCGCGAGCAACAAAGGAATCTCGGGAGCTTTTAAAATCTGAAATCAGCGACAATGAAAACGATCGTTCAACAATCTTATTTCACAATACTGCAAATCATTAATGGAAATAATTTATAGCAAATGTGTTTTAACTGTTTAATTTTTTCATTCAATGAATGCTCTCTGAATATCTCGTCGTACAGAATTTACCAACTTTCTTCTTTAAAAATATTCTAACCTGCTAAGAGAACCAAAACTTAATCTATGCAATTAAAGACTCAAAAGTCTGGCAATCCAAAAATCACTTTATTATGACAAACGCATGAATACAGGATTCTGACAGATGGAAATAATGTGTTATAAATGCGCAGGTTGAAAAACTCTTAAGTAAATACTACTTCACTTTGAAATCGCTTATTGCAAATGTCTGGAATAAGTCGGTATGAAATGTCTGAAATTAGAATGGAAATTGTAAATACACTGGAGTACCTATAGTTATAAATGCCGGTAATATAAGAGTTGACAAGGCAAGTCCAGACTCTTCGGCAGTTACGTACTGCCCCGAATCTAAGGTGGTGGTAATTTCATTCTGCATTTTTATATATGGGACAGTTGTGTAAGATACTGGTCCTGGGCTGGACGACGGCAAGTTTAAACGATGAGTTCATTATCCCATGGCTATAAATATTACACGTAGATAAGAAAGACATGGACACACTGCATTAACAAAAAATATCATTTTCACAACTACATATGAACACAACAGCATCAGTGATCAATTGCAAATCTTGATATACCTCTCATGCGTCATGACTGAATTTTTTGGGGGAAAAGTGGTCTATTTCTTTGGTTCTAAAGAAAATCGTATATTAAATTCTTAAAAAAAACTAATATCTGAGCTATGATGCTTTACGGCCGATAGGATCCCACCCAGACACTAAATATCTACAACATATATTTCTACACTGCAAAAAAATATAAATATATTTTGGTAGTTAATGGTGGTTCTAAACTCTAGAAATATATATATACATATATACATACATATATATGTGTATGTACATACACACACACACACACACACACACACACACACATATATATATATATATATATATATATATATACATACACACATACACACATATGATATGATTATGACCAAAGTAAAATTAGATATACACGAAAAAATTCCCGAGGTGGATGAATAATCACAGGTGAGAAGCTGCATTTGGCAGGTGATAGTATGTTGGAATGACTGACAAGGGTATGCTCGGCACGCACACCAGATGGGGTGAGCGGAAAGAGAGCTTGGCAGAGAGCTCCAATTTTCGTGTCTCGCTTCACAAGCGTCATGATCAAACTTCTTTCACTACGAATAAAAGGGTAAAAGGAAAAATAGGATATTTCAGGCACGAAGATGTAGGTAATTTAATTGAAAGTTCTGTTAAGTGTAAAAAGACAGTTGTATTAGTATGACACTAAATTTTTGATTGGTATTATTTGTACTCACCAAATTCATTCTTTTCGGATAAAAGAAATATTGGCTGGTGACAAACAGATTGAATTTGATTTAAGATAATTTGACCAAGAGCAAAAGAAAAAAAGAGGAGGAACTGCAGAGGAAAACAGCAGAAGAAAACAAGTCAAGAGGAAAAAAAGAAAAGTGAAGATAATCTTGAAGATAATGGCAACAATGAAGAACAAACAAGTTTGGATGTATCCCTTGTAAAAGATGTCCCAGAATCATCAAATTCCTCAAGGAGCAAAAGGAAAAATAGGATACTTCAGGTAGGAAGATGTGGGTAATTTAATTGAAAGTTCTGGTGTTGTCTTTTGAAAGTGGGCCAATGCGAGCTTCAAAGCAAAGTGCATTTCTACAGCCACAACTAAAGCACCGAAAGTCAAAGACATATGCTAATTACATTAACGGGTGAATAGGAAGTGAAATGTGTTTTGAAAAAGTACGATATACGTTAAAAGTTGCAATTTTGAATTATCTTTATCAAAAATATGTCAACAGCTTAGAAAAATTGGAAATTATTTTGGATAAGCAAAACGAAGAATAGCATCAGAGTGATCGAATAGATGAATCAAATGATAACATGGGCAGAACATTCAGAAGAGGAATTACTTTATCAAAAAGAAAGAAAATGCTTTGAGCCTTGCTCCTTATAGTGACTAATTAAGTTGACAGTCAAATATACTTATTTAATTAAGTTGACAGTCAAATATACTTATTAGATAACTGAGCTTAGAGAGAACGAAACGATACAGAGATGAATTTCAGAGCTCGAGGGCAGAAGGAAACTAATGAAAAAATCTGACTATTTGAATTCCTTACGATATAAATCAGGTAAAAAAAAATTATGTTGAAAGTAGAAACATACTTGGGAAGAAAGTTAAAGTCAAGAAGCCAGTTTATAGAAAGGAAAGTGATTTGTATCTATGATGGCGGGAAGAGTAGCAAGCTGTCGTGTAAAGGTAGCCTCATGAAAAAATAAAATAAAAAATTGAGCAAGGGACAGAGGGACACTCGAACAACAAACTAGAGAACACCAGCCAGAAGAATAATAACCAAGTGGAAATGAAAAGTCACCCTTCAAAAAGTGAAACGGTGTGTAGGGTAGCGGGGTGAACTGGGACTAGAAGGAAAATTCCTCCTGTCGTAGTACGAACACTTTGATGGTGGCCATGTGCGAACAAAGAAAAAGTGGAGAAACAACAGTTCAAAGCCAGAAAACCTTAACAGCACTCGCCTTTAAACCGAGAGGCTTGTCCTAGTTTATGTCGTAGGCTTTCAAAGGCAAGGCACTAATTTCAGTATGCATATACTGATTGGCAATAAAAGAGATAGTTGAATTTTGGAGGTTTTATGAATGAAAAGTGTTGTCAAATTAGCTAAAATGCATGTTTTACTCAATCTATCAAGTTGTCAACCAGGTCCAAAACGAAAATTTTGCGGTAGGCAGAGTGAATCTACAGACTGAGGCTACTACAGAGGAAGGAAGGGAAGTTTTCAATATTAGTTTACATATGTATATAGATCCAAGTTGTCAGAAAAGAATGGCAAATTGCGAAAAAAAATGAAAGTGGTTGTTGTATGAAACACACCAGTAATTGTTCAATGGATTCAACGAGTTCTTTCGACTACAGTAAATGAGTTGTGGGTCATAGAGACTTGGGTTAAACACCTTACTATGACGGACAAGCAGACAACTGTTTGTTAAACTTTGCATTGGGATTACACTGACATAAAGAACAAACAGTCATTTTTCAGACGTGCTGCAAAGTTCAAATTCATTTAAAGTTGTAGCCTTTAGACAAATACTCGTAGTTATTTAACGTTGAATATCAAAGCGAACAGGCGCTTGAATAACTGATATTGAAGGACCATCGCGTAACTGGATGTTCCGTGTGTTTTGTTTTTCTTAAACAAACTCCAATTTGTTGCTAAAGTCTTTTAAAAGCACCGCAATTTCATAGCGGTAGAAGAAATGAACAACTACAAAGTAAATGTTTACTACCCTAGGATCAATTTTGCACGCCTCACCTAACACGGAATCAAGATAAAAAAAGCTTGAAACGAAAAACAGCGGAAGAAATCCAGACATTTAAGTGGATTGCACGTAACTACACAGCAGACACCACTTCCATGCTGGTGTTTTTATTTAAAAAAAAATACACGTGATACCAAATCTTTTTTCGTTATAAAGTCGGTGGGTGCTGAGAGCACATACACAGACGCCCCAGAACAGCCTTTGAAGGCCAAAACACAAAAGCTGACCTTCCGTACAACGAATGATCATCCCAGCGAGAGTATTATCCTATAATCTGATACTGCCTTACCTTTGAGACATTCCAGACAAGCGGCCAGAAGGAAAAAAAATCTTTGTTTGGGAGCTGCAAAGATTAAACAAGAGCCCTTGTTAGGGCAAAACAACGGGGCGACACGCGGTGCTTAAGACAGCCCTCTGTTTCTAATATCGTGACACATATAAATAAGAAATGTACATGCTTACCCCACCTCTCCTGCCTGATAGCATCAGGCATCTGGCAGCCATGCGTGCTGACAATAGGCGAGTGCTTATGACATCATCGCTCTCTCCAATAGGGACCAACAGACTATAACCTAGGCGGCGTTTTCATGGGCCGCCAACCTGACCTGCCTTGACCTTTGCTGTTGCTTTTAATAACTCTTTCTAATACCACTGACGTTATAAATTTTCAAAAGGTGCATTTTTAAAATCTGCTTCCATTCTTTGTGGGCATGCTTCACGGCTTAATGTTTGCTTGAGGAAAAAAAGTGAACACAATTTCAAAGGAGAAAAGACGGCTAGACATTTTTACCAAGAGAATACTGTTGTTGTTTGAAATAGGTTTTACTTTCAGAGAATTCCGGAGTGTAGTTGTTCAATATATATGGATTTAATAACTGTGCAACGTGTGAAAGCAACTCAGGTTACACTGAAAACTTTAAGAATGCGTAAAAGTAAACTTTTGATCGAGCAACAAATCTTTAACTTCTGAATATTCAAAGTTTGGCAATTTCGACAAGAAAGAAACCTAGATAAAAAAATGGAACAGGAAAAAATGATAAAGCAGGCTGCAGTCAGAGAAAAGGAGAATGATAAAGAGATAAAAGCCTGTTTTTTTTTTTAGAGACATGACAGTGAACAGAATAGGTTGCAATAGTCATAGACTTTATAAATTTTCAGTTTCCTATGAGGTGATTTTCACTCCCATATCTTAATTTACCTGCTCTGATGTTCGCTCGGATAATGGTACCGAAAGAAGAATTAAGGTACTTTTACCAATATCGTGATTCTCCCTACACTAAAATATGTCACTCATGCTATTTCAAAGTTCACTTTATATACATTATTCTTTAATTCCTAAGCCACCTTACAGCAACAAAATAAATAAGAACCATTATCATACAATATGTATTTTTCCCCTCACTTACCTAACACCTGAAAATTTCAAATTCATGCACAGCTTATTTATACTGTTACGAAGAACAGAAGGTTTTACCTTTTACTCAGATCTACTGAGAGAACGAAAACCTTATCTCACATTATAAGCCATGCTACGTTTAGTGAGATGATGTCAAAACGGACAACATTATTTCCCTGTTGAATACATTCTTCATACATTTTTAATATCCTTTTACTACTTAGTAGTAGTAGTAGTAGACATGAATGTAAGCTCCTAAAAAAAGTGGACCCGGCTCTCCCTTCCCAGCCAAAAGAATGGAAGGCATATTATTTGTGAGAGCATCATCAGTGACTACTTACCTGCAACCGTTACGTGGCTAACATGCACATGAGAAAGTAATCTAATCTGTCCGTAAGTTCTAGATTGTTTTAATAGTTTTACTGGTAAAAGACCACGACACAGAAAGCAGTAGTTATGCAAGATTTGTCTGCTTTTATCCATGTGAAATCTTGGAAACCAACCATGCTACTGGAATATACAAAGACACAGAGGCATTGTACATTAACCTAAAAAAAAAAAGGTGTCTGCCGTAGAAATCGATTTAGGCAAACGCCCCAACCAAAAAGATCACCCACATGCTCTAAGGTAGGTAAACAATTGTGCTATTATTTTCATTTTAGACCCTTCCTGAGCTGTTATTGTCCCGTGAGTTGTTATTACCAGCGCTGTCAAAACTATTATTATTAATTACTTTTCTCATCAGTAGCACATATTTTGAAAATTTACCCTTGCAAGGTCTGCTGTCATTAGTGCTGCAGCTTCTTTACCGCCTGACTAACAGCCCGACTTACAGTTGATCCTGTTCAATAAAATTTTCTGGGGCTACCATTTTACGTATATCACTTATATTATAATTAGTTTTATTGTTACCATTATGAATAACGTTTTGGTGGTACTTATTAAACAATTCCCTCACTGCATTTCATATTTTATTCTGCAACTACATTTCGTACTTGTGCTTACAAACTAAAACAAAGTATATTAATATTATCATTATTGAGATGCGACGTCAAAAGATTCATTACTTTGACAGTATTGATTTGCGAAGTACAAATCGCTCATTTACCAGAAGAGTGACATAGCTCAAAAATTGTTATTTTTCAGGAGGAGCAATTTAAAGTTTAAAACTCTAATACTCTCTATAGTGTAATAGTGACATGTCATGCCCTCTAGCGGTTAGTATTACAAATACAAATAAGACGTTTTTACCATAATATGGAACAAAGAACGGGCTATCTGCTGGTATCAATAATTGAGTTGTGTCAGTCCTTTGGCAAATGAGCGAAATGAGTATGAAAAAGAATGTCAACAATTCATTCGTCAGTACAATCACGAGCTTTTTTTCTAACAGCAATGTCATCTGAGGAACTGTGAAAATGTGGCCAATTTTTCCCAACAGTAACGACTCGGCACAAGACCAAGGAAGGTACCTGCAGCAGTTAAGTCTCACTATCACGAGCATTTCTTACATCCAAGGCATGGAAAAAAAAAGAAACCCGAATAAAGCCCGTCAGCAATCTGCAACCATTCTAGGTTACAAGAGACAATTCCTGCTTCATTTTCCCCATCCTCCAATACACCACGACAGTAAGGAACCTGAGGGTTCATTATTTTTTCCTATTTACCACACAACCGCCTCCATCACGCTTTACCTCCTCCCCCTCTATCCTCCTCTTCCTCCTCCTCCTCCTCAACCTATTCCCCCAGCAATCCCTTCTTCCTTCGCGCCGTGACAATAGCAGGAAAGAGAAAGAGGCCGTATGAAAAGCACCTATCGTGATGGGGGTATTTTTAGCCAAGTTGTTTCCAGCCTCCCGCCGAATGCACCTGCCATGGACTCAAAAAGTCCTTCATTGGGGGAACACAATGGAGGAGGAAGATTCCACACCCTAGATCTTTTTCCCTATCTTTTTTTTTCTCTCTTTTTCTCTTTTTCCTTTCTTTCTTACAGTCATCCTCGTCTTTCAGGAAAGATCATATGGGAATAAAAATGGAAGTGTGGACCAATATTTTTTCCTTTACTATAAAGGCTCTGACGCGAACGTTAGTTGATTTTTTTCTTCCAGGAGTTGAAAAGTTGAAATTTGAATCGGGACAATTTTGTTGGAGGCGCAGAAATGTTTATTCTGTTTGTCTGCCATCAGTTCTATCCCACGCCTGAAGTTATAAGATGGCTATTTAATTCTAGCTTTGAGAGACTACAGCATGTGAATGACAACACATGAACAGTTTTGAAAGTTTCCTTTCTCCATCTTACTTTCCCCGCTTTCTCTTTTAATTTCTAATTAAATCAAGCCATAGGGATTACTTCCAATATGGCATATGACTAGCTTAGAATGGGATTGTATAAGTTCTTAGCAAAAACTTAACTGTTTAATATTTGTTGGTAAAGGTGGCCGAAATTCCAAGCTGGCTACAAAATCACGTTAGAAAATCCCATCCCCCTAGTTTGATTCCGACGTTTCACTTTGTTATTAAGACATAAACCCTTGATGATGTACATATTACAGGATATGCCTGAAAATTCAAAATGCAGAAGCACAACTCACTCACTCTCTCTCTTTTACACACACACACACACACACATACACACAATGTACGAAGGGTAAATGTCCACAAAAAGAAGAGTATGAACATTACGCTGATAATTTCGTGCCTATTTTACACGGTGACAGGTCACCAATATTTTCTGAATTGGACATCCAGTTTTCCTTCGTGTCTAAAAACATATAAAGATGTTTGGGAATTAACTTACGAATGACATACAGACACGCACACACACACACGCATATATATGTGCGTGTGTGTATGTTTGTATACATAGCAAAAAAAAAGGCATACTAAGTCGATTAAATTATTATTCTGCAAAGCTGGTTTCCCTTTTTTAAAGTCAATACCCCTAAATTCAAATACAATATGGGTACAAAATTTGAGACACGTCGTTTACAACGAATTTTTATGTCTTAAACTCAAGACAGTTTGTAAGTAAAGACATGCATAAACTTGCATAACTAACAATTTTGTGAGGAATACTTACAGCGTGTCTCTACGCAAATTTTTATGGCCGGAGATTGAAAAAAAAATATGGCTGCAATCCCTCTAATAAAATACCGGCCTGTATCCTTTTCTGTGACAAGAATCAGTTTCCCCCTCTATGGAGTTTTCCACACAACGAAAAAAATGAGTTTATTTTAGGTCTCAATATAAGTAGAGTAAAATGTTGCATCATCGGCAAGGTTTTTTTTTCTACTGTAAGATCCTCGTTCTTTTCAAAATAAAGGAGAGAGAGAGAGAGAGAGAGAGAGAGAGAGAGAGAGAGAGAGAGAGAGAGTAGGTGGGTGGGGGACCTTCATGTTAACATTCGTCTTATTTCCTTCATTAAAAAAGAGGAAAGGGGGGGAGGAGGCGGCTATAAAAACACAGCTTCCCATTTTCATTCCCCTTTACGAAGCTGAGATAACGTTTAATGACCATTCCTCTGTAAATCATGGTCTTCTAACTAAAGCAACTAACTATGTGATATCTTCTTTCAAATTATGTTCGTTTAACATATATAATTTACCAGCGAATTAATTCGACATTAAAAGTATGTCATTAAAGGTAAATACGGTGATTCGTGATTGCCATGCTTAATCCTGCTAAGAGAAATGATAATTAAAACGTCACAAACACGCCCACAGCGTGCAGGCGCGCCGTCTATTTCACGTGGGGGTCTGGGTTTCCAAGGACAGCAGCAGCAGCAGCAGCAGTCACAGCATAAAAAACAGAAGCAAACGGAGGGTAAAAGTAAATAAGTAGGAAGCCCGACATCGCCTTGGCCGGGTGGCGCAGGTAGTTGTTATGACAAGGTCGGTGTTGTACCTCGTGGATCACCGCCACACGGGAATAATGTGACGCCAGTCACTCGGCCCTCGCGTCAGATCGGAGCTCCTGACACCGACCCACACTGACCCCCTCGCTCTGCCACGGGTATCATCCATTACGTTTTGTTATATTTCTTTTATCTCTCTTTTTTTTTGTTATTTTCGTTTTTGCTTCATTGCGGTTTTTTATTTCGTATCGACGCTCTTTCTTCATTACTTTGCGGTATTTTTGTTTTTGTTTTGTTTAGTCCTTGCTTTCACTCCACCACTTTCTAGTAATTTTTAGGTTATTGCTCTCTCTCCATTTTATCGCTTCCTACACCAACCGCTGACAACCTAGGATTTCATCGACTGCATTTTTTTTTTCAATTTTTACTTTTAATTTTTTCTCCCTTTTTACCATCGTTTTTCTATTTTTATGTTTCATATGTCTCCATCCGTGCGTCGAAGAGTCTCGCACTCACCCATAACAAACTCGAACAGACTTCCAGCCTCGTGTGCCGCCGGCCTCTGCGAGTTTCGCCTTATGTAAACGGGATATCTTCCTATTCATTCGCTGTCGGTGTCACGAGAGTTGACAGCGCCATCCCTCTGAGGCTGTTGTTTATTCTCATGGACACAAGAAACCAAACTCTTACCCGAATCTCGTGGTAATATCTTCTTTTGCTTGCTTTTTTTTACACTCCGTGCTGTGACAGTAGTAAACAGAGAAAGGGAAACGGGAAAGAGTCAGGAAAGATTTTGTCGAGAGAAGATTTGCTGAGAGAGAGAGAGAGAGAGAGAGAGAGAGAGAGAGAGAGAGAGAGAGAGAGAGAGAGAGAATTTTGTAAAACAGTATCAAGAAGGAATTTAATTAACAGATTTCTTCAGTTAGAAAGGAATTTCAATTGAAAAAAACAAACTCGACTGTGGAATCAAACATTTTTTTAAAAAATCAACGTCTAAAATACCCGCAACCAAATGCAAAGGATGCGTTCATTTTGGAAATCGCTTCCTTTCTCACCTGTGACTATGATTCCTCAATCTGCAAATCTACACCTTTTGTATTCCAAGAACTCTAAAGTGCTATCTCTATAATGTAGTTTTAGAATAGCTGAGTCTCAATCTACTAAACATAAAATGGGAGGAAGGGGGACGAGGAAGAGGATGCACCCCATGACAGAAATGATCAGGGAAAAAATAATATCGTATTTTGCTGGAGTTACAAAAGCTAACATGTCGTATGGAAATGGCATTCGATGCCTTGGAAAGGCCATCTCAGTGTCCTCCAATCTCAAAAACTCTTATTCATCTGCGGAAAAAATATGTTGTTCCTCCATGAGGAATGCCTGTTCGCTGTTAAACTTGCTTTGCCTCTGTTCTCTCACTCCTAGATTTGAAAAAAAAAATGGCTATTTCAGCCAATAATCCATGGGTTTCTTCTGGGCTATAATAGATTACACTAAAACCACACTTCAGTTCATAAGTTAGTAAAGCCAAAAACTAACTGAATGAAAAACAGGAATCCAAAATTAAAATTCAACATAAATTTCAATGTTCACAAAAATGAAGATGACCTATTTTCACAGGCCAGGGTACTTATCAGTGAATCCTTCAGTTCTAGAAAGCCCCACAACATTGCAGATGCCCTGCATCCAGTACAGTTTATACTGAGACCTTTCAAGCTACCTCCGAGTTAAATCCGTGAACCACGCTGGTCGAAGACTGACAGAGATCCCCCAAGAATGACAATGCTTCTCATCACAACGGAAGCCGTCAGGTCCACCGTTGTTCATAGAGAGGCTTCCATACCTCCTCCAGTTTCAGACTCTCAAACTTATTCCGGTCCCAGCTTGAATCCACTCCGGGTGACAAAGTTTCACATTTCAAGGATGGATGTCAGGTTGGGGTGCCTGAAGCAGGATGGATGTCATTGGGGTGCCTTGAAGCAGCATGGTTGTCATGTTAGGGTGCCTTGAAGCCATGTTGGGGTGCCTTGAAGCAGGATGGATGTCATGTTGGGGTGCCTGAAGCAGGATGGATGTCATGTTGGGGTGCCTGAAGCAGGATGGATGTCATGTTGGGGTGCCTTGAAGCAGGATGGATGTCATGTTGGGGTGCCTGAAGCAGGATGGATGTCATGTTGGGGTGCCTTGAAGCAGGATGGATGTCATGTTGGGGTGCCTTGAAGCAGGATGGATGTCATGTTGGGGTGGCTTAAGCATCCTTTCCTGTGAAAACAGTTAACCTTCATCTTTCTGACCTGTGAAATTTATGTTTGAATTTTTAATTTGGGTTTCCGTTTCTCAATCAGTTTGGCCGTACTTACCTATATACTGATTTGTGGTTACATTGCAAACGTATTGCAGCCCTTAGGAAGGCCATGGGTTAAATTCTAAAAGAGCTCTCAGCTTAGAAATGAATAAACTGAGTATGATAACGGTTTTTGTTTTTCCCCTCGAAGACTTCAGTCTTATGGATTGTAAGAGGTTCTGAAAATAATGAAAGTGTTGCCAGAGAGTTGTAGGTGCCACTTGTACAAAATAAAGATAGACTGTGCCTGGTAAGCATGCATACATACACACACACATGTATTAAATATATATATATATATATATATATATATATATATATATACATATATATATATATATATATATATATATATATATATATATATATATATATATATATATATATATATATATATACACACACATATATATATATATATATATAGTATATACATATATATATATATATATATATATATAAATATATATATATATATATATATATATATATAATATATATATATATAATCTTTAAAATAACTTACTCATAGAGGAATTATATGTGATAAGTCCTCCTGCAAGCTTCAAGACCATACCTTTTAGGTTTAAGTTAAGTGATAGTGACCTTATCCGTTCAGCCATCACTCCATTTCCAACCCTTAAAGCCATCGAATCATGGTCAGGGTAGAAAGACATTTAATTCCTTGCGACAGTAAGTGATATGCCAAGTAAAGTGTATTCGATAATTCATGCAGTATTTTTGGTTTAAAATTTGATTATACACACACACACACATATATATATACACGTGTGTGTGTGTGTGTATAATACATTTCTTTACAGATCTGATGCGTGTTTATTGGCCGTGTTAATTACAACTCATAACTACAGACTTCATTACTCCACCACAAATTCTTATTTTGCTTATTTATAAATTTAGTATAGGAAGCAAACAACTACAGTTAGATAACCAGAGGGCCTTACATCACTTATACCCTTTCTTTCCTTAACAATTTGATTCTAATTTTTGTTGTTACTTGTTATGTTAAGAATAATAATAATAATAATAATAATAATAATAATAATAATAATAATAATAATAATAATAATAATAATAATAATAATAATAATAATAATAATACATTTCAGAACGTGAAAAATTACAAAAATTAGTCTTGTCCTGTCACAAAAAGCACCATACAGATGATCAGAATTAGACCTAGTTTTCATGTTGAAATGTAGTGGGTGATTTTCAAAACTTATCTTGCCACATTTTACTGAAAACTTGACAAACGCAACAGGCGGTATTACTGACAATCTCGGACAACTTGTTTTGAAATCCTGACTTGGAAGAACTCAGTCGAATTATTCTCTTCTTTGAATAATTACGAATGTGATGCTTGGAATTTCTCGACAGTAGTTGGAGATTATGGGAGATAAGGAAATAAAAATACAACGCTGCTCTAATTAGTTTGGGAAAACAGCTTCTTCGTTGTTATGGTACGCTTAAATTGTTCAACCTTCGCCGATTCTTCGGGAGCTCTGCAGTCGACTCTCTTGATGATATAATATGTATTAAGGCTGATGATTTTTACCTGGGAGGAAGGAAGGTCTGTCCTTTAAGATTATCCCAGTGAGAGAACTGTTTGCTGACTGCAGAAGAATTACTCATACGATATAATTTTCAAAGAAATATCATTTCATGAAATGAGGGTCTGGAAAAGGCCTTTAGAAGGCTGACATGAGAAATCCTGTCAAATAGCAACTACAGGAGTCAAAGGGACTTTACCAAATCCAGAGAATTCAAGGATTTAAGTGGAGGGATCCACTGCACGGAGACAAGGGAGGATTTTTAATAACTTCACTTCCTTAATGTTAATCACACGAGAAAGAAACCACAGGTCCTAGTGCTTTAAGAGTGGTCTCATGTTAAAGGCACGGATTTACTCTACTTTGAAGCATCTCTCAACACGCAGAGCAGTACACAAGCTGATTTATCACAATTTGAATATGAAAAAGCCTACTTTTTTTTATAGTAACGATGCTCGAAATGGGAATTATTAGAATTATTACAGTATACAACCAAGACTTGGAAAAGAGCATGAAGTCTGCTTTTTGACTTCAAAATATCAAACAAATTTAACTCTTGGCTCAGCAGTATGATTCAAGGACACATGAGAAAGTGTACTACAGTCTGGAAGAGGTACTTTGAAACAGCAACAGTTGCAATGGCCATTTTTTTTTTTTACTTTAACTCATTAAGGGTGATTTGTGGTGAAAAACAGACCTTTTCAATTCAGTTTGTAGCCTGAAATGGAAAGTGCTTGCTTTTTAATATCAAGGAAATCCACTGACTTTTTTTTTTTTAGCTTTCTTACGTACAGATAGACAGAGAATGGGGAATCACCTGACCGTCTACTAACTTCGCTGCCATAAGTAAAAATAATTGCCATTAAAAAATAAACGCTAAAAGAACTGTGAGGCAGAAACACTTGAACTCTGTGTTGCTACTTTCATAAAATTCTCATAACATCCGAGGAAGATTTGAAGTAAACAGTCAGCCAATATTGATAAAAGAATCGGGACAAACGACAGAAATTCCCGACCACAACCTCTTCTGTACTTGGGGGGAAAAATGCTGAATGCCAGGAAGGCACTCGTCGCTTGGTCTAAGGCTACTTCAAAGGCATTGTCTCTCCTGGAGGCACGCAGACTTCAGATTCCAATTGGGAACAACGGACTAGAGCGTCCACCATTCTCTCTCTCTCTCTCTCTCTCTCTCTCTCTCTCTCTCCGATGCTTCTTTGCTGTATATCGTGAAATGTAGCCAGTAGCTCTGGAATGTTCCAGATGTAATCAAATTTTGTGAAACATCTTGACCCCATTTTAACAATCTAGTTTGTTACAATAAAGCCACACTGAATGAAAATAATATTTTGGCAGAATAAGGTTTTGCCTTACAGTTTAGATTCCTCGTTGCCCGTCATATGTAACTGTAAGGAAGTCCGAAGTCTTCATTGCAAGATATCAACAGTCCACTGAAGCCCAAATCACTGTTATACAGGAATAAAATATGCGACGTACCAGACCAATGAAAAGTGGACATTATTCAAATAAACTTGAATGTAAAAAAAAAAAAAAGTAGATCTACGAATATTATCAGGATATCATACAGGAGACGTAAACACGTTATGTGAACTTTACAACTGTACTCTTAAGTTCGGTATGTTTTTGTTTTTTATTATAACTAGAAATGTTATTAAAAAAATAAGCCACTTAAAATTAAATTGTTAGGTTTTTCTAAAGAACTGTGTCCCGTAATAAAAACAATCAATCTATTCAAAACTCAAATAATGACCTAGAAACATATTTTTATCAAATATGAGCTATCTATCGACAGGCAACATATAAGATATACAGTTCTTACGAATATATTTTCGGTGTAAGATGAGTGACCGAACACGCACATGCAATACAAATAATAGAGACACACTTACCTATATAAACATAATTTCCTATTCACAGTATGAATCAGTTCAACAGTAGTAGTAACAGTTTCTACGAAAAAATACGTCCCGTTTTCAAAATATTTAAGATAATTAAGTTCATTCCAGGAATAATGGAGCAAAGTTCGTTAATGGTAACACGGACACAATTAGTTAAAAAAATATACAAAAATCATCAAAGAGAGAGAGGAGAGAGAGAGAGAGAGAGGCATCAGTAGTGGCTTTGGGCATTAAAACGGAGGGTGACACGGCCGTCGACGGACAGGTTATCGTGGGTATCAAGCGGAGCCCCCATGACAATCTCTCAGGAGAGCACCTCGGCAGGACACCTGCCTTATCGCCGGGCATCTCCATACCCCGGCCAGACAACGGCGATACCGCAGGGACATCGACAAAGTCGCTGATGGCGAACCACGACGGGGAACAAGCTTGTATATTGGGGAAGCCCAGCAAGACCTCGTTAGGAGGACGCTTCGAAAGAAGGTCCACCTAAACAGAAGTGGCCATCTCAGATAGTCTTATTTATTTTTTTTTTTTTTAGTTACTTCGAGGTTGGAAAAAGACTGAAAATGTTGTTATCTTGCGTTAGATGCCGTAAATAAATGTAATTATTCAGAAATTTTTGGAATAACAGTAACTGCTCTTCTTATAACTCAATGAAAAAGGGCACTACGTCATCTACCAAAGTTTCACATAACAGAGCAGGTTGTCTAAATGGGAACAACGTGAATAGATACACGGAGAAATATAAAATTGAATCCGACAAAAATTACAACAATCATTAAAATAAAGGAATTATCATTATTATTACAAAGCAAATTTAACGAGACCACTGGGTCCCATTTCAAGACTCTCCTTGAGTTCGCTGTGAGGATTTGTACTACAATTAGATGAAAGTTGAAATAGTAAAGTAAATAATGTTTGGCAGGCAGGTTCAAGGGAATCAAAGGAAACAGAAGAAAAGCAACACGCACCCCACGCCCGGGGCCCCTCCCCCCAAAAAAGGGGGGGTTACAACAAAGAATCTAGAACCTTTAGAATCTTCCATCCTACTCGACATTCCAGTGCTTTGCATTTATTCTAGGGAAAGAATGAAAGAAAACCTAACTTTTAAAAATGAAATAGCAACTCCAGCATCAGCATTCTATCAGAAAACTGGCCAACTCTGATACTCTTTTTTTTTATTCCTAAAATAATATTAATAATTATCTATACTATCCATGAAAATTGTATGTGTATGACAGCACGTTCGTTCAGCTCCTCCTAAAGTGCAGGTAAGATATCGCTGGAGTCATCGCGAGGTGATGACCATTATGTTATGCTTTTTAACACAAATGAGCTTTTTGCGTTAACAGGGAGCCAAAAATGCATAATAATGATGAATATGAATGCTTTAAAGATAAAAATGCTTCCGCAACCCATATGATAAAGGTAATAGTACTACTACTAATAACATCTTTAAACGGATACACCTAACGTTGCAATTCGTAGAATCTGACAGAAATATACTACATATAATCGCAAACATCTGGAGAAATTACAATGGAAAATATTCATATTTTATGAGAGAGATTTGCCTTTTTATCATGTATTACAACTGAAAACACAAAGTGGGAACAAATAAAATATGATAAAAAAGAAAGTAGTTACGATTTTGTGCCACCACTGACTTGCTACTAGCAGCTAAATGCCAAAGGCTTCAAAATCGAAATGAGGATATGCGCTCCTTGCAAAGGGCTTTCACAAAAGTAGTTACTACTGCTGTAATAAAGAGTGTACAGTTTCTGCTGCATATGAATGGCAGCAATGAATCTGAATTATACCGTTTAAGTAAGTTCTAGGTGTCATAACTATTAACTAGATACAAGAAATGCAGGTAAATTGATTTTCATGAAATTTTGACTGTCAAGCCAACCACTGGGGCACTGTCGGCCATCCACAGCATAAGAAGACGAAAAGAAGGAGTTGGAGTGGTTGGACAGCAAGCTGAAGAGACCCAGAAAATAAAAAGAAGATGAAGTATAAGGATCTAAAGGAAGAACTTGGGAGAAAACCCCTCAGTTGCACTAAGAATTAATAGATAAAACAGGTTGGACAGCAAGACTGAAGTAGAGAAGCCAGACAGCAAGACTGAAGAAAGGAAGCAGAAATGGGATTAACATAAAAGGCTAAAGCGAAGCTGCAAACACAGTTGACTAATGTCTACTGTCCAACCTATCCACTGTAGTCTTGCTGTGCAGTGAATGGGCGCTACCCCTCTGTGAGGAAGTGCACTTAGAGGTCCACTTAAGTACATATTGAAGAATTTACGAAAATCGGTAAAGCTGTGCGTGTCTAGGCGTGGGCATATACACCTTACCGCAAACGGTAAATGAATTTCAAGTCTATTTGGCTTTTACAAACAGGTTTGTTCCTAATTGTCGAGATTGCCTGAAAAAAAAAACACAATACCTTCCTTTAAAGCATTTTTCAATTACATATATCTTTGATTATTTAAACAAAGACTTTATACATACATACATACACACACATATATATTATACATACATAAATATACATGTTACATATTATATATATATATATATATATATATATATATATATATATATATATATATATATATATATGTATATATATATATATATACATATATATATATATATATATATATAATACACCTTACTTGCAGCGTTGCCAGGCTGAAGAGTAGCTACCTATAAAAGGATCCGAGTTGTTACTGACGGCGCAGTCGATCTAATAAAATATCACTGGATTCCAGGTAAAAACTATTCTTTCATGTCGAAATGAAATGATCTTCCACTACATTTCCAACAGTCCAGTATCTTTTGAAATGAATATAAATGTTATATAAAATGATGTGATTAGGTAACTAACCTAAAACTCTTTCATAAATATTAAATGGAGATTCTTGAAATCGCTTCTAAAATGAATGTAAATCAATGAATATTTCGACCTGGTTCCCACTGTAAATGTTTAATTATCCTAAATTGTATATTGTTGCTTCTACGAAAAACTACAGCATCTGAAACAAATACCGTTCACAAAAGCTTTAAAAATCAAGCACATAAGGGTTTTAGGCTCTCCGTCTCCATATACATAAGCCTGTTTTTATTGCCTGTTTTTTTGATTTTGCATGGAAATCAACAACTGATGAACACAGACACAGGTAAACAAAATATTCTCATATAGTATATATATACAGTAAATATAATATATATATATATATATATATATATATATATATATATATATATATATATATATATATATATATGTATATACAATACACATATACTATATATATATACAGTATATATATATATACATATACACATATATATATATATATAATATATATATATATATATATATATGTATATATATATATATATATATATACAGTATATATACAGATATATATGTGTATATATATATATAGGGAAAATGCTACAACATAAAGGTCTTAATCTGAAAACAGCTGTGTCTGCAAGCTGCAGCTTAGTTGCACAGTGCATGCAGTAGGTCCATAATCTAATGCTCATAACACTACTGTACAGGCATGCGAAAATATGAAACTAACAACATTGTCCGAAGGTTATGCATAGAGTTGACTCGGCAGCGGGTACATGGAAATTTTATATGAATATATACACACAAAAACATGTATATTCATACAAACAAACAAACAAACAAGCACATACACGCAATATACACACACATACATACTGTATATATAACCGAATCAACTTACAATAAGTTTTCTGACTGAACTCGGCAATATAAGGGAGTGAAGTTCTATGGGAGATCTACTTTACCCTGAAGACGGACATGGGGTAATGGCTGAGACAAATATCGGCTAAAGAATAAATTAATGGAGCAACAGAGTAGCTGTTTTTGTTTGCCTCTTAAAAACCTGGAAATGAAGGTATGAGGAAGTATGGATATTGCAGCCATGTTGACGGAGGGTTATGAGTGGCGCATGACCATGTGTATGTTTGTATACATATGTATACAGGTAGATATGTTTGTGTGTGTATATATATATATATATATATATATATATATATATATATATATATATATATATATATATATATATGTGTGTGTACAGTATATATATGTGTGTGTGTGATACTCAAACGTATTCAAATATGAGACTTGTGTTCATGAATTTGATAAAATCTTAAAACAATGACAGTGATATTTTCTCTCTTACATACAAAAAGAGGACGAACGAAAAAGAAAACATATCCGAGAGAATTCGAAAAGAAACTTAATGAAAGACGAGAGGTAGCGTGTCTGACCTCGTTGCCATGACAACAGGGACGCTAAGGTTTGATTGAAGGCAATGGTCTACGCGGGAGGGTCCCCCCCACCCCGTCCCCTAGTCCCCCTCCCCCTCCTCTTTGTCGTCATCTGGATTAAGCTGGGATAATAGGATGTGGCTGCGTGTCTTGGATATTGGATTACTAACAACTCGAAGTGTTAGCCAGGGATCTTTTTTTTTTTTTTCCTCCCCTAAAGGATTTTCTAATTTTAGTAAGAACAAAAGTTTTGCCGATTTTTTTAGGTATCTTTTCTTGTGTATTTTTATTTTATCCTTTTTTCCTTTGTTGATTAATCCATCTTGAGGTAAATCTTATTAATTTTTCGTTATTGTAATTCTTTCTTTTAAATTCTTCGATACATTCTCGCAAAAGGAATTATCTCTAACGTGTGTCCTCCCGCACTTATATATAAAACTGTCATAATTCTTCATAATAAGATGTTTCACAAGTATTTTTTTGAATTCATATATTCCTTGGAAATAATTCACCCAATTTCGAAGAAAATCTAACGCTATAACTGCATGAGGTTTACTACAAAATACTCTCAAGAATCGTCAATTTACAACTGTGTAAATATGTGTATTTATGCATGCATATTTGAATCGTGGATAAGACCCCTGTGCAGACAACTTCCACGATACTGGTCACTGCACACAGGAACCTATCGTCTAGTCGTTATGGTATATGGAGTAAGCAGCAGGGGAGGGAAGTGAGGTGGAAAGGGGCCTACCTATTTAACAAGCGAGAAACCTTTTTAAAAGAACTGAAAAGGATTGAAATCAAGATAATCTAATATATATATACAGTATATATATATATATATATATATATATATATATATATATATATATATATGTATATACTATATACTATACTATAATGAGAGGATCTAGGATCGTAACCAAAAATTCCATGTGTCTGCTGACATAACTATCGGGTTAGTATCTAGTAGGTAGCTGTAGGAGGTAGTTTACTGTAGTGGGTTTCAATTAGGGCTGGAAATGGCATAGAAAAAGCAACCCCATTTCATAACATTTGCCAAGAACCGTAAGCTTACCCTTCCCTTCAGACATACCCTTTGAAGAGGAAATTCGTGTATAGACTTCTACATACATATATACACTGTACATACACACACATGCATACACATAAATAAATAAATGAATAAATAAATATACATACACACATTATATAATATATATATATATATATATATATATATATATATATATAAAATTAAACCTTTTAGCATAACTGATATTCAAATTTTTCTCTTCGTATGACACCACCTTTGGACCATTGTATAGACAGTAAAACCGCCTTTACACCAACATACATAAAAAATAATGCTCTACATTAAATTAGTTCGTTGAACCTCCTAAAATAGCCTATTACAGGCACCAAACCGCCTCCAAAATTATGAACTGTAAACTAACAGACATACCAGAATACATAAAAAAAAATAGTTTCTTTTCAGCTCGTGCTAGTTAGCATTCAAGCGCACAAAAAAAGAGCGAGAAAAAAATTCTGTTTTCCCCAAATTCTTTTCGTAAGGGAGCGAGTTCATGGAGACAAAGCGCTGTCATAAAAACGAGAAAATGTATTTTGATGCGATAAAGGCGGCTGCCAATTTCAAGAAAAGCGACCAATTTTCTCGGCGTAACTGTTAGTGGGGATCCTTGTAGTGGTTTGGGTGTGCGCTAGATGGCAGCAGTGTTGGCACTAATGGCTTCCACCTCCCCTAGGGAAATCAGGATATTACCCCTTCCTCCTTAAAATGACCACGATTTCCCCCCAGCCTGCCATTTTTTCTTTCTTCTCTTTCCCTCTCTTATTTTAGCCCTCGTGCTCAAAGTTCCCATAAAAAGAGATGGGAATTTCGGTATGTTTTCTGTCCCTTCCCAAGTTTCCTCGTCCTATTTGCTGGTCCCATCTTTATGATGCACAACAACATCCACGATGACGGCAACAATGACACTAAAAATATCGTGCACACAATATAATCAACATGCAAAAAATACGAAAAGAATCCCCGCTATGTTAACAATGTAAATATAAAGCCAAGTACAAGAAAAATGCTGTATTACCCAGATAAAAAAAAACACAATAAACAATAAAAGGACATTGAGAAATTAGTTAGAAAAATTAAGACAATGGGCTGGACACTATGTAGTATCACTGTAATCTTTCTTGAACTAATGACTGTAAACATCATAACAATGACGGGACGTCTGGTCCAAATTAGGTCAAGCAATAATAATCACCTTTGGTGCTTGGCTGTGCGACACGATGCTGCAACAGATCATGGATGCCAAGGGTCTGCGAGTCCGATTCTCCGTACAAATAGTTGGATTTCTTCATTTGGTCTTAAATTCGGATTATATACTATATATACACAACATATATATATATACACACACACACACACACATATATATATATATATATATATATATATATATATATATATATATATAAAATATATATATATATATAATATATAATGTGTATCTGTGTGGTTCCAAAGGATGCTAACCTTCCTGTTCTCGGCAAGTCTCTTTGGATGAGATTGCTAGCCCACCCATTACTTAACCATGGATGCATTCCACTGCAGTCGACTAGCTACCAGAAGTATAATTCTCGACTCAATTCAATAAAAGTACAATGGCTTTTAAAGGACCATGCCTAATTCTGTCCACCTCAGTTGGGATCTAAACCCAGATCTAGCTGGTAATGCAAAGGTACCCACTAGACTATAAGAACTATCATATTAATGTAAGTACAGCGACACTCGATTAAAGTGCAATCAGCATAAGTGGACGTCATGGCTGAGTGGTGTGACGCCACACTGACATCTGCTAGGTCTGAGGATTGATTTCGGCCCATAGTTCACCAGTCAACCCAGGTTACCTGGGTACCAGCGTTGCCTGGGATTAAGAAAAAGGTGCTTGGGGTATCAGTCCCATACCTAACGATTTGCTGGTGTCACCCCTTCCGAAGGGAAAAAAGACTCAGGGTCTTTATATATATATGTATGTATATGCATTATACATTATACATACATACATATATATATATATATATATATATATATATATATATATATATATATATATATATATATATGTATATATATATATACTCATACTTTCTTTCTTGGGGTCTTATACATTTATTCACACGACAGTATTCATTCTGTGGAAGTCTGTTTAATAAGTTAATTACATTTCGGCTTGTGCAAGAGTGTATGCTCATTATGAATAAAAAAAAAAACGTAAACTTTGAGAAGCTAGACATTCGCAGAATAAGGAGAAAGTTGTCGAATTTTACGTAATGAGGATGACACCAGTGTACAATACAATATCCTGACTTATCCTGTCTTATTACGAACTTATAATAACCTACCAACTTCTACTTTGTTACACACTACCGGAAGCGTTAGGCCTACCTGAATTTTCTGTACATGCTGTCAAATATCAGAGTTCGACGGCATAAAGGTAGTTTCTTCCATACTACAGAATTCATATGAACGATACGCAATGATCGACAAAATATAATCTAAGGTATTAAAGATGATCTTGAAAAAGCTTCAGGAAACAATACAAGTACTACACCACAATTACTTTTTTGATTGGTTAATCTGTCAGTCTTTTATAGATCATACTATACAGCCACTCTACATATTGATCAATAGTTCTATAGAATCCTATAAGAGGGCAAGTTCTTGTGAGGAATTCCGAAAGTAATTTTCTCACAAATCTCATTTTGATAACAATTTTTTCTTGAAAGTTTGTCGTTCTTTAGATTTAAAGATTATGTATGTAATGATTGTTGTTAAGTCTGTCAATATATAAGCTGATAGTCCTCGCACCTATATACAGCTTCCTTCAACTAATAGGAAATTACTCAGCGATTAATTACTATAAAACTAGCCACGATCTTCATACAACGGCTGAATTACACTTAGGATGCGTTGTAAGTCAAATAAAGTAAATGTAAAAAAGCTTAAGTGCTTTCGAGTACAAAATTGTACCTGGAGCAATAATCCTGTAGCAATTTATCCCTAACAATTGTGCCGGGGTAAACTCGGAAGATATATGAAAATGGACGAACAGCCATACCATCAAACTCATCACTCACGGCGCAAAGAAATAAAAAAAAAAAAAGGTCTCCAGCAAAAGGGTCCAAGATCGATAGAGATAGGGTCTTAGAGAGCCGGATGCAAAAATTGTATGTAACATTTCCCTTGGTAATATGGGACTTCTACCTCCGACTGATGCACCAATGCTCTTTTATCGTTGCCCCACTTCGCCTTTCCCGCCAAATTTGTCCAATCTCCCGCGCAAAGTTTCATCCAGCGTCGCCCTCTTCCAAGTCCGACGGCGTCCGAATCCATTCGCGAAGGGAACGCTTTCGTTTTTAACGATGTTTTCATAACCGAAAACACGGCGCATAGTATCAGAATTTATGCATTCATGGGAGATTACTCTAACTATTGGCGAATTTCCAATTAAATTAGACAAAAGTGACTTCTATGGTCGTCCTAAGCCAGGACCCAAAACAGCATTCGAAAACCTTTTCCTCTAAAACGATTAGCCGGCGGCTGAGCGGAAGCCGAGTAATGTGAGTAGGACAATAAAGTTAATCTTATGTAAATGATTAATTGCGCCTCACTCTTCCCTCTGTTGGGAGACCAAAAACGTTATATGTCTTAATACTGCTGGAGTTTTGACACCGATGATTCTTTTATCAGGAAATATTCGTCGAGTAAAATAAAGTGGATGCTGGTAATATGACTTCTGAGTTTGTGTAATTTTAAATGAATATCATACAATGTGTCACGAGAGAACAAATCGTGCATGTCGTAATCACATAACTCATTCTCTCTCTCTCTCTCTCTCTCTCTCTCTCTCTCTCTCTCTCTCTCTCTCAGCAAACACGCTGCAGAATATCATGACCATATGTAAGTGATGCTTGTAAAAAAAACCATAAGAGCTTATTATGATTATATGAAAAACTATAACCAATTGTTGAGAGCAGTAAATGAAACTTTTAAATCTTTGTTAACAAAAGCCAAAATAATTGGAAAAAATGAATCCCTTGAAAATGCAAACGATATAATAATAATAATAATAATAATAATAATAATAATAATAATAATAATAATAATAAAGTATTCAAATAATTGAAGGTGTCTGAGGGCAGTATCGCGCCCTATAAAGAAGCGCCTCGAGTAGAATATATTTGTATGACGAAATGAAAGTAGCCTACCATTAAGGCATATGGAGGATACATCTTAAAATGTGAAAAATAAAGGCGAACAAAAACTTGTCATTCAGGGAGTGAGTTGACTAAATACGATTGGAGTCATTTACTTTTAAATTTCAAAATTTCAAGTCAAAGCTTATTTGAAGATTACAGGAAATAAATCAATTGCAATTCTTGCAAAAAATTCCTTCATTTTTTATGAGTATTATGACAGATTGATCTTTTCCTTTAAAGTAGACTGTAATTCCATTCAACTAAAACTAC
>NC_089742.1:60701770-60721770 GCF_040412425.1 Macrobrachium rosenbergii | reverse complement strand
TCGGTGACTTATCGCACAGACATCACAAACATGCTGAACAGAAATTAAGGATTTATTAATAATATCGGCTGTTCCGTTCTCCATTTACAGTCATGGACGTATTTTCAACCTGTCTGTGATATGTCATGGGCGTATTTTCAACCTGTCTGTGGTATGTCATGGGCGTATTTTCAACCTGTCTGTGATATATCGTGGACGTATTTTCAACCTGTCTGTGATATGTAAGACACATAAGTTGCCATCACGGTTTTATGACACGTTTTACTGTCGTGTGGGCGCACCCTTAAGATGATGACAAGCAGGACAGTGGCTCTGTGACAGATCAAAATTCAAAGAAAAGGAAAACCACAACTACCCCTAACAGGAAACAGATTAAGTAATTTAAGGAAACCAAACAGACATACACAGAGAGGGACTGATTTGTTTATACCAACTCGGCGTCGTAACAACTAGCTCACAAAATGCATATATATATATATATATATATATATATATATATATATATATATATATATATATATATATATATATATATATATATATATAATATAATATATATATATAAGATTTATAAGCACTTCTGTTATCATTTTCGATATACAGAAAGCTCAAAAATACTGCTATCAAAATATACAAAAAAACTATCGACCGTTCCCAATACCTATTTGGAAAACAAAGTCAAAGAGCAAAATTTTGTAACTTTTCCCTTTGCAGAATATTGTGCAAAGCTTTTCTTCTTTCCTTACAATGATCATAAATCCTACATTATACCCATGCTATTACCTGTATATGTTGCAAGTAAGCGTGAAATTCGATAGTGTATAGAATGGCTAGGAATCCTAGATAATGTCTCGTAATAATTATCAAGTGTGAACTACTCTGAATTATTCTGATTCATACACTAAGCCTTGGCACTGTATCACACATTCTATACAATGAGCACAGTTTTACTTAAGCAAAGCAAATGATAATCCAGTTTAATCTAAAAATTAAAGTAGACAAATCAATCAAGCCAAGACTAATTTAGATCTGGTTAAGTTAGATGAGGTTAATTATGACAACCGCACCTCTCTCTGAAGCAATGTGTTTCTTTAGCCTTGTTTCACACTGCCAGAGAGGACGTAGTATTTTGCAGAATACCAGAGAAATGTGTTGAATGATCTATGTTATTTTACTTTGCAGTTATAATTTTGGCATTTTACAAAACCTACAGAAGCTTTAAGTAAACAATACCTTAGTTTCGCCCAGGGCCAGTGAAAAATTAATTCTTTCCCATGTTACAACGTACTAACATACAATTTGTCTCAAGAGTGAGATCAGATAACTGAAGTCAGTAGTTCATGAAAACTTATATGTGAAGAGTCATTACCAAAATGTGACAGTGTAACATAAAAGTACTGACGCATTTCAGAGACAGATATCACAATTTTAACGTATTCCATAGCATCTAATATTCAGTCTTTTAAACACAGCCTTTAATCCTATGTTATCTTAATTAAACAGTTAAAGATTACAAAGTAATATTAATTTCTGGCTACTACGTACAGGATCTACTGCGAAAAAACTTATATTTCAGTGGGGTTCACAGTCATTGCGAATTACTGCACTTTCCACACAAAATCTCAGACTCAAAGTTAAGAACTGCACACACCAAATGAAAAAAAAATGACTTATGAGATAAACTGCCAGTTTTGTATTATAAAGATTACATAGGAAAATATGTAAGTATATATAATATATACAGTATATAATATAGTATATATGATATATATTAAATATACATATATATATACATATACATTTATTATATATACCTGTATGTGTCTACGTATGTGTTTGTGTTTGCTTGTTTGCACATCCGAAAACATGAAGTATTGACTCTCCTTGCCTGGGACCTAAAATAAGATTTCGGATCTCTCTTCCTCTCTCCCTTTGTAATTGGGTATTTCTCTTTCCATCGCTCTCCTTTTTCATACCTTAGATCCTATACTGACGCTGAGCGCATCCTGGCTCCCCCAGCCAATCCTACCCCTTCTTGAGACCCCTTACCAGCCATTTCCTCCCTTCAGAGCCTTCTCCTTTAGCCAGCAGTTTCATAATAGGCTTAGCCTCATGCCCTTTGACAAATTAGCTGACGCCAATTTGTGACAGGATCCCCAGCATAAGGGGATGAGTTAAGAGGGCCGAGGGAGGAGGAGGAGGAGGAGAAGGAGGAGGAGGAGGAGGAGGAGGAGGAGGAGTCACGGAAGAAGAGGAAGTGCTGTTCCCTTTTCATTGTGGCCTTTTTTGGGGGGGAATTAGGCCTAATAAATACTTTAATACTGATTTTGTGTAACTGGCTTACCGAGGAAAGCTCTCTTTTTCTCTCGCTCTCTCTGTCTCTGTCTCTGTCTCTCTCTCTGTCTTTCGTAAGCAGTACCTGGTGGATTTCCCTAAATACCAATTAGTCGGACGACTTTCCGTTTTAATAGAACACTTCCGCAGGAAGTAAGGGGAGCCGAAAGGGAAATGAATGATAAGCGTACTGTCGTAATAATAAAAAAGATAAAAAAAAACATTTAGACATGAAGCTAATTTTACATCTGTAAAAAACAAATAGGAGGAGCATTTAAAATAATTCCATAAAAATGCATTTCACATGTTGTGGTACAACTAGTCATATTTTGCTTGTTTAGGATAATTACAAAAACCAACACGGAGTAAAAAAAAGAATGAAACGAACGAATGGTTTACTGAAACTGCCAATATCAACGTTCAACTCGTAAAAATAATCACAACGTTCATTAATATACATAAAAACTTCAATGTCAGTATAAAAGTGCATATCGCTTTGTAATTCAAAATAAAAACATTTTGGGGAATCGGCTTTCTCCCACTGTTATTATTATTATTATTATTATTATTATTATTATTATTATTATTATTCCTAACTTGCAACAACTCTTATGGAATAATTCAAAATGCAAATATTTACTTGACAAGAGAGTTCCCATGAAATAAAATGGCCACGTGCATAAAAGAAAAGTAAATAAAACAAAGAAAAAATACGAGAGATGATTAAACAAAAAACTATTAAAAATATATAATCTGATATCAAAGAAGAGTGGAATAGAAAGCTCTAGTAATTAAATAAAAAAAATAAAAAAGGAGAAAGTTACGGCGAGTATAGTCTCAAACGAGGGAACTTGAACCCGAATTGCTGGCAGCCAATGTGTAAGGTTATAAAGTATTGTACCTTAAATGATCCAGTGCCACCAATTAGGGCATAAATACTCCCATTAACTATGAAAAAAGTAATATAGATCCTGCACGCATCATGACTACCTTTGTAATCCGAGGTATAATATGATAGTATTATTATTGAAGCTCTGCTATTCCCAAACTTGAGTGTATAACATACAGCTATAAAAATGTTGAAAGAGTGTTGCGGGACTGGCATCGTTAGACTACCTGACTTGAACTACAGAGAGTCCAGGCAAAATATAAGATGAAGCGGTTAAAAAGTATTAATTGAAAAAAATCACACTGAACCCAATCTTACAATGCTACGACTATCTCCGCGTGCTCGCTGATTGCTGGGGACACTTGGAAAAAGATCAGTCACTACAAGGGGCCCAGTGAAAGTGAAGTGAAAAATCGCCCTAACAACTTTATTAATATTATTATTAATATCATTATCATCATTATTATTCAGAAATGTGCAAATATTCCCCCGGCACAAGCTTATAAAGATACTGGTATACCATCATCTCCGTAGACAGAGGGCGTCTTATGAAGAATACCTAGCTTTCTGGCAGCTTAGGTCGATATGTGATTTTTGTTTTAAGCGCTGCTCAATGGAAACCTCAGAGTCGAAGGTACCGTTAAATATCCAGATCAGTTAAATTCAGTGTTACTTAAATACAGCGAGTCATGGAACCGAAGCAAGACACGAGATCTGCCGATTAATAGTTTTAGTTTTTCTAGAATTCAGCCTCGTGCCCCACTGAATTACCAGCACGCTGTAAGCTTAAGACCCAGGTAATGTATGTGAGAAAAATTATGATAATTTGCTTAACAAATTCGGCAGTGTTAGTTTTATTAAAAAGTCTCCATTTTTGCCTTTGTTTGCGCTAATTAATTTTGACTAATTAACTACTGATCAATGCTAAAAACAATCTCTAGTTAGCTTCGATTTGACTGTACGAGACTCTTCAACAACAATAAAAAACATTATCATCAAATACAAAAGATACAAGCGTTGATCCACTTTTCCCCCCAACTCAGCGCAAAATATCACAGCAAGGTTAAAGGAAAAATATTGTTTTAAAAATGGTTTTAGTCTTAGTTTTTTGTAAAAGAAAACTATTGAGATGGCTTTGTCTGTCTGTCCGCACTTTTTTTGCCCGCCCTCAGATCTTAAAAACTACTGAGGCTAGAGGGCTGCAGATTGGTAAGTTGATCAACCAGCCCTCCAGCCTCAGCAGTTTTGATTTTATTTAAGGTTAAAGTTAGCCATGATCGTGCGTCTGGCACCGTTATAGGTGCCAACAACACAGGCCACCACCGGGCCGTGGCTGAAGTTTCATGGACCGCGGCTGAGAGTTCACGGGCAGTGGCTGAGAGTTTCATATAGCATTATATTTGGTACAGAAAACTCAATTGCACCGAAGAAACCTCGGCGCATTTTTTTACTTGTTTGCAGTTGCATCTGACAAAAAAAAAAAGAAGAAAAAGTATTTATACATATATATATAACACACACACACATACACACCACTTCCAGACACAACCATCAGAGGGGAAACCTCTACGTGTACCAAAATGAACGGATCTGAAAAGTAGGTGCAGCCTGCAGCAATCATCTAGCTTAAGAGAAATTTCACGCTACAGGCACAAGTGAAGATCTACGACTAGATCCTACTTAAATCTCAACCTACAAATCTTTTTTTTTTTTTTTATGGAAAAGGGCTCTTACCGGAAAGAATTAACTTATGCCATTTAGGGCATAAGTGTAATCTACAGACATTATACGTATATATGCAACCATACACGCACATTATTATATACATTATATACAGTATTTATATGTATACATACACACACACACACACACATACATATATATATATATATATATATATATATATATATATATATATATATATATATATATATATATATATATATATATATATACATATACATATTCCATGACCCTCCATTTCTATAAAACGAAAACTCTAGGAAAAAAAATTTGAAAAAGTATATGATAAATAGGCCATTATTACAAGTTACGATGCTTCCGCCATAAGACATTCACGCGAAAGGGCAAGAACTGTAAAACAGCAGCCCGTCTAGTTTGAGATCATGAATATATAAAAATTTAATGTTTCTGACATCGTACAAGGTTTCCTGGTAAGAATATTTGACACTTGCACAGACTAACATACATTCATGTGCATTTGTTATAAAGAACGGATGATGGTGTGCTCAATGGCCGGCGGAAGTTGATATGTATAATGAAATTATTTCCGCTGAATATGTAAGTATTCTCTGTCATTAAACTTATCTCCAATAAATGCATTGACTCAGCCATCAAATCATTTTATACAATTTTTTTTTAGCTGATAGGTAAGTTGGGTGAAAGAAGTATTTGTAAATATTAGTAAGAGTAATGTAAGGTGTGGTTTAGCCACAAGTTCATTTAGATAAAGGTAATATTTTTCTTACTACGGTCTTAATATTAACATATTACAAAAATTATTTTGCACTATATCAACATAACGAATTCTACCGATTATATATTTTAACTTTTGCAATTTTTCTCATTTTAATTTTAATATTAACTGCAGTAATAATGATTCTGCAATACATTTACATAGTAAATTCTACAAATTACGATATTCTCAATACATTTCTCAATAGCATAATGGGTGAGGTTCACTGCGATGAATATGTGAAGATACAATAAATAAAAATTTGATAAAACGCTCTGTTTAAAAACTCTCGTGTTAGCATAAACGTTTTTCTCACTATTGCCTTGCAAATATATATATATATATATATATATATATATATATATATATATATATATATATATATATATATATATATATATATATTGCTCAACAATGTTCAAACGCATTCACAGACTTCTGAGCTTCCGACAGAAGAGAGAACATTATACAGGGCTATAATATATGGTTTATGCCTTAATATAATTTCCGCTGTTTAATTACGTTCCAGAACGACGAATTATATTTGCAGATTCAATATAGACTCATGTAATGAGCAGCTAATAACCCTATATGCAAAACAGACAACCATAAATCAATCATCCGTGGATGTATGTCATTTCCATTTCATAAAAACTGGAATTTCTAATCATGAGAGAAAATCGCCTCACTCGGCCCTTGTTGGAAGGGTTTACCCCTATCTGGGGGACTCCCACCCCTCCCCACCAAAGCCTTACCTAACGACTCCAAAGACTCTCTCTTAGGTTAATTCCCCCCCACTCCCTAAGTTCCCTCCCCAACGGCCTCACCCACCCACAAAACAACCGTGAATAATACCTCTGTATTCAAGCACAAATGAGCTTCAACAATCGGAATCCGAGAGAGAGAGAGAGAGAGAGAGAGAGAGAGAGAGAGAGAGAGAGAGAGAGAGAGAGAGAGAGAGACTGACGAAACGAGAGCATGACAGCATAGGCCTACTCAAATATCCTTCACAGCTTGGGTCTAAACAGACATTAGCTCCGCCCCACCTTAACCCCCCCTACCCCCCCTCATCAACATGACAGACGGTTTGTAATTAGGTCTATTGATGTCTAAATTGATGACACAACCCTATCGCATCCCCCGATCGAGATTCCATAGGCCTAATTATGGATCGGGTTTCTAAGGCTTCCTACAGGCGCCTTCATAACATAGGCCTATAATTCCCATTGACATGACGATTATCATTGAGAACACCAAGAGAAAAAAAAAAAGCCTATGAAAAACATACGCACACAGAAGAGAATTTCACTCGAGCTGCCGATAACTATCAGAGGCCAAAAAGTTTGAAAATAATATGGTAAAGAGGTAAAATAATATAATAAAGTAATAACTCTGTCACCAGCATGACTAATGATTTGACTGTGTTCATATACAGTATATATATATATATATATATATATATATATATATATATATATATATATATATATATATATATATATATATATTAGTATGTATGCATGTTTACTGGCTTCAGCAGCTCCTCGTCATCGAATTGGGTCCAGAAATAAAATCCGACAAATCAATACCACAGTCATACACACACACACCATGTATATATACAGTATATATATATATATAAATATATATTTCATATAGTATATATATGTATATATAATACATACATATATAATGCAAATATACGGACTACTACATAGAGATCCTAAACGTACATCCAACAAATGTCTGTCCACGAAATAAATAACACTCACGTAAGTAAGAATAATCAATGACATATATATACACGTGCACACAAATGCACATATGCAGGCGCACATATGGCCAGCAATTTATTAGGTGTGGCGGAAGGGGAGCATCACCTTCATTTTCTTTAGTGCTTTGAGGATTTTTATGATTGGCTGTCAGCTCGAGAGAGTCTGTTATGACTAGTGCATTTTCATCACTGTAATGGCGAACGGAACAATGGCTCGTACCAACACGTGTCATAAGGACGACTAGAGCTTGTCAAAAGGGTTGTCAATCAGTCCGATATAAATAATAGGGAATAAAATCAATAAATCTTCAGTTTCACCCGATCCATTTTTCGGCGAGATTTGTAGAAGGATATCTCAGCCTTACGAGAGAGAGAGAGAGAGAGAGAGAGAGAGAGAGAGAAAACATATCTTATTAGCTTACCATGACAACTAACAGACGAAAATGAATATGAAGAAGGCATGATACCAAGAGCATTGTGGGTGACGGACGGATGGACAGATGGATGGGTGGGGGTAGGGTGTAGGTGAGTTGGCGGTGGGGAAGGGGAGGGGGGGAGCACAGAAGAGTTTTGTCCACTACATAAGTTGGTCGAGAGGGTCCAGTTCCATTCTATTGTTGGCGCCTCTTACCTAAGGCATTTTAACATCTCATGGCCCTCTCGTACTCCCTGAAGGGAGAGGGAGAGAGGGAGGGAGAAAGAGAGAGAGATAGAGAGAAATAGAGAGGGTGGAAAGGAGGTGGGTACTCCCTTGTCCTTATTCAACCCCTTGAAATCTCCAGCCCAGCATCCCAAGCCTTCCCAAGTCCACTCTCATTTCGCTCTTAAAACTCGATCCTCGGTATAAGAGTTTTATTTATATTATATCTCCAATCTCCATTTCAATTAAAAATATGCTGGTAATGGCTGAAGCTTAGCTTTGGACTGCTTACTCCTAACTTCAACTTTGCATTCATACTTAAAAGAGGGTAATAGTTTATGTATGTATGTGTATACATATATATAATAGGCCTATATAAATAAACAATACACACACATATATATATATATATATATATATTTAATTATTTAACTTATAATATATGACAAGAGGAAACGTGTCATGTTTTTTCTACCTGCCGAATACTTTTCTCTATTGTCGATAAAAGAAATCCGTGTCTTAGAGAAATGTAATAAATTAATATGAGTATTCTATCGACATGAACTTTTTTGGAACTTGACAGACCTGGTGTCATTAATCCGGAATAAGAAAATAGTATTTTGCTTCTAACATCAATCTGGTATTGCAGACATGAAAAGACGAGGAACATTAAATATTCCAGGAAGGTGACATCTGGCAATTATCAACCCATTAGCTTTGGCTTGTGATTCTATTCCAGAGTCACAAAATTAAGAGGGGCGGGGTAATGACAAATCATGGAGGTGTCCCTTATACGCATCGGATTTTCGTCGTGCTCTGGATCCAGTTCCAGATTAAGTTCAATCCCAAAATCTAATATAATTTATAATGCCGTCGCCCACAGCCAGTTCTTCATGGGAGGGGTGGGTAGAGCTCTTGGTTAGCACGCTCTTGGACCAGCGTCCGACTCCCCGACCGGCCAATGAAGAATTAGAGGAATTTATTTCTGGTGATAGAAATTCATTTCTCATCATAATGTGGTTCGCATTCCACAATAAGCTGTAGGTCCCGCTGCTAGGTAATCAACTGGTTCTTAGCCACGTAAAATAAATCTAATCCTTCGGGCCAGCCCCAGTAGAGCTGTTAATCAGCTCAGTGATCTGGTTAAACTAAGATATACTTTTTCGCCCACAGCCTACACGTCTGTAAGCTTCGTGAACGCCAAGCGCACGTTCAACTGTACAGTAACTGTAACCAACATAAAGTTAAGTTTCCGAGTACAAATAAACGAATAAAAAATGCGCCGAATTTTTTCTGCGCCATCGAGTTTTCTGCACACCCGGTACATCGTATAATTAAGGCCACCGAAAATATATCTATCTTTCGGTCATCTCGGTATAATACTGTATGAGCAACGGCCCATGAAACTTTAATCACGGCCCGATGGTGGCCTATGCTATATCGTTGCCAGACGCACGAATATGGCTAAAACCTTAAACAAGTGAAAAAAACTACTGAGGCTGGAGGGCTGCAATTTGGAATGTTTGATGATTAGATGGTGGATGATCAACATACCAAATTGCAGCCCTCTACCCTCAGTAGTTTTTAAGAACTGATGGCGGGTAGAAAAAGTGCGGATAGAAAAAAGTGCAGACAGAATAAAGTGCGGACGGACAAACAAACCCGACACAGTGGTTTTCTTTTACAGAAAACCAAAAATGCTGCACATCCAAACGCTTATGACGTACTGTCACAAAGATTCAAGTCAACTTTGCCTTACTCTAACACAAAATTTCATCCCGTACCAACAACTATAACACAGCATTTTCCTTAACAATATTTCTTCAACGTAAAGCAATCACTGTCATGCAACACCAATAACGAGCGAAGAGCTGCTGTCATGCGATATATGCACGTGGAAGACGTCAATGTTTCAAATAAATGATCGAAATATAACTGATTTGCATTGACATTCATCTGCCTAATTTAAATAGTTATTTTTGGATAAGTTGGTTTAATACGTTACTTGAATACAACGTTCAAAATAAAACAGTCTTTCCGGGTTCTATAAAAATTTTAGCGAACAAAATATAGCATTCATATATACAAGTTTACCTCCGATCAAGGTCCCCTGCTGTAACAGAACTTGACATGTATAGGTACAAACTGTCATTTTTAGAGGGTCCACAGGTTTCTTTATATCATATAACATTTCGAAAGTAGGTATCCCGTAGAATAACGGCTATATCCACTAAGTACTAAATCCTCGATTCTTTGCGGAATAGTTTGAAGAAAATCCCTGTCCCATCAGGATTCAAACAAGGATTAGGATGAGCAACATTTTATTTTTTTGCTGTACAATGCAATCCCATACTTCAATTTACTTAATCTCAAAGTACACATTTCAGAAAAAAAAAACGCTCAAAACTTTTATTATACCAGCCTCCCCTTGCCATCTTCCCCAAAACTTCGACACTCGTCTGGGATCATTTTCTAAGCTTTTGGGATTAGTGAGGTGCTGTTATTTCTTAAATCTGCAACAGGAGCGAAACGGTAGCTTTACTTCCCATCACGGTGATAGAACGCAAACTTCCTTGCAGCATTACCGATCATGCAAAGTGTGTGCCATTTGTCATTTGTATCCTACAGATATTCGTGATAATGTGTCCAAGGTGTGGAAATTCACGTGCTCTGATCCACAACATATGCAAGGATCTTCAGCATTTCTCAGCGATCTCACGAGTAATAAACCGCAGTGAAGCTTGGTTTCATAAAAATTCATCTGCTTTTATACAACAGGGGTCGGTATGATGCTGGAGGCCTTGCGTTGAGAGAGAGATTAGAACCCTGTCATCATATTAGAGGATGTTAATTTTAGCTTTACTGTTAGAGCCGCAAATTGGGAATTGGTCGAGTTTAGCTTTCAGTGCATCCACGTAGATATTAGAAAAGGTGGGGTGAAATACTGCCATTTTGTCTGGAGTCTGTAAGAAGTGCTGGACGGAAAACCAGCAATATTATGTACCAGACACTGTTTATCTCTGTATATGGCCCTTGACATAAAGGATATTATTATTAATATTATTATATAAGAAGAGTTTGATAGCCGATTCTTGTCAAAAGATTTTATTACACGAACAAGCGTAAGAATACAACTGATGCAAATCTTATTGAACTAATCCAGAAGTTCGTTCAAGATCTAAATGCAGAGGGCATGCTTATTTAAAAATTTACAATGACATAGTAGTAACTGCATCAGGCGATTTAATGTCATAGTTATTTAATGTATCAGATAGAAGATATAAATGTTTGTGCATTATGAAAACACTTATTTAAGAGAGCTGTTAGTGTATTCCTGGGTATTAAAGTCCGAACTAAATAATAAAATAATAAAGTCCGGTGTTAGGATGCTTCTTTTTATGTACCGGAGGATCCGGACACAATTTTCCTTTAGCTTTATCTTATTGAGAAACCACATATGACTAAGAGAAAGGAATTAAGAAAAGGAAAAATATTATACGAAGTCTAATTCAACTTGAATAAAGAATTCAGAGTAAATTTGGCATTAGATTTTCAGTTAAAAATTCACGTATTAAGGCAAAAACATAAATAAAATACGGCACTTAGCTTATTGGTAAAAACAGCTAAAACGCAGTTAGCTTAAAAATGTAAAATATCTTACCGTCCCCTTAGAGAGCTTTAAAGATGGGGAGCACAAAAATCACTAAAAATGTGTCCCACAGCAGGGTACGTTCAAGTGCGCTCTCATTCTCTCTCATGAGCTGCTACTTTCTTTTTTATTAATTTTAAATGGAATTGTACTGAATTATGTTAATATTAAATTTATCATCAATAATAACTCCACTGTTGATAACCTAGCAATAATAATGTTGTCTTATGATAACATCTTAGGCTTGCAAAGACCCAGTGAGGTTCCTGCCCAATTAGTGTGGAGCACCTCTCTGCATCATTTGTTCCAGTCGTGTCTAATGGACAGGATTCACAGTGCATATTGAAATGAATGATAAAGAACAGAGCCTAAATTGTTTCTTTTCACGTATCATTTTCATATTTTTAATAATATCATAGTGTACACCTTTTGGACCAATGAGTCTTGTTCCAGCGTTCCAAATAATAAGGTGAACGTTAAGGGCCTGAAATTTCAGTGTGTTACAATTTCCTGTCAAAATGGAAATGTTTGAAAAGATAGTTGCGCCACATATACAATGAAAGATCTCAATGAGTAAGTTTAGATAATTTCTTTCATCCCATCCTGGGGTGGGATTGATCTCTACGGTAAAATAAAATACAAAAAAAGGGATAATTTTCATGAATATACCAAATGAAAGGTCTCTCTGTGTGGTGTGTGGTGTAGGCCCGTTATGGACCAGTTGGAAATGTTTAAAATTGAAACTTAATTAAATGTCGGGTAATAGGATACAAGGTGCGACATAAAACAAGTAAAAAATGCGCCGAAGTTTCTTCGGTACAATCGAGTTTTCTGTCAGCGTATAATCATGGTCACCGAAAATAGCTTTATCTTTCGCTGGTCTCAGTATAATGCTGTATGAGCCGAGGCCCATAAAACTTTAACCACGGCCCGGTGGTGGCCCGTCCTATATCGTTGCCAGACGTACGATTATGGTTAACTTTAACCTTAAATAAGATAAAGACTACTGAGGCTAGAGAGCTGCAATTTGGTAAGTTTGATGATTAGAGGGTGGATGCTCAACATACTAATTTGCAGCCCTCTAGCCTCAGAAATTTTTAAGATCTGAGGCGGACAGAAAAAGTGAGGACGGACAGACAAAGCCGGCACAATAGTTTTCTTTTCAGAAAACTAAAAAGGTACTGTGTGGTTGCATTAAAAGGCAACATTTGGTTTTAAGCTACACCTTCACTGCAAGCAAGCACAATGTGACTTTAGCACGTCTGGCTGATTAGTTGTGCAAGAAACTTAATCGAGTGATTTGTTATTGGTTCAACAGTTGATATCATCTATCATGTCACCAGGTGTAAGAAGGTTATCTACTTCATTGATTATACATTTTAGGATGAAACTGAAACGATTGACACAAATTCTTAAAATTCCGTGTACATAATATGGCTTCAGCAGGTTCATGAATTAGCCTTTTATGGTACACACGTATAAAGATGATTAGAAAACGTTAAAAGCCTTTTGAGAACACCAATATAAGTGCGTATATATATAAATATATATATATATATATATATATATATATATATTCTATATATATTTATATTATATACAGAATATATATTATATATATATACATTAAATATATATATACATACATACATATAAATATATACATATATAAATATATATATATATATATATAAATACATTACACATATATATATATATATATATATATATATATATATATATACATATATATATATATATATATATATATATATATATATATATATATATATATATATATATATATATATATATATATATATATAAAGATCGGATCAATATTCTCTGCCCTTCCCAAAATCCCAGAGATCAATAAATTCGAGCCATTTGAGAGTAATTAAAGTCTGGGTCCAACGACACGCGCGAGCAACGAAGCTGCCCCATTACAGTTCAAGGGCCTTTATTAGGGCCAGCGGAGGCCATTCGGCAGTTAACAGTGCAAACAGACATCATTTGGCGACTTTCCCAATGTGGCCCCGAGGCCAATTTATATCCCAAGTCAAGACCCTCGAAAATTATTATGGTTCCATGGCTTAAAAGGCATATTTTCTAAGGAGCTTTCAGTTCGGAGAGAATGTATTTCTATCCTTTCAAGATGCTGTGGCAGGAGAAGAAGAAAGGCCTTTGCAGTCCACTCGGAAGGAAAAAGAAAGAGAGAGAGAGAGAGAGAGAGAGAGAGAGAGAGAGAGAGAGAATCTTTTCCTGCATCATTTTTAGATGGAATATCTCGTCTCTTTCTGACCGGTGGTCATCACTCCCAGCCAATTAGGGAGTTAAACGAGGGGTCACGTGACAAAGGGGACAAAGGGGTAGACGATGGTCAACAATAGGGTCACGTGGTGGACAGGTCATTTCAATGGGGTCACGGATGATGACTTCTAAATGGAGAGCACTGGTCAGTCCCAGTGATGGGAACCGATGCGCAACGAGGAAAGGATGCCCATCTAAATGACCACAAGAATAGCGAGAGAGAGAGAGAGAGAGAGAGAGAGAGAGGAGAGAGAGAGAGAGTTATATCTTTATTATTAACGTGGCTGGGATCATCTGGGAGTCTGAATGGCCTTATCATATCTTCACATGACTTCCTTTCCACTAGACCTTTTATAATTGATTTGGTTTATATATATATACATATATATATATACACATATATACATATATATATATATATATACACTGTATATATGTATCCTAATTTTTTTTTACTATATTGCATCTGCCTTGTGTATGTCTCTTTATGGCTTTGAGCTGAGGCTAAGATTAGGCTATATATATATTATATGTATGTATGTATGTATGTATGTATATATATATATATATGTATATATATATATATATATATATATATATTTGAATCTATTTTGTATATATATATCTATTTATCACTTTTTACAGATACGTATGAAACTGTAATAACGTAACACCCATAGCTTCTCGAATTCTTCTCACTTTTTGGATACACTTGTCACTATAAAGCTTGGGAGAAGCTAAGATGCCCACTATGGTTAATACAATTATACATACATATACATATATAAATATTTATACAAATATAAACATATATACATATATGTGCATGTGTGTGTTTGCGAGTATTTTTTAGTTTATAATATGCAAAGCATGAAAAGCAAACATTTACTTACAAGTGAAACGCAACGGAATTTCTTACAAAGGCTGCAGGTGTCGTGGTATGTGTCTTGACGCTCTATTCCTAAATATGATTATCTAATTCCAAGTTATGTTGTCAATGAACACAGGATTTTTCTACAATTCTGGTTTCCAGGAAAGAGTTGATCAGTAGCGCTGATTACGATATTACTCTCTTTCAATAGCAATAATAATGAAAATTTACTCCTTATCATCGTATACAAATTCATATTGTAGATATATCAGAGAAAACAGAAAATACATTAGGAAAATAGTAAAAGCAGGTACAGTCTGAAAACAAAAAATACATTAGGAAAATAATAAAAGCAGGTGCAGTCTTAACAAAAATAAAAATGGGCGGGTGCAGAACGGAATTTTTACGTTGTTTTTGTCACTGCTTCCTTTTAAAAATCCCGCATATGATTAAAATAGATAAAAAAGAAGAAAGTCCGCTGAATATTTTGTGGAACGCTTTCCTCAATAGTAGGAATTCGTGCACCACTTTTTGGGCGTAAAAAAAAAAGAAAAAAAAAAGGCGGTGGTCGCTGGCCATTTGAATTTAGCTCGCGTTGGCGACCATCATAACAGAAAACATGTCCAGCACGGTTTATCACGGTCGTCATAATTACAGATATAATCTAAGCACCGGTGCCTGGGATGGATGGATGTTCGCCCACGATGGAAATACTCATTTAACCATAAAGGGATATAAGATTTAGGTTTAGGTTCTCTGGGTATCACTGGCACCGGCCGGACCTCCAGTGCTGCCATCTGTCAGCGAGTTAATGGTCCTTGAAGGACCGGTCACTTGCACACACCTACCGTGTCCACTCATTCCCCCTTCCCAGGTCCTTTCTCTCTCTCTCTCTCTCTCTCTCTCTCTCTCTCGTTTAAGGAAGCCTTTCCTTTTTACCAGATATTACATACATAATCCACTGCCTTTTATAACATGAACATATACTCTTCAAGATATATAAATAATCCAGGCCTATGTACTGTACAATGCTTATGGATAAAGAATGGAAGGTATGTAAAAGTGAAGAAAAAAAAATTATACCGTTAACCACTGGCTTATCATTCCACTTTTATCAAAAACATAGCCCCACTCACATTCAAAATAAACATTCACATTCAAAATACACATTACTTGAACTTGCCTATCCAGGCATTACGCTTCCGATTCTGCTAGTATCTATTGGGAGGCTGCTAGCCATATGCCCATCTCCACCCTGGCTATGACGCCACTACAATCGACTAACTAACAGGAATTTCATTCTGTCCTTAGGTCAGTAAACAGAGGCACAAAGGGTTTCAACGGAACGTTCCTAAATCGTTCTGCCTGAGAGAAGTCGGAGAAAGGACAGATGTACGTAGAAAGTTGTGGAATGAGAAAAGAGTTGATGAATGAAGTGTGGAAGAGCTGATGTTTGCTAATGATCCAATTCTAAGTGGTGACAAAGGCGAGAAGCTGCAGTGAATGGTAAGAATTTGAAAATGTTTGTAAGAAGAAATTGGAAGTGAATGTTAGAATGAATATGTTAAGGAAGCAAATGGAAGCTTGTGAGATGGAGAAATTATTGTTATTGTGGACGGAAGAAAACTGGAAATGGTTAACTACTACAGTAATTATGAGTAAAAGTAACAGACGATGGTAGGATAAAACGGGAGGTAGGAGCATCTCTGCAAAAGCTTGGAACAGAAAAGAATTGTTTATGGAAGCTAAGCTTGGAATTTTTAATGGGGATAAGAGAAATGGGTTAAATCTGTCAGTGCTTATTCACGTAATGTATGAGCATGAAAGGTTGAAATGCTGAAAATGATGAGATACGTAGATGATGATGCGGTAACTTTGTAAATAAACTGAGCGTTGGATCAAAGTGTTTTGAGGTGGACTACGTGGATAAAATGGACGACAATTTATTTAAGAAAAGTGTTTAAAATTCGGAAATCTGGGCGAAAGGAAGAGACGGAGACCGAGAAATCATTGGCTGGACTGTATGGGAGAAGCGTTGGGACATGAGGACATTATTGCTGGCTCTCCACCAACATTTCTGTGTCAAAGGGTTTAACATATTGTCATACAACTTCGTCTCCTAAAACGGACTTCGTCAAGGTTTTTATCATTACTATCACCTATACACATTTACCCATTGTAAGAGAAAGAGGTGTAAGGGTGAGAAAATAGATACACACACACACACACACACACATATATATATATATATAGGCCTATATATTAGTTCCTGCACTTATTAAGAATAAACAATATCCGGAGTATACTTGTATCCAACAAGGAAATCGCTGTTCTTACAGTCTTGAACTGTTGCGAACACGTGGATAACACAGCCTACTTAGATATGCAGTTTTTTAAATCAGAAAGTAAACATAATACTGTTTAAATAAAACTAATTAACAAATGCTAATTTTCAAAGAAAACTACCTTGCAATAGAATACAAGGTTAAGTACTCGGTTTCTGTAATTAAAAATAAACAAAGTATACCAAGTTTATCGAAATTGTGTAACGCTTTTAAAAATGCGAGAATTTAACATTTCCACACCGATCGATAAATTACTAATGATAAACAGCAATAATATATGACTTTGCATTATATATGTTGTACTTGTTTTGGTCGACAGTTTTTACACGTCAAAGCAATCCTTCAGTAAATCCAGCTCATTATGGCGTGTAAAACGATAAAACAGTAATAATTTTATACAAGCAATTCAACTATCAAGAAAATGAGACGTGCTAAAAAGGATAATTTGGATAGAATAAAGTAGAATTCACAATACAAAACCTGCAGCGAAGAGAACCATAATTTTAATAAAAACAATATTACCCATTACGCATCAAACGATATCACTTTAAAACGCACGAATAAAACGACAAACAGACACAAAGCAATGAACAAACACATAAACAATAATTAACAAATGTCCTAAAGAAAATTCTCCCTCGGAGAAAAAGTCATGTGGGAAATCTGATGAGATATCTTCGAAAATATTCTATGGAAACATTCTTGTCCATGGGAGGTGGAGGAGGGGAAGGGGGTGTGGGGCGTTGGTGGGGGGGGGGAGTGAAGGTCGCTGTATATTATATAGGCTATACGAGATGGGAAGAGATGGGACGAGATGGGGAAAGGGCGAGAGTCAAAGAGAAAGGGTGGGAAGTTTTGGGAACTCTGGGAGCTCATATTTGAATCATAGGAAATACCAGGCAACGTGTGTACTGATCCAAATCAAAGCTAAAGTGGTGTAATTTGAGAGTAGCCACTGAAAATTATTTTATCAAGCTTTCTATGTCCATAATATACATGCATACTTACATATACATGCATTCACGGTGTACTCGGTGTACTTCGAACTACTGATCCAAATCAAAGCTAAAGTGGTGTAATTTGAGAGTAGCCACTGAAAATTATTTTATCAAGCTTTCTATGTCCATTTGTAAATATAAGCAGAGCAAGTAGGCTACTTTCTAACGTATATGTCATGGAATAATTCTACACACTCATATAAACAACTAACAGTCTTTCATATTGTGTAAGGGAAATACTAGTGGGATTCAGGAAAAATACTGCAGTTATGATACAATAAATAAAATCATATTCTCTAGCTAAGAATAATTTATATGTACATTACTTCTCTCTATCTCATGTAATCTAAATTTTTTTTTTTGCATTGCGCTGTGTCTGACTTGTGTACTTCAATATATGCCCTTCTTGAGTGAAATAAAGAAAAGCATTATTATTATTATTATTATTATTATTATTATTATTATTATTATTATTATTATTATTATTATTATTATTGTTGTTGTTGTTGCTATTGTAGCTGTCGTTATAATAATAATAATAATAATAATAATAATAATAATAATAATAATTATTATTATTATTATTAACAACGTATTCATGGGGGAATTAAGTAAATATAGATATGCTCAGAGACCAATGCTTCTTTAAAAGACGCCCTCTATCGCACCGCCAGTGTCTCGGGAATTCCTCTTCTTTCACTAACAGATAAATCAAGACATCAATCACTCCTGCTGGGGGGAGGAGGAGGAGGAGGAGGAGAAGGGATCCTTTGGCAGGCGAGGCAAGGAGTAGATGCAGGAGGCGATTTCTCTTCCAGATAACCATCGTTGTTAAAGAGGAACGATAAGAGAGAGAGAGAGAGAGAGAGAGAGAGAGAGAGAGAGAGAGAGATTTTACGTATCTCAGGAGATAATATCTGTTTGTGTTTTCTCATCGGAGTCAAATGAGCCGTTAGGTCGTAACACATTCGTCGCGATGTTTCGCTCCCACAGCAGATTCGTACCTGCCTGCCTCCAGCCGTGGCGACCTGCGCCCTTGTAGATAGATAGAGGGCGAATCGTAAAATTCGCTCGTCTGCATATCTGGGTCTGGTTCATTTCGCAACGCAGACGACACGTGAGGAAGGCAAAAGAGGAATGCCAATAAAAAATAAGGTTGGGAGATGAGAGGGAACTGATCGGAAGGGAGACAAACGCTTAGTAAGAATAAGGAGAGGAGGAGCCACTTCCGCCACATCATTCATGTACTTCCAGTAGATGTCAATAATAATAATAATAATAACAATAATAATAATAACAATAATAATAATATGTACTTCTTGGTTACAAACCAAAAGTGAATTTTTAGCAAGATTCAAGATTTCACTGTGTTTAGGCCATAGCTATACGCTGGAACAGCCACGGACATTATCAGTATCACTGTTGTCAATTTCGTAAGAAATACAGTCATTATCAGATAGTCAAGATTTTCACTTCAATTAATAATAAAAAAAACACACACACACTGAAAGAGGACTGGCTGAAAGCAATAGCTTTTGACGAACCACAGGTAATAAAGTTCTCCGAATGTAATTTCAATTATTCACGACAACAATTAGCTATGGTCCAGGCCCTAATCTCCAGCCGTAAAAAAAGGAGTCTTAAAAAAAAACGGAAAACAATTTCCTCTATGCAATTTCCAGACGCTTTACACAATATCCAATTCACTTTGATA
>NC_089742.1:60634270-60699270 GCF_040412425.1 Macrobrachium rosenbergii | reverse complement strand
AAGCTCCCAGCTTCAAAGTCAAAGAACATGAAGCCAGTACCTTGCGGAAAAACATTAATGTTATTCTTTCTTTTAAAGGAGTAAAACAAAAATGATATTGGATGAACTGAGGCAAAAGCGTCATCTTGTATCGATGTTACCCAGGATCTTCGACAAAGAATTTTAATCACGCAAATCTGCACAGTAAATTACAGGTTATCAAAAAGGTTGTTCTTTCACCGTTGTCTTGTGCTGTAGAATTAAAACAGGTTCTGCTTTCTACTAGTAAATCATCGCACAAAAACCTACTTACTCTCACCCTTACACCAAGCAGAAAGTCTATTAAATTTATTAAAAAGCTTCATTAATATAATATTTAAGCTGAGAGGATTATTCTCATATTTTCCTTTGAATTATCTACCGTTTCGTGCCGGCTGAGCATAAGCTCCTTAAGTAACCTGACCCTTTCTCTCTCTCTCTCTCTCTCTCTCTCTCTCTCTCTCTCTCTCTCTCTCTCTGTGAATCATCTTTCCGTGAGAAGCCTACAGACCCGATGGAAGAACGTTCTGTCTCCTGAGTGAAAATGCTCTTAGTGAGAGACTTCAGATGTCCATCACTGTCACACACAAACCGTCTTCTTATAATTTTTTCTAATGGCGATCGCCGAGAAATCTCATAACGAGCGGAATGAGTGACAGCCTATAATGGGATGAAATGTAGAAGATGAGGTCACACTCTTCCCCCCATTCACTCACCTTAATTAAATCCATTAGAGAACACAATGCGGATCCTTATCTATGCCAATTCGACTCATCTCGAAAATAACCTCCGAAAGAAAGGACTTTTGGTCAAGATTCGACGTCGATCCCACGGGAGAGGGGAGGGCGGGGAGGGAGGGAGCGGGTTTGTTGGTCACGGGACCATTTCCAGGAAAATGTGCTGTTCCCCTGTTCACTTAGCAGTGAGAGCAAGTTGGTTAGTTGACTGTGGTGGATCGCAGCAAGAACAGAGAGAAAGACATGGGGCTACCACCCTCAAAACACAAAATGGAAAGACTTTCTGAAAAATGGACATCTGACAGCCTCTGAAGCCACACCTCAAACGGTAAAAGTTATGAATAGACTAACGTTAAAAATGATAATAATAAAAGAGAGAGTCGGACGATGGCCTAGGGGTAGAAAATTTCACATTTTGGCTTGTCTAACCAAGACATCATTCTGTATACTTTATAGGCATGCAAGTTGTGAGAGAGGTAGCCTTGGAGAGGAATGCCATTATAAAATTTTCATTACATTATGGTATATATATATATATATGTATGTATATATATATATATATATATATATATATATATATATATACATACACATATACTCGTATATGTGTGTGTGCATGCCTGTGTGTGTATCAGTATTTTGACATTCCGTGCAAAATAATGCTAAATCGTCAAAATTTACATCGTGTATCCATTGTCAATGAAACTATAAAACTTGGATTAAGATCAGCATACGAGTAAGCAAGCAAAATTAAAAAGAAAAAGCAGCCCATCCTTTTTACCATTAGAAAAGATCTGAAACAAAGACAGCTGGCGTACCTATCTTTCGGAGTAGAATACAAAACCACTTTTGGGAAACACTTTGATAGTGAATTCGCAGAGGCGAGGGGAATCCCCCGCCCCCCTATCTCCTTTCACCATTACAGCAGCGTTTCCCCCTAAGGCTCCCGGTGGCATCTCTTCAACAATAAAAAATACACAAAACAATCCTTTATCGCAGCGCACACAAACTTGTGAGGCGAGACGGAGGCAGAAGTTCCCCTCACCCGAAGTCATAGTTTCCCCTCTTCGCCCGGGTCCCAATAAGCCTGACACAGAACCAACCATAACAACCAGACACCTGAAAATATTGGCACGGGGCTAAAAATTCCTTCCGACCCTGTCGCCTTTATTGTCATCTTTAGAGGCCAAAATTCCACAACAGACGAACGGGTGATGGGCCTTAAAGCACCGCAACATTGTTATTCCAAGCCGGAATTTACTTAAGGGTCTGATGTTATGTAAAACTTTCAGAGTTTTAGTTTTCGTTATCATTCTTATTCTTTTTGTTAATTCATGCAAAAGAGGAAGGAAAGTACGGTCATTAGGTTGTTGTGGAAAATGCAACGTCTCCCGACGGAGCGAAATGAAGATGATGCACATGGAGAGATTTCAACAAAGAAAATCAATTTAACTAACCAGTGAGGTCTTAAAGCATTCATATACATGTACAGACATTGTCGCATATATATATATATATATATATATATATATATATATATATATATATATATATATATATATATATATATATGTATGTATATATATATATATATATATATATATATATGATGTATATATATATAATATCTATATACCTATCTACAGTATATATATGTATATATATAAATTACAAAGGGTTAAGCATAATGGAACTGTTGCCATATCTGAAATACAGTAGTTCCCGACTCTTTTCACGTCTATTTATATATTTTGTGAGTCTTAAGAAAAAGTTTGTCTGTCTAAAATTTTAAACAAAAATCTCTCTCTCTCTCAAGCACATCCACATTTTCATCTAAGTTTCATAAGCATATGTTTCTCCTTCTTTGTCATCATCATCATCATCCGCGCCCCCCAGTCACAGACGGATGAATGTCACCCGTCAGCACCCACTAAAGCGTATCTCTCAAAGCCGTGTACGCGCGCCCGACATATGTTCTGCCATGGGTGAATCAAAGTAAGCGGCACCCGCTTCTTATACTTTCTCGACCAGAAGATGATGCAAGTACGGTAATAAGATCCTATCTCTAGAAACACTCCTGTTTGTATCCGTTCACTGGCTTTACTTTTTTTTCAGCTGCATATAGCTTCAAAAATTAAGTTTGCTTCTCCCCCTCCCCCTCCCAGTCTCCTCTCTCTTCCCAAACACCCAACCCCCTCTCTACCTTCAATATATGGAAACAGTAAAATCTTTACAAAAACTATTTACATTCTCTGTGGCTCTTCCCTCCCTGCGCGTTGCTTTTCAGAGCACTGTTGATTGCCAGACCACCGTGGCACTACTTGCAGCCCCTAAACAAGTCGCGGCATTAACGAGGATTGTGTCGCAGTTTACAACAACGACTGGTGTCAGGGGCAGACGACAGACACCCTGGCATAGTTTGGATAACGACCATGCAACCCATCGCTTCAGTGTAAAAGCATAAATAACCTCATGTGTTTATGTGACAGCATTAATAACTTTAAATCACGAGTCGGTCATTGCAGCAGTCTTCTCCAGTGTTATTAATGTCACCAGAACGCGTCAGGAAATACGCGGCAGAAATAGAGAATATGCAGACCTATGAAGACGACAGAACGAACAACATGACTGGGGGTAAAGGGGGTTAGGGGGTGGCAAGCAACAAATGAACTTTACTGCCTGTTTAAAGTGATAAACAATGCCCTTTTTCAAACCCAAGGCTGGTGGGATGAACGACCTTTATCCAGCTCAGGAAAGAAAGAAATCACTCTAAAAAAGTTTGGCCAAGAAAGAAGCGAAACAGCAGATTAAAGGACAGAAAAAATCTACCGTGTACGATTTAAATGTCACCCATTACGCCTGTTCTGGATGGAGCTAACTCCGAGAGACCTAAAAACACGCACAATGTGAAATAAAGAACGAATCTCCTTGGCGCTCTTTATGAATTTTCCTCAGATTACAAAAAAAAAAAAAAAAACTCCCACAATTCTTTTTAAATTAATTCATGTGCCTGAAGACACCTTCTTTACTTTTCGTATCGATCATTTTTTTTTTACACTGTCTACGATTTCTTCTGGCATTTTTGCTTCTATTTGCAGCTTGTAAAATCTAGATGTCCTTAGTAATTGGAGTAATTCATTTTGAAATATTAGCACACACTTGAAAACTTGAAAACACAAGGTAAGCCAGGGTACTCCTGAAGCGTTACTATCAACCATGAATTTAACAGCAAGTCTAATACGTATGGCTATGGGCTCCTCATGGCTAAATGTGTATTGTGTTTAATGAGTGTGTCTAGATTGTAGTAGAGGCAGCCTCAGTATATCAAAAGCTCCTTTTGGCACCGATGTTATTTTGTCGAAAGAAAACAAGATTACTCTTATTCATGAACTACTTTTACGAAGGGGAGTATGGCAGAATACAACCTTAAATTATCGTTCTAAATCATGTTTCCTAGTGCGTTATAACAGACGCCCTTATCAAATGAATTGTTGAAACGCACCAAATTTATGACGAGAGATGAAAATTCATAATTCCCAAGTTTACATCATTCACATAATGAGCAAAGCAGACAGAAAGTTGGTTATCTAATAGCATGCCGGAAGGGAGAAATGGTAGCCTACCCCAGCAGCTCTCGACAATTTCTTCAGGAGTCGAGAAAGAGAGACAGGGATGTGGGCTTTCTAGGATGCACAACAGTAAATTCGTTAAATTGTATCTAAAGCTGTGTTACTAAGAATTATGTAGGCCTGTCCGACACAAGCGAAGGAAAAGAAAAAAAAAATGGAGGGCGACGTTACATGAAGACGATACTAATATTCCAAGTTAGACATTACGTAACCAGGACAGGCGGATTTTTGTAGACAGGTATAAGCTTCCTTGAGAGATGACCTTTCCAAAACATATGACCTTTCTACATACTTTTGCGCTTCAAATTGTCATTGATAGAAACTGAGGAATGTTCATGGTGTCAAAAGGGCAACACCGGAGTTTGAAGAAGCATATGAGAGTGGGAGGAAGGACACACGAGTGAGAGGAAGGACACACGTCAGACATCCGCAGAGAACTTGGAGGTGAAGTCAAAACTAACATGATGAACTGTTCGTCTCAATTTAGGAAAACTATATATAAAATTCTTACTACTGAAAAAAATTATAACAGGCACAGACTACAAACTGTTTTTATAATTGGGCTCTCAGGAATTCTAATAATTACGGCGTTATACTACATGAACCGACTATTATGTACTTCATGCATAATAACATCTGTGAGTCATTAGATCTTTTATTTAGAGGATTTACACAACATCGCTCCAGTGAGCACCTGATTAAACCCAGCAAAAAGAACCCACGAATATCTGTTTACATCTTGATGAAAGAAAACGTAAAGTCATGTACTCACACTCTGGGTCAACGTATCCGACTGCTGTGTCGATTATCTCAATTTAGCGAAACTAAAAATCTTTCCGTCAGTTTACCTGAGATGCTTAACAGAATGCTGAAGCTGGGTTCTGATTGCGTAGTCATGGGTATTCAATGCCATAAAGAGTTAGCGCTCATCATAAAACAAGTAAAAAGTGCGCCGAAGCTTCTCAGCTACGGCCCATCAAATTCCTAGCCGCGGCCCATGAAACTCAGCCACTGTCCGGTGGTGGCCTACTTTGTTGGTACCTATAGCGCTGCCAGAGGTACGATTATGGCTACATTTAACCTTAAATAAAATCAAAACTACTGAGGCTAGAGGGGTGCAATTTAGTTTGTCTGATGACTGGAGGGTGGATGATCAACATACCAATTTGAAGCCCTCTAGCCTCAGTAGTTTTTAAGATCTGAGGGTGGACGGACAGACAAAGCCGGCACAATAGTTTTCTTTTACAGAAAACTAAAAATCAAAGGATCGTTGATGTAATCGTAATCATACCAAGTTCAAATTCTGCGCTAGGGAAGTTTCATGGTTTTTCCATACCATTCAAACACGTATTTAGCCAGAAACATGCATTTCAGTAAGAAGAAGAAAAAAAAAAAAGATTCGGAGAAAACCTGATGAATCACCCATGTATCACACAGAGGGCAGCCAGCATCAAATATAGTATGAGGTGACAAGTCTTGCAGGAATGCAAAGGTGGCCATTTCGGCAAGGAGGCACGTCGCTTGGCGAATAGCTTTTGGCACCTCGAGCAACTCTCACCGCTGTGTGAGATCACTGATTGGGAGTGCTAACTATCTGCTAACCGAACCTCAAACTTTACGATCAGTGTCTGGCCACTTGCAGGATAAAAGGAGAGATTAATGTTATCCCAGTTTTCCTGCTGTATCGAAACGAAAGCCACCTGTTGTTAAGAATTCCTTGCATTATTTGCCGATCTTAAGAGTTTGGGGTTAGGGATCTTTCAAAATATAAAATTATATATTCACCTACCGTTTTTTTGCAAATATCTACAAAGCAAATTGATTTTAGAATATAATAATAATAATAATAATAATAATAATAATAATAATAATAATAATAATAATGGAATGGAATATAGAGTTTAAGCCAAGGGCCAAGCACTGGGATCTTTGAGGTCATTCAGTGCTGGAAAAGAAATTGAGAGCAGGTAGGTTTGAAAGGTGTAACAGGAGGAAAACCTCGCAGTTGCACTATGAAATAATCATTAGGAGAGGGTGGACAGCAAGATGGAAGAAATATAATATGAATGGAGGTACAGTAAAAAGGAATGAAAGGGGTTGCAGCTAGGGGCCAAAGGAACGCAGCAAAGAACCTTTAGTAACGCCTACAGTGCATCGCGTGAGGTGCACTGACGGCACTAACCCCCTACGGGGAATAATAATAATAATAATAATAATAATAATAATAATAATAATAATAATAATAATAATAATAACGGTGGTATTTACACCAGCGTAACATTAATAATAGTAATGGATCTGACTTGAGTTAACGAATAAAGACAAAAGTAAAAACTATAGCAGCGATTATACCATAAATAAAATTAAATAAAAAACAAGATACGCGAGTGAATAATATGGTCATAACCTCACACTGCAAAACCTTCATTTATATCGATTTGAGTTTTCAAATGACTGCCGCCACCACGGCATCTCAACGAGAGCCGAGAACTTCATTTTCTTATTAAGTAAGGGAACATGAATTTCTACCGCCAGGCCTACCTACATGCTTCCTGTTCCTTAATTTATTCGACTTGTTTATTTCCTAGCTGGCATTTATACGCTTATTTACAACCGTTAATGGCTTCTTTAAAAAAAAAAAAAAATGGGCAGTCTATTTTGTGGTAATATAATGACTTTCTTTTTTTGTTCCTAGTAAACGAAAGCTAGTTAATAATAATAATAATAATAATAATAATAATAATAATAATAATAATAATAATAATAATATCCAATCGCTAAAACAATGGTTCCATATCGAGACAAAATGCTCCACTACTGAAGCTGTGACTATTATTATCTTCTTTAACAATAGCTCATGTAACTTTAGCCTTTGTCTCTATCGTATCTGTATTCCACACTTGCATAATTATATCCCTAAGCTTACTATCATTATCGAAGTATTTCACATTTTGTGGCCAGATCTCACACTTTTAGGTTCAAAGGCCAGTTACACAGCAAAACCCTATCAAAGTCTATTAGTTCAATAAAAGGAAAACATAAGAATGGAATATTTTCATATACATAGTTGAACAGAACAAAAAAAAAACAGTGAAAAAGAAAGAAAATCGTTATGACAATAGAGGAAAACAAGACTTCAGAAGCTTACACATATGAACATCCATCCAACTAAAATGTAAAACCACTAATAACGCAAATGTAACAAATGTGAAAGATTGCAGGGCAAAACCAGAAGACTATTCACGAAAACATTCTAGTAACGTAAAAAAAAAAAAAAATGAGAATAACGTTCAAAGGGGAGAAACTTGTCATTACAAAGAAAATCAGTCTTGACGAGTTGGTTACAACGAGGTACTCCTGGTTGATATTCATACCATAAATACCAGCACACATGAAAAATTTACAAAAGAATAAACCAGTCTCTTCCTATTGTTGTTATTCCCTTCAGCCTAGAAGCCCCCACCTATTGAGCCCACTACCCCACCCCCTCCCCAACGCCTGCAAACTATCAGAAGGGCATTCCACCTCTGATGGCTTGGCAGATGGGGCTTCGCTGTGGGTGTGCGGGGCATGTGTCGTGTGGCACTGTGTGGCACCGTAAGCACCGAGGACTGCGCCTGGGGATGGGAATAACGGCGCCGGCTGGCGATGCCATTGGAGTGCCAGGGATGCCACAAGGGACGGCTGGTGACAATCACCCTCTCGTTCCGTTTCCTTTCAAATTTCTCGATGGCGCTATAACCTAAGATTAACACATGTCAGTGAGAATAACGAGCGGCGTTTCGGGAGCAGCGCCCCACTTTGTTCTGTGCCGTCGCTTCCGGGGGGGAACCAGGGGCACGGATAATGGAGTGTCTTGGGAAATTCTCGTCCGTCGCGTCTGCAAATGCACTTGTTTTTAAATGACAAGACCAATCCTAGCTGGCAATCTGATGCTCTAGGCCCACCTAGAAGCCGACAATAAAAGGAAGAAAGAAGAAATGGGGGGGGGGCATACCCCGTAACGAGCGAAAACTTGCAATGGAAAATAGGAAAACAAAGGAGTGTTTGTTATTTCTACTCTTTACACACACACACACACACACACACACAGAGAGAGAGAGAGAGAGAGAGAGAGAGAGAGAGAGAGAGAGAGAGAGAGAATTCGACTTCCTCCACGTCATTGACTTCGCTTAAAGCATGACGCACATCCAACCTGTTTCTCTTGGCAACGTAAACTCGCTACATGCCCGTCCTCGCCCTTGACGAGCCATTACCGACCTTACTGTCAAATAGCGTAGGCGTTATTGCCACTTTGGGCCTCTCCGTTGAATTAAGGCCGTCACATTATAGACGCGTGTTGATACGATCCAACTGGGGAGGAGAAGCATGTGTCACAGGCGCCATTTACTGTGTTTTATTCGCTCGCGCATCAAATGGACTCATATAGAACACATCAAATAAGATGGGCTGAAAAAAAAAAATGGAAAAGATGTTTCATTTCAGAAAATCCCGCAACTCACAGACTCGTTGGGTTATTAAAGGCCGTAAAATGTTTGTAAACGAGGCACTACAGAAAAAGTCACTACTCGTTTTTCAAAGTTTCTGGTATGCAAGTATACTTTTGAGGCATAAGAAATCCCCTTCTGCAGTTTATTTCCTCGCTAATGCTTTCATGCGTTTATGTGGTGTTACTTACATTTCCATTAATAATAATAATAATAATAATAATAATAATAATAATAATAATAATAATAATAATAATAATAACTGGTCTATCATGCAAGCGGAATTCAATACGAGATGCAATCTCACAGGAGATACTTAGAAGTAACGGATATTAAAAGGGAAAAAATGAAAATAAAACTGCTAAAAAATGAAGGAACGGGAGAAACGTGACACCGGAACTAATTTGATACAAACAGCTTATTAAGACACCGCCTCCGTTTGGTAGAATTTACACATAAATTAGAGATACTTAACAGCCTTCAGTCGGAGGGGACATCTAAAACTTTATTCGTATGCCAAAAAAAAAAAAAAGAGTAACATGTGTTATACATATCAAATGTGTTGTTTTAAAACCCACTCGCAGTTGTCGTAAATATGCCAAGAAGTTATTAAAATTTGATGTTTAAGATTCCTATTATATTTATGCATATTGTGACATATTATTCTTCATCTCATATATATATATATATATATATATATATATATATATATATATATATATATATATATATATATATATATATACATACACAGATAGCCATTTCAAGGACAGAAAATTGTTTATCAAAGTTACCTCGCCAGTCGCAAGCGATATCATTACACAAAAGTGCGCAATTATGTTGTAAAGGTAATGATGCCAGCATTAATATAACGAAAAGGCTGCAGATTATCGCCGACATAGCAATTGTAGTCTCTTAACGTGTTTAGAACAGCAACTGAATGTATTTCAACATCACGCATTCATGAATTATGGACCATGACATGTTTGTTTCATGAGTTATGTCATAAATGGGTTATGGAGGTAATTACCTTAATGTCCATAACAATGCTTATTTCGTGTCTCTGAACAAGAGAACGGCTGGAAGGGAGGGAGGTTGTGTTGACTTCATCTATCACTACTCTCTCATTGTTGCCAACGTCAATAAGTTCACGCACTGGACCTAGCGTTTTATGCCTTGCAATATTCATGACTGCGATAATTTCCTGAAGCGCTCATATTTTCTTGGTGCCACACTCTGTTGAACTAATTCCGGTAATCTGCAATTTTATCAGGGAAGGTGTAGGTAGGGGTAGATATTATTTCAGAGAGAGGTGATGTTTACACATCCTATGCTGGACTGCTTCTTTACATAAAACATTCGCTTAAATGGTGGCTGGTATCATCTCCATTGATATACTGTCAGATGGTTATGCATTCATGGTGCCTTAATTATTAAAATCTAAAGAATTTACACTAAAATTTAGAACTGCTTTTTTACTGGAGAGGGTAAGGCTATTTTTTGGAAAATTTTCCGTCAATAGATTGAAGAACTTAATCTCACAATATAGCAAACAACATATAATTATTCTTACAGTGCTTGCTTAAATATATTATAGAATAACAACTCGAACCTTCTAACTACTGTAGGGTTAACCCGTCGGGTGTGACTGGGACGCCCAGTAGCCGTAGAAACTTGGCCCAGAGAATTCCTCCACCCGTCCAAGCAGCTATTGACTCTCGCTTGTGAGGTTTCCTACGCTCACATGTGAGAGAAACTCTCACAGGTGAAAGCCAACGGCTGTTTGGATGGACAGGAGAACACTCAGGGCTAGGGGTCAACGCCTGCTGGGCATCCCCACCACTCCATCCAACGGAGAACTCTCACAAGGCAAAAGTCAACAGCTGTTTGGATAAGCAGAGGAACTCTCTGGGTTGAGGGTTAAGCGCTGGGGTAGTGCAGATACCCAGTGGCCATTGAACCTCAGCCAAGAGAGTTCTTTGGTCCATTCTTAGAAATGCTGACTCTCAACTGTGAGAGTTGTACCACCCACCGAGTTGTGAGGAAGCCCACAAGCCACTGACCTTCAACCAAGAGAGTTCCTCCATACATCTGAACGGCCCCTGACTCTTGCCTGAGAGAGTTCCTCCATGCATCCAAATAGCCATTGACTCTTGCCTGTAGGGATTGATCCTATCACCAGGGTTGAGGACGCCCAGCAGCAATAACCCTCAGCCCCGAGAGTTCCTCTGCACGTCCGAACAGCAGTGAACTCTCACCTGTGAGAGTTCCTTTGCCTGCTGGGGTGGTTGGGAGGCCTGGCAGCCATTTACCCTTACCATGTAGAGTTCCTCTACAACCATATAGAGTTCCTCCACATGTCCAACAGTGGATGTCTCTCACCTGTGAGAGTTGCTCTGCCCACTATGGTGGTGGGGAGGCCTGGAAGCCCTTTGCCCTCACCTTGTAGAGGTCCTATGCACATCCAAGCAGCAGTTGCTTCTCACCTGAGAGAGTTCCTTTGTCCACTGGGGTGGTGGGGAGGCCCAGCAGCCACTGACCCTCAGCCCAGAGAATTCCTCCACTCATCTAAACCACCAATGACTTTTGCCTGTTAAGAGTTCCTATGCCTGCCAGGGTTGTGGGGAGGACTAGTAGCTGCTGATCCTCAGCACGTTGAGTTCTGTAGCCCTTCTGAACAGGTGACTCTCAGCCCAGAGAACTCCTTTGCCAGTCTGAACAGCCACTGACTTCACCTGTGAGAGTTCCTCCGCCCACCCGGGTAATGGGGAGGCCAGAGGCCACTGATCCTCAGCCTGGAGAGATCCTCTGCCCCTCTGAACAGATGACGGCTCTTGCCTGTGAAAGTTCCTCCGCCCACTAGGGTGGTGGGGAGACCCAGCACCCTTTGTCCCTCAGCCCCGTGAGTTCCTCTGCCAATCTGAACAGCCGTTGACCCTGCCTGTGAGAGTTCCTTTGGCCGCCAGGGTGGTCAAGAGGCCCAGCAGCCACTGACCCCTTCGCACAGAGTTCCTCTGCCCGTCCGAACTGCCACTGACTTACAACTGTGAGTGTTTCTCCACCTGACAGGAGGAGTCATTGATCCTTAGCCTGGAGAGTTCCTCAGCCCATGTGAACCACCGTTTGATTTTCACCTGGGGTAGTCGGGAGACCCAGTAACTGTTGACCCTCAGCCCAGAGAGTTCCTCCGCCTGTCCAAATACTTGTTGACTTTGGTCTGTGAGAGCTTATATGCTTGCAATAAAGCTGAACTATGTTTCCTTTTTTTTAATAACTCCATTGAAGACCAAGTTCACTTCACCAATCACATACACTTTTTGCCCCTCTGGAATTGACTTGTTGGGAATCTCATCCGGGACTGTTGTGCAAGAGTTAGTTTCATCTGGGGCTTTTGTTTTACAGTCTTCTTCCTGGATATTTTTGGTATTGTTTTTAGTTCCCTTGGCTTTTGTCGTCCTGCAATTCATTTTCATGGTAGCCCTGGAATCCACCAAATAAATGGTTGACCCTTACCCTTTGCTCTGGGGCCACATTCTCGTGATTCTTCTTCATCATCTACTGTCTTTCCTAGCAAGTCTCTTCTGCGTCAGGTACCCTTTATACAGGTACCTCCTCGCCCAACATTAGCCATTTCTCTTCATTTTCAAACTCCTTATACTGCTCTTCAGGTTTCAACTTGAGTTTATTGGACACTTATCATGTTCAATTCCAATTAACTTCTTTCCCCTGAAATCGGGTATGGTCTTCTCTATTTCGTTATTCTCTTTTCTAGGTGTAGTCCTATCCGCTCCAGCAATGCTTTTGACTTCTCTAAGTCCTCTATTTCCATCAATTTCAATTTCTCCTCCATTAAAATTAATTCTTGTTGCCCGGATGACTCTTCATATATACACTGTATATATATATATATATATATATATATATATATATATATATATATATATGTATGTAAATTATGTATATGCATATATATATAGGTATATACTGCATATAGTATATATATAAAATTTACAAATATCTACAAATATATATATTGCAAAATAACTTTGACAACATTGACGATAAACAAACATAACACAAAATTAACATATAACAAACAAATATCATAACAACTAACAGATAAACAAATTACATAGCTGTTACATTACATCTACCGCGACTGGAGAATACAAAGCAGCCATGCTTTAGAGATCAAAAACTCTAATGCGTCCTTTTCACAGCAGCGACAGAATGAGCATATTAGACGTGAGATACGTTTCAGTTTCTACGTTCTGATTCACGTTCGGAAAAATATTCTGCCGATGAATAATAAGCCGCCAAATGGGTAATTCCTCTTATGATGGCAGTTCCGTTCGTAGTAGATCTGTTGGATTGTTTGTTTGTTCCAATGCTCCTGTTATGGTTTGTTATTTGTTGATGCAAATGCTAAGCAGTCATTTGCTGGAGAACATAGTGTTATATATACAGTATATACAGTATATATATATATATATATATATATATATATATATATATATATATATATACATATATATTATACATAATACTATATATATATACATATACATATACATATACATACATATACATATACATATATATATATATATATATATATATATATATATATATATATATATATATATATATATATATATATATATATATGACTTTTTATCACATCACCGTGATTCATATTCAATCAGTAAATACAAACGTCCTTAATATCAATTCGCTCTACCTCGAAATATATTTTCATATATGTTACCGAAGGGAATTTTAGTGATAATAAGTTCGTCGTCTCGTGGGCTCGAACCGACGAACTTATTATCACTAAAAATTTCCCTTCAATGCTATATATATGAAAATATATTATTTCCGTATATAGGTAGAGCGAATTGATATTAATATATTTGTAGCTATATATATATTATATATATATATATATATATATATATATATTTACATACACACACACACACATATATATATATATATATATATATATATATATATATATATATATATATATATATATATATACATATCAAACTAAGACTATTTTGCCCAAAGCGATAAGTCAGCGACGAAACTTGACAGCCTATGCTTAGGAACTCTGCTGCTTAAAGACTGTAATCGTCCTGTGAAAAGTCATTGCTGTTCGACTAAGATGTCCTCATGTTAGCATAAGCTCTTATTCTGCAGAGTATCCCATAAACAATCAGAAGCCTAACCTCTCCGTACATATCCATACAGCCTCCATTACCATCATCCCCAGTGACACCGATGGAGTACATGGTGTAGCCATTGGCTGAAACTTGCATCGCCAAAGGATAGAATGGCGAGTCTGTGACGGGCACATGAAAAACAATGTCTACGATTGGCTCTCAGGTGTGAAAATTCACGCCGTAGGTGTGCGAGAACTTGTAACGATTAGCACATACACGCAGCTGATTGGCTGAACGCGGGAAGATGCCACTTGGGAGGTGTGAGATTTCACGCCATAGGTGTGAGAGGAAGGGTGACGTCACAGCCGACGAGGGTGGCGATTGGCTAAGGAGGTCGCGGCTTGATGCGGGAGGTGTGAGATTTCGCGCCATTTGTGGGTTAATGTTCACGCCTCGGCGAATCAGCGGAGGCCAGAAGACCTACGCAGAGATAATTCTTAGGAGACTCTTGGATTGGTCAAGAGGTTGTTCTTGGAAAGATGCTCTCCTCCTAACCCTCTAAGTGTTACTTATTTCAGTGGGCTCAAACTTATCTATATTCATTATTCATCAAAAGTAGAGTTAGTACCCGGCTTTCGGAGGGCAAGAGCGCGTCGGTGCAGAAACAACGCGGAGGTAAATCGGGAAGACCTCTAAAGCCGAGAAGTTCCACGCAGAACAATAGAGGCCAATTGAAACAATAGGAATCACATCCTATCGAGAAATGCCGGCGCTGAATAGCCGCTATGCTTTGGGCGCGGCGGAACAATAAATGAAAGGAAGGAGAATATTAGGGCATAACAGCCTATTCTCTGAGGCGCAAGGATAAAGGGATTCTGAAGCTCGGTCTTCCGATGAAAGATTTCATCGGTCAGGGATTGCACAACAGATCTCACTTTTGTACGGAGATTAAGCGATGGTTATGCGATCCACTTACAACTGTGTGTGTGTGTGTGCGTGAGAGAGAGAGAGAGAGAGAGAGAGAGAGAGAGAGAGAGAGAGAGAGAGATGCGTAATATTACAGAAACTAAAATGAAAATGTCCTCTTTCAAGTATTCAAGATATGCGATAAACGCTGCATAACAAGAACAGTTTGCTAAAAAAAAAAAAAAAAAAAAAAAAAAAAATACTGACATGTAAACACGATGTAAACACTCACCACTAGAAGCTCTTGGCAGCAATCTCTTGGGTTATCCGTGTTCAGTACCCTCGCACAGCAAAAACGGATCATCCCGGGTAAATGGTGACGGTGTTACTGGTAATGTAATGTTATCAGTGTTGTTCCTGAGTTCCCAACAAAATGTTGTTGACCCGCTAGCGTACTATCACCTACATAATAAAGAATTAAGGAAGTAGTTACCACCGTCTTCTTTAAACTTGAAAAATAAAAGGAAAAAGAAATTGTAAAAGGAAAAATATATTACCTTCCATTGAGGTCACAAACTAGCCACCTGACCAAGCAACCTAGATCACAAGTCGACATGCCGTGGAATCGAACTTAAGCGTGCCGAGCAAATGCCGAGTAATTCATCAACGCTGATAACCCGGCCAAAAAAAGAAAAAAATGGGAGAAAAAGAAAAAAGTGAAAAATTGCTAAAATAAATTACGCTACACATTTTACTCATCGCAAGGAATGACTCTCAAAGTTAACCATACGTGAACCTCCCCATCCCAGAAAAAAAAAACAAGAGAGAGAGAGAGAGAGAGAGAGAGAGTATGAAGACGTCTAAACTTTCTTCTCCATGAGACATTTGTGTTGATGGTTTTGATCTCAGTTTTGGCGCTTATCATTTCTCTCTCTCGTTTCCTTCCCAACCCCCAAAATCTCCCCCCACCCCCACCTCCCTCCCCCTCTCTCTTTTTCTTTCTCTCTCTCTCTCTCTCTCTCGTATATTACTATTGGGAAAGTCTCAAGGAGTGTTGTGAAAGTTCAACACAAAAAATGGAAAGGAATAGATGACAATAGGATAAAAAAACATTTCAACAACAATAAAAACGGAAACACGAAAGCAAGAATTTATAGGTGATATAAGAATAAGTAAACTGTCCCCGATCATTCAACTGTTGACCTTAGACAGTGGACGAAATGACATGAAGAGCAAAGCGGGAGGGAAGGTGGGGTGGCGAGGTACGGAAGGGGTGAATGAGAGAAGGGGAAGATGAAGGAGGTAAACTGGCAGTTTTGTTATGGGGAAGTAGGGGTGTGATAGCGAGTCCTTGGGAGGATGGGAATAGCCAGGGACCGAATGGGCGGCCAGGGGAAAGGGAGTAGACTTGGGGATGCGAGCAAGGGCAGAAGGAATTGAGGAATGAGGAGGAGGAGGAGGAGGAGGAGGAGAAGGAGGTGGAGGAGGAGGAGGTTGTGGTGTGGGAAGGTGGTGGACAAGGCGACGATCGATAACCAAGAAGGTGGCAGGGTTGTGGAGGGGCGTGGCAAGATGTAGGGGTGACGTTAGGCGGCTCTTAGGGGGTTGTCGCACGGGCGCCGGACAGAGGGGGGGCGGAGAGAAGGGGAGGATACGTGTAAGGGTGGCGAAGAAGGGTAATCGAAGGAGCGAAAAGGACCTTGTTGTGCGTTTGTGCAGGATAAATTGCGGTAATGATGCAATAGCATCTGCAAACATCAGTGATGTAAGATGATGATAATATTCTATACACTAACTGTCTTGAAATGTAAAAAAAAAAAAAAAATAAAATAAATGTTACAGTATCATTCACGAGTGAAATTTACACAATTGAAAAAACTGATTTAAATACACGAGTGCATAACAAAATTTAACAAAATTAATGAACATAAGAAATTTAAGAAATTGGGTGATGTAAGTGAAGAAATAAAAAAAAAACGCTAAAAGCCCTACTTGAAAAGAATCATTCTCATAATTTTTGTGGTAACCTATAAAGTACTGTATCGGAACGCTTACAAGGGAATTGAGAGTTGAATATACAAATAAATAGATAATATACATATTAAAATGCACACACCCACTAACATATAATTATGTATATATATGTATATACACACATATATATATATATTTTTATACATATATAAAGACCTATATATATGTATATAGTGTTGTGCGTGTATGCGTGTGTATGTATGTCACGACCGTCACTCTTGAGGCTCAGAATTTGTAAGGAGAATGAATATTTGTGGAATGGGAAAAAGGGGGAGGATTCCTAATTGGGTGGGAGGTCGTTTGTAGAAATGGATGAAGCCAAGGGAGGGGGTAGGGGAGGGGAGGGGGAGGGGAGAGAGAGAGAGGCGGGTTGTAAGAAAAGATAACATAGTATATGCAATGGGTTAAAGAGCAGGAATGTATGGAGGCGGAGGATGGGAAGCAATAAACATACGGAGATGCAGCGACAGATTACGAATGGTCCGTAATTATAGGCATAGAAGGAGGAAGATAAACAGAAGGAGGGGGAGGAAGAGAGGGGGAACGCGGAGAACACTGGGGATTAACAGGACGTGGTAAAAAAAGAGTATAACACAAGATAATTAGATGATAAATGATGATTCTAAAAAACCTGGTTATCGAGCAACGGAAAGGAAGGAAAAAATTAAGAAATAAAAAAAAGTACGATAAGAAAACTACTTCAGGGAAAGGGTTTTGCTACACAAAATGAGAGAGAGAGAGAGAGAGAGAGAGAGAGAGAGAGAGAGAGAGAGCATTTTGCAGCACTGGCTAAAGGGGTTGGGTTGCGATGGGTGAATTACGAAAGTGTTTAGCGTCGCCAGCGTGTAAGTCGTAACTTTCATGCGGGGAGTCGTTCTCTCTCTCTCTCTCTCTCTCTCTCTCTCTCTCTCTCTCTCTCTCTCTCTCTCTCTCCGAGTCTGGTATGGGGTAATGGGGTGTGTTATCGTTGACTTACGATACGTTCTCCACTGCGCCATTATTTTGAGCCTTCTTCCACCATGACCCCTTTCGCCTCGCACCAACACACACTGAAGGTGGAGAGAGAGAGAGAGAGAGGAGAGAGAGAGAGAGAGAGAGAGAGAGAGAGAGAGAGAGAGAGAGAGAGTTCTAAAATAACCTCAGTGGAAGACATCTAAAGAAACTGCGATGTAACTGCAATAAAGATATCGACATTTTATCGTGAAGATGGCCGTGAAATGTACGGGAAAAGAAATGTGAACCATTTGAAGGATTATGAGAGCATCACTGACCATATGTTTCTGCTACTTCTGTCATTATTATTATTATTATTATTATTATTATTATTATTATTATTATTATTATTATTATTATTATTATTACTTCTGTCATCATTATTATTATTAAAGCTACTAATTGGACAAGTAACAATAATAATGACAGTAATGTTCATTTTGATGATGATAATAATAATAATAATAATAATAATAATAATAATAATAATAATAATGAAAGGTCTGTGTAGGCTCAAAATAAATACCATAAGAAGATACGAAAAGGCTGTTAGCTAGGAAAATATACAAAATAATATACAAATAACGGAGCAAAGCGATAAATTGCCTCCCGTTCTCTACGGCAACTCTCTGAAAATTTAGTGCAAGGAAAATAAGAATAAGAAGTAGACAGATGAGAAGAGTTTCTTTACGGGAAAATAATTTCTCAAGTACAAGAGAGAGAGAGAGAGAGAGAGAGAGAGAGAGGTTGGGAACGATATTTAAAAATAACATCTTTAAAGATATTTTATGACGCAAATTGATGTGGCCGTCACTTTTCCTTACACCTTTCACGTCGCCTATAGCTCAGCCATATTGTGTATTTAAGGTTTTGGCGGTGTGCAAGGTAATAAATTAAAATATATAATAAATTCATACTGCTTTACAAATTATTTTTAATGAACATTTCAAGAAAAACAAACACACAAATCGCTGGGATTCCCTGGGCGTCAGATTAGTTGGAAGACCCAGACCTACGTGGATGAGAACAGTGGGGTGGGAGGCTGCAGGTGAGGGGAGATTTGTGGTAGTGAAAGCACGAGACAAGTGAGCACTGGAATCTCAAAGAAGTCCTTTGCGTCTGACGACGTTGGAGGCTATAAATGTATGGATGAATTCTATTTATATACACATATGGTATATATGTATATATACATATATACACATATATGTGTATATATATACATATATATCACATATGTGTGTTTTATGCAATAGAAGCTTTTTCCAGTATTAAATTGCAAAACCAAACTTTAATTTAAACTCAGTAAAAGCTATACTAAGGAAAGTCACTTAATTGACACTATAATAAATTTTTTCTGTGACAAGGGTCTAGAAAGTTATTTCTCTAAACGAAGAATCCGATGGGCTATGGCCAAAATTACTAAAAATGATTAACGGTATCTCGGAACTTGTAAATGTCAGATACCCGTAAACACAGCAAAAAATTTCTATTTAGTGGGTAAAACAATATCTAAATTTTTGGTCCTTAACATAATAATCTTTAAAAAAAGTTGAGATTACAATACCAGTTGATTTTAATGACCGAGCAATATAATCACTGTGGGTCGTAATTACCATGATGTAACTTGAGATTCCACCATAAAACTCAAAAAAAAAAAGAAGACTGGAAGTCAACCGAATTCTATTGCAAAAGGGTAAGATTCCCCAAGAGTAAAGTAATATCAGTAACTACGGGCACAGCAAAAGAACAAGAATGAACACCAGTGTCTACAAATTTGTCGGGAAGATTATTCCAGTCCATCAGTCAAAATAATAACAGACTTCCGATATTGGGTAGTGTGGCAGGGAAAGTAGTTCAACTAAATTTGTTTGTTGATGCTCAGCAAAGAAAGCGGCAGGCACCAAGTCTTTCGGGGTAAAACTACTAAAAGGGTTAATGCAATCTTAAAATGAAGTATGCGTAAGATGGCCTAACAGGATCATAATAATAATAATAATAATAATAATAATAATAATAATAATAATAATAATAATAATAATAATAATAATATATTTTAATTCAGCTCATGGCCGAATACAGACACATTGCAGATACATCAGACACACTACAAAATTACAACGGAACAAAAAGAAAAGCTGAAAAGTTACATTCAAACACTAAAATTAATATACATTCTTTCCCCCAGCGATGGCCTAAATCATTATTGCCACTGTAACTGCTAACTCGTATACAATTACCCCTAGTATGAAATATTAGTTCATAAATGTTGTCTTTTTAGTTTTCTCTAAAGAAAACTATTGTGCCGACTTTGTCTGTCCGTCCACACTTTTTTCTGTCCGCCCTCAGGTCTTGAAAACTACTGAGGCTAGAGGGCTGCAAATTGGTATGTTGATCATCCACCCTCCAATCATCACACATAGCAAATTGCAGCCCTCTAGCGTTAGTAGTTTTTATTTTATTTACAGTTAAAGTTAGCCATAATCGTGCGTCTGGCAACGATATGGGCGAGGCCACCACCGGGCCGTGGTTAAAGTTTCATGGGCAGCTGCCCATACAGCATTATACCGGGACCACCGAAAGATAAATCTATTTTCGGTGGCCTTGATTATACGACGTACAGAAAACTCGATTGCGACGAAGAAACTGCAGCGCATTTTTTACTTGTTTAATCTTGCTTCGGCACACTGACCTACATCTAGTGTCCCCAATACTTTCAGGATTCGGTCACATAAACTAATATTAAAAGATGATCAAATGCAAGTATAAGGACGTGCCATTTTTTTCCTGTAAACGAAATATTTGGGACAAATGTATATCTAAACCATTTGTTATTATTACCATCAAAGTAACGGCTATAGCATAGGAAAAACAAAGATTCCAGCTTGGATTTAAAAGAAATCAATCCAGCTCTTAAGCAATACAGAAGGAGGTGATTACTAACATTATTTCCGTAATCATTAACATACTGATATAAGAAACTACTGTTCTGGGAACATACTAAACATATTAAACCAGAATTCACTTAACTGGAAAGGAGTAAAGAAAATAACTCTTCTAAAATTTCTAAAAAAAAAAAAAAAAAAAAAAAAATGAAGCCCAAGCATGTCAAGCATTATCTAAAAATATCTGTGAAACGAAAGGTGACGGTAAGGTTCCACTTCCAGCAAAACTGTTTAAACAGAAATGATTGCAAGACTACACAGAACTCTTTCCTTCGGTGACCTCATTTTTTTCATGTGTCCTGCTAATATTTACTCTACAGGCTGAACTCCCCAATAAAATTTGAAGATAAAACTGAGCAAAGAATTACAGGAAATTCTGGAGAGCAACGACGATCTGCAACGAGCAGAATCACGAGCAGAAATGAAACGGCAAAAATAATCATTACCAACAAACAGAAAACATCAGGTGGGTCGCTTTACGAAGTGCTTTGATCTCTTACAAAACTGATATAAAAAAAGTACTGAGACTTCCTTCCACCTGGTCAAGCCGTTATTCCGACTAACAAAGGGCCTGAATGAAATGAGCAACAAGTAGACCTACCTCAAGTATGAAAGCCGAGCAATAGGACTGATGCCATACTAGTGTTAGAGATTCTCAGGCTATAGTAACTTTACAAACGCTAAAGTTAGTGTCGTTACGAAAATCTGTTTGAGGAATATGAAACCTTATTTCACCAGTGTACACACACACGTGTGCGTGGTGTGTGTGTGTATGTATGTATGTATGTATGTATGTATACACAATATATAAATATATAGATGGATAGATACGTATAGATAGAGAGATACACGAGTAAATCATCATCGCTTCTAACGCCACGTGACGCCCAGGGCCTCTGTGAATCTACCACTCATATCTTCCCCGTGCTTTGCCTTCCACAAATCTTCTTTTAAGAAGGTCTGGGTCTGCCAACTCTTCATGTACCCAAAGGAGCCTACCTGACATTATCAAGTACTGTATGTACGAATATATATATATATATATATATATATATATATATATATATATATATATATATATATATATATATATATGTGTGTGTGTGTTTGTTTGAACATGAACGATGCCAATGACCACAGTGTGTGTAGGGAAAGTAAGAAGCCTTAGAGTATTTTGAGAGAGAGAGAGAGAGAGAGAGAGAGAGAGAGAGAGAGAGAGAGAGAGAGAGAGCAGTCGATCCTTTGACGTCTCAAGCGCATCCTTTGAGGGCGAAGAGAAGTGGTCCTTCACTTTCCACCAAAAGTAAATCACGGCTCTATGTTAAAAGGTGGTATTGGGAGTCAGGAACTCCTGGTGCTCAAGACACAAGGGTTTTATTGCGACAAACTCCTCTGTGAAGCTGGCCGACTAATTTGATCTTGACGTTCTTATGGGTTCTTTCAGTTGTCATACTGTTTCGTTTTACTGGATTATACTCTATGTCTCTAGATATCTATTTTCCCGCGTGTTTACCTTCCAGTCGAACCATTTACAAGACTTTCTTGTCAGATAACAACTGCAAGTGTGTGTGTGTGTGTGTGTATATATATATATATATATATATATATATATATATATATATATATATATATATATATGATTATGTTTATATAAATATTTATTAACATTTATCCAGTATTAATTAAGCAGTTTCTAATAACTAATGGGTAGTTTCACAGATAATGCAACACAGCGGCCACTCGCACATAGTAGATGAACCTCCAGTGCAGTTTAAACCTCCTCAACATTAGCTGCATCATACAAAAGGCTTTCCAGCACTGGCCTTCTTCTAAACATGACTGAACTATCTCAAAATACTATGATAAATAAAGATAAAGTCCACGAAGGAAGGGAAACACTGGAGTGCTCCCTTTCCCTCGTGGATTTTATCTTTATTTATATATTCATCACGTTCCATATTTTCGTGATTCAGTTATACAAAATACTATGATGTATCTTTTCACATATACTAATCTTTCTACTAGTGCTATCTGTCTCCACATTTCTTACCCTATCAGTTCTTATGTTGTACATAGCCTACTCTGTAAAAATTCGTTTCAACACACACACACACACACACATACAAACACTTATAATAACCGAAAAATTAGCAGTTATTCAACTCGAATTTTTAAAATTAGAACATTTAAAAGTAGAACATTGTAGTTCATTAAAAAAATTTCATGAGCCTGTCTTGGAAAATAAAAACAATAAATCAATACCTAGAATCTGAAAATAATGATCAATAACTTTTTTAAAATTTGTTTTAAAATTATATTCTAAAAAGGAGTATATTTGCAATCGATAAGTGTATACAGGATAACGGAATTCGAGAGAATAGCTAAGTTAACCATAACTCAGAATTTTTAGGTTGTACTTGTGATATAAAAAAAAAATACTTGACAGATTTCACTAGCGGTCTACAAAACCATGATGGTGCTGGGAAGACAAAAGATGAGTGGAATAGCAAAAATAAAAACAGAATAACGATAATGCAATGGCGAGGACGACAGGATTGACGAAGGGCGTAACCAAATAATTTTTTAAATATCCAACGTTGCTCGGTCACCGATTTGAGAGGTGTGCAAATGAAGCTGATCACATTACTATTTTCTTGGATAGAGAGAGAGAGAGAGAGAGAGAGAGAGAGAGAGAGAGAGAGACACCTTGATCAGCCTTCTTCAATCTCCACTCATCTCCCAGTGACGTTACTCCTCAATTTTTATTTTTTTTTATTTTTCCAAACTAAGGTTTTTGTGGGTGTGAGTATTTCAGAGCGTGGGTTTGACAGTCTGACAGCTGTTAGTATCTCTGACCTAACTTGGCCTCTCTTACATCTCAAATAAAAGCTAAGGGATAACTCCGCGTATTTATAACTTGGGGAAAACCCTTTTTTTTTTTTTGATCGAGGTAACAGAAGTAGCAGCAGTAGTTGAGGCAGAAGTTGCTCGGAGATCTCTTCTTCAAAGAGAGTTTGATTGATTCTCCGACACGAAAAGAAACGGGAAAAATTGATTCCGTAAAGTCCAAGGCGCGCGTGTTTGTGTTCGGACACTGCCGCTTCGATGACCACATGGCCGGGTCGCCCTACGTCTCAAGGGCTGCCCAAAGGCTCTGGCTTTAATTGTACTTATCAACAATTTCACGAGGACGATTCCCGTCTGAATTTGTTGGATTCACTTCGGGTTTCCGTATCAAGCGGTGTTCCATGATGTGTTTGGCGAGAGAGTCCAAAACAGTTTCTCGCGGAGACTATTACACCTGCAAATACTGTTTCTTTCCGAGAGTTCGGATGTGGTTAGATAACAGCGCGAGCCCAAAGCTTGGCATGTCTGTAGGCAATTACTAGCCTTCGTCTTCTGCCCCCATCCTCACACAATCCATCGATCTTTACCACAAAGCAATGCTCACTTCTCGGCCAGTTTGACCCCAATTTTCCGATCCAATCTGAAACGTCCAGGCCAAGCCCCCAATGTTAATCCGAGATGTTTGATCTATTCGGAATTCTCAGAGGCTTCGTTAGTCCCCCTCGGGATAGCTCAGCGACGTGTATCCGAGATTGTCGCCGGACGAAACAATTTGGCATCGACCATCCGACTTTGGTCGAGAGGTGTGTGTGTGTGTTGAGAACGACAGCATCTGGTGGAACTTGGCTCACTCGGCGGCGCTCCTACTCCACATAGATCCCCACCCTCCCTCCCACCCCACACCCCCTCAGCCTTCCTCTTCCACTATCTCCAACGTAAGACATCCCCGTGCCCCACCATCAATCTCATACCCCCCCACCCACCCCGTTTCTTCTTCTTCCACCTCGCCTATACCCTCTCTCCCCATCCACATCCTACTTCCCTTGGACTTTACTATCATCCCTCTTGGGCGGGGGCTCCCCACCTCCCACCCCTCTCCCTTACACATATCTTTCCTTTCCAATTTTCTTTCTCACTCTTATCTCTTGCTTGTGTTTTCCCCCCTCTTCTTTTCTTTTCTAATGATGACGACAATTTCGGAATGGTCAAACTCAAAAGAGGGAGGCTGCATCCCCCAATGCCATCTCCTTGACACAGTCGGGGCTTGAGTCTCCTCTCTTTTCAGAATGACAAAACTGATCGACAAAGAAATCAGAATGATTATCATGACACAATTTTCTTGTAATCCCGGTGCTTTACTCCACAGGAAAACAAGCCTCGGAGACGTCTTCCTCTATCATGCAGGTGTGAAATAAAATAAATTTCTAATTTCAAGGAAAGACAATTTTCATATAAAATCAATTTGTGCGAATATCATTAACAACACATACGATTTTGCACCTCAGCATGCTGGTGAAAGAGGGCGAGAGCCGAATTTGTATTAATAACCATTTTTATTTATTCAATAAATAAACAGTTTATGTTTACGAGCATTTATCTTAACAAACCTTTTAACTGAAATCAACCAATTTTCTTGCACTGTAAACAAGAGGACTTTATTGTAACACAAATCACTTGGAAAAAACTTATTCCCCCCAAAAAATCAAGAGTAACTTTTAACACTAAAATAACCAACACCACTCACGTACTCCCTTCTTATTGAAGATAATAACTGATGACATTCGTATTTTATCTTAATCCTGTACAAAAGCTCTTTTCAAACAAATTGTAAATACTAATTTATAGATTTTTTCTTCAAGGAAGAAGCTATTAAAAAATTAACTATATAGTATCTCAGTAACAAAAATTCGGTCTGTAACAGTTCTTTGGATGCAAAACTTATTACACTCGTAGAAACGCTACAAGTCCTTGGGAAACTGTGCTATTTACAATTCACTTTAAAGCAGAAATGTCATTTGCAAAGAGGCTATCTGAAATTCACCGAAATATTTTGTTCTAGATCTAGTACTGTACGTTACATAGTATTCATCTGTTAAAAGTCAGCGCTTAAGTCTTCCTTTATACAACATATTCAGGAGGACCGCTGATTCTACGTTAAAGTTCACTGAAGATGGTAATGCGCGCTCTCTCTCTCTCTCTCTCTCTCTCTCTCTCTATATATATATATAGAAATTCATTTCTCAGTATAATGTGGTTCGGATTCCACAATAAAAGCTGTAGGTCCCGTTGCTAAAGTAACCAACTGGTTCTTAGCCACGCAAAATAAGTCTAATCCTTTCGGCCAGCCCTAGGAGAGCTGTTAATCAGCTCCGTGGTCTGGTTAAACTAGGGTATACTAAACTTTAACTTATACTGTATATATATAGCCTGTATATTTACATGTATATACATATAAACATACATACATACATATATATATATATATATATATATATATATATATATATATATATATATATATATATATATATATATATATAAAATGCACCTGAAAATAATAGGTGCAAATGGATACTGTAGTGGCTGTAGCCGACTGAGTATTTTTGAAGAGTTTTGGAAAGGGGCAAATGGAAGAGCGGCAAACCCGAATAATGCAAGAGTGGAAGAGGTTCGTGTCAATTTGAGAATTCTCGTGGAAGTGACCGCTGAGAACGTAAGAAGGGCAAATATGGGGTTGAAGAATGAAAGGGCAACAGGAGTTATAGAGATTACAAGCGAGATGCTGAGAGGTATGGTAGCCATAATGTGATTGAGTGGCTGACCAGGATATATAAGTTATGTCTTGCGGATGGAAATGTTCCAGTTGAATTATTGTCTGGTTAGATAAAGGGAAGGGGAATAGAGACGACTAAGAATTATAGGGGCATAAATCATTAAGCATAATTGGGAAACAGGGTGCTGACTGAGAAAGAACAACGGATAACAGAGGGAATGATAAGGAAATAACAATGAATCAATTAGAGGGAAAGAGCAGTATTTGCAGTTTACCTGAACCTAAAGAAAGCTAATGGAAAAAACAGGGCGCTGATTCTGAAGACGTAAAGATGAGACGAAGGACGTAATAACATAACTTGTTGTCAATACCTGTAGTTTTCACATTCAGTACGGATGCGAGTTACTGGAATCTAAATGTCTGTGTAGATGGGAAAATAAAATTAATATACACATAATAGATATTTATATATATATATATGATAAATCAATTATATATATATACATATATACATATACATATATATATATATATATATATATATATATATATATATATATATATATATATATATATATATATATATATATATATATATATATATTACTGTGTATGGAGATATAAAAAATATATATAAATATATATATATATATATATATATATATATATATATATATATATATATATATATATATATATATACATATATATATATATATATATATATATATATATATATATATATATATATATATATATATATATACACATACATATATATATATATATATATATATATATATATATATATATATATATATATATATATATGTATATATATATATATATATATATATATATATATATATATATATATATATATATATATATATATATATATATATATATATATATATTATATACATGGATGAGTTTGTGAATGTCTCATATTTTGTTGTAGCCTACGCCTAATACCCAAAATAAATGAAAGCACAAGACATTACCTGAAGAAAAAGTCTCACAGAGGAGCATAAAATCTCAAAGATAATTAATCACCAATAAACTGCACCTTTAGCAAGACTGTACATCTCAAGCAAATAAAGGGTTACAAAGAGCAATTCATACAGAGGACAGGTGGTTGCGTCCCGAGCGAAAGAGTCAGACTTTTACGCGTAACGACGGGTTGCTTGAAGGAAAGTCTTATTATATCAGGTTAAAGTCTTACATCTTCAACGAATTCAACGGAGCGTTAAACTTCAAGCACAAAAGAAACCTGATCAAGTTATTGGTACCAGTACTCCAGAAGGCGATGACGAGGGAGATCCATCCAACAGCTGGATGCGCCTTAAAAGAGCCATTTTCGATTCATAGTTTTCGCCCTGCAATTAGGAACTGCGCCATGGGCTGTTAACCGTACCTTAATACTACTGTAATATACATCCGTGTAGAAGGCTACTGTAATATTAACCTGTTCCTGTTCCGTTGCTTCACTTACAGAAGGATGGAGCTTCTTAAATGAACTTTCTAAGTACTGAAATTAAGTACACTGGAAGAAAATGTAAAGGTAATTGAGTGTTATGTGCACATAATGACCGGTAATTGGAGAAGAATTAAGAAAGTGGTTTCCAGTGAAAAAAAAAAACGCCCGGAAGAGGCATTAATTGCAATATTATTAGCTTTATTATTTCTTACTGATATTCATAAATCGCATACATTCAGAATCGATCAAAAATGTCCAAACCTCCACATAAATAATGCACAATCAAAAAAGCGAAAAAAAATCCAAAGGGAGAAAAATACAAAACATAGATAAAGAATAAATCGAATGATAAGGTATTTTCAATTAATCAACCTTAGGATCATCAGTACTCTGAGCAATGGAAAGGAGACTGCCTAACAGTTTTACATCAAGTGGAACTCATGATCTCTAGGACTGGGACGCGGAACATTACAACATGAATGACTAAAGGGAAGCTGGCACATTCTTAATCGAGTAGCACGCACAAGCTCAAAAAGCTCGAGAGCTAAGAAGATAATGGAGGTTTCAACAAAAAAAAAAAAAAAAAAAAAAAGTTATATAGCAGACATTCAGAAGATGGTCCGGTTATAACATTGAAGGGAAACTGAGCACCGACACCTTTAGTTTTTGAGACCACCTGAATGGAATAGATAGGTCAATGCATTTATCGTCATATATGTTAACTCACTTGATCCCGTACAAGCTTAGCAATCGATTAAACGAGTTTAACACCGGCTTCTACGGAATAATGGTACGTAACAAAAAAAAAAAAAAAAAAAACACATGGAAGGACAAACGATTTTTCCTGTTATTAATGCCAGCGTCCTGAATTAAAAACAAAAGTACTAGAATTCATTCCCAGTTCTTAATAGAAATTTACGGAATTTTAAATGTAAATAATCTTGCAAATAAAAATACTCAAGATTCACACTTGAACAAAAAACCTCTCAGTGGGATATTGATGTGAAATGTCAGCAGTTTACCAGCATTTTTCAGTCCTTAAAGCGCTCTTTGCGAGGCAAACATACAGGCGCCACCCACTGCAGTGCGGGTTATATTGTTGTGGCGCTAAACTCAGTATCTTCCCTACCCTAATGGTACGTAGCTAATGATACATTTTTTCTTAGTTTTAAATGTTGATATGTTTCTTTTCAGCTAGCTTGGATGCGTGGATATCTAAAGTTCTCTTTTTCTATAGGTAATAAAAATGAAGTCTAAACGAGAAGGTCTATTTACTGACAAAAAATGTCTTACTGATAGAGTAATTCACAGATAAGTGATAATTTTCGAGTCGCCTTACATGGATTCACTTCTCCAAATTCCAGTTTACCACTTCGTTTTAAACGAATTTCCTTATCTAAACCGTAAGAGGAGTAAAAACTATCAAAAGAACAAACATTCTTCGTACGCAAAAAAGTAAAAAAAAAAAAAAAAATTTAAAAATGTTTTCTGTCGTCGATGCATTCAGCTATGTTTCATTAAAGCATCTGACACGTATATACTGCTCTACGTATCTTACATCAATTTTTTTTAAACAATGATTAAATCCAACAGTTTCCTTTCTGGGGACGCTACGTTTAAATATCGTAGCATCCATCACGATCACGAAGTAATATCTAGATATATCTATGGGATAAAAATATAGTTCCTAACCGACTACCAGGTCTAAAAAGTAACAGTGAGTGTAATGTGAAACAAAAGAGTAGATGATCAAGGAAATATTACATGCGGGTAATAACTACAGAAAACGAAAGCAATTCGAAGTAAATCCAGTCTATCATCGATATCTAAAACTATCCTTGCACTTACGATTACAAAGATTATAACTGCACTTATATTTGCATTAGTAATCATATCCATACGTAGGAAAGATCTTAACATTATTTCTGCGCCTGCATAATATTCGCCAATATGAAGAAAAAAATGTCTGCAACCAGCCCCCTCGGACAGATTTGCTAATGATGAATCTTTATCCTATCAGTGGTGGAATGATGGAAAAGCGTCTAAACAGAGGATTGTCTGTAGTCTTTTACGGCTAAATACATAAACCAGACCGCACTCACGGGACATACGGGCAAATTTTCAAGTATCATACGAGTATACTTGAACCCTTCCGAGTGTGGACGCTAAAGCTAAAGTAAGTCTTAATTCTGTTGTGAATGCAAAAAAATAATGCAATGGATCAGTAAGAAACTCCTATCTATTCGAAGCATATCTGTTATAATTTTTCGTAAATAATAAATACATAATAATGTATACACGAATACAGGCTTGTTTAAGTAAGGCAAAAGAATTTGCCCCAATTCATAGCAGTTACATTCTTATTTAACAATAATCCCAAGTTTTTTCACCATTGACACCAACTTCGTCCAAACATTTCATTCAGGCTCTAAGATAACTTAAAATCTACTCTCTCTCTCTCTCTCTTTCCTATTCCGTTTCACATTCTTCTCATTCTGTCATCTTCATTCTGTCTCTTTACCGGTCTGACTAATGTTTGCCTGCCTGTCTCTCACACATCTTCAAAGAGGGCAATTAATTTCAGATGAGGTGACACAGCTTAAGTACCTGACGCATCTTGGCACAGCCATGTGTGTGTGTGTGTGTGTGTGTGTGTCGGAAGGGGGTTTTGGGCGGAGGGAAGGGGCGTGAAAGAAGGATGGGTAAAGAGAGAAAGAGAGACTTGGCGGGGAAATTGGCTCGTGAAGCCACAATCATTTCGTATCAATCATATGTTTATGTTTATTTCGCCAGGAGATAAACCGCTATTTTCCTCGCCATAATAACAAGGTTAGTATTTTGTAATGACGGCGTGCCTTCTCCTTCCTTTTTTCATTCATATAAATACATACATAATATATATTTATTATATAATATCAGCGTGTGTATTGACCTGAATAAGTTTGTAGAATATGAGTGATTATACTAGACAATTCTAATGCAAAGTTAAGTGATGGAGAAAGGTAGCCTACTGGTCAGTTTGGAGCTCTTGATTCAAGTGAGAATGGATAGCCTTTTGGTAAATGCATTTGGCATGCGGCTTGCCTGTCAGAAATACATGGTAATCAAAGAAGAATATTCATAAGTATGACTGAGAAAGAGAGTCTCCTAGATTATGTGCTATAGCAAAATCCACCCTGCTTTGCAATTAAGCCCTGCCCACTGATTACGTCACGACCATTCCTTGAAGCTGATTGGTTGGCAATAGTTTCGAAAAGTTGGTTAATCTGTGGTTCTTTTCTGCTGGACGTTCACTGGCACTGCAGAGGATGCCTGAATATACAGAAAGAGACCAAAGGAAGGCCAAGACTGGGGAATGGACAGTGGTTGGGGGCTGCTGGACATTCACTGGCACTGCAGAGGATGCCCAACTATACAGAAAGAGGCAAAAGGAAGGCTAAGACTGCCAATTGACAGCAGTTGGTGGGCTGCTAGATGTTCACTGGCCCTGGAGAGGATGCCCAGCTATACAGAAACAGACTGAAGGAAAGCCAAGGCTGGCGAACGGACAGCGGTTGGGGGGCCACTGGATCTTCTGGATGCACAATTATATCGAAAGAAACCGAAGGAAGGCTAAGGCTGATGAATGGGCTGTTGGACATTCACTGGCACTGCAGAGGATGCCCGAATATACAGAAAGAGACCGAAGGAAGGCCAAGGCTGGTGAATGGACAGCGGTTGAGGGGCTGCTGGATGTTCACTGGTCCTGGAGAAAGAGACAGAAGGAAGGCCAAGACTGGGGAATGGACAGCAGTTGGGGGGTCGCTGGACGTTCACTGGCACTGCAGAGGATGCCCGACTATACAGAAAGAGACCGAAGGAACACCAAGGCTGGCAAATGGACAGCGGTTGGGGGACCGCTGGATGTTCACTGGACCTGGAGAGGATGTCCGACTATACAGAAAGAAACTGAAGGAAGGACAAGGTTGGTGAATGGATAACGGTTGGGGACAGCTGGATGTTCACTGGCACTGCAGAGGATGGCTGAATATTGGCAAATGGACAGAGGCTGTGGGGCTGATAGATGTTCACTGGCCCTGGAGGATGCCCGACTATAGAGAAAGAGACTGAAGGAGGGCCAAGGTTGGCAAACTGACAGCGGTTGGGGGGCTGCTAGACGTTCAGCGACCGGCGGAGGAGGCCAAGGCTGACAAAGAGACGGCGGTTCGGGGCTGCTGGATGTTCACTGGCCTTGGAAAGGATGCCTGACTCCACACCACCTACAAAAAGCGACCACCGGAGGAGGCCAAGGCTTGCGAATGGACAGCAGTTGGAGGCCACTAGATGTTCTCTGACCCTGAAGAGGATGCTTGATTCAGCACCAGCTACAAAAAGCGACTGCCGGAGGAGCCAAAGCTGGCCAATGGACAGCGGTTGGGGGGGCTGCTGGTCGTCCTCCGGCCCTGGAGAGGATGCCTGACTCCGCACCACCTAGAAAAAGCAACCGCCGGAGGAGGCTAAGGCTGGAAAATGGACAGCAATAGGGGGCCGCTGGACGTTCTCTGGCCCTGGAGAGGATGCCAGACTCTGCACCTACAAAAAGCGACTGCCAGAGGAGGCCAAGGCTGGTGAATGGACAATGGTTAGGGGGCCGCTGGATGTGCTCTACCCTGGAGAGGATGCTTGACTCTGCACCACCTACAAAAAGTGACCGCTGGAGGAAGCCAAGGCTGGTGAATCAACAGTGGATAGGGGGCTGCTGGACATCCTCTGACCATGGAGAGGATGCCCGGCTCTGCACTGGCAAATGGACAGCAGTTTGGGGGCCTCTGGACGCTCACTGGCCCTGCAGAGGATGCCCAACTCCACACCACCTTGAAAAAGTCACTACTGGAGGCCAAGGCTGGAGAATGGGCAGCGGCTGGGGGGCCGCTAAATGCTCACTGGCCCTGGAGAGGATGCCCGAGGCCAAGGCTGGTTAATGGACAATGGTTGGGGGGCTGCTGGACACTCACTGGCCCTGGACAGGATGCCTGACTCCGCACCACCTTCAAAAAGCGACCGCTGGAGGAGGCCAAGGCTGGCGAATGGACAACGGTTGGGGGGCGCTGGACGCTCACTGGCTCTGGAGAGGATGCCTGACTCTGCACTACCTTCAAAAAACGACCGCCGTAGGTGGCCAAGGCTGGCAAATGGACAGTGGTTGGGAGGCTGCTGGAAGCTCACTGGCCTTTGAGAGGATGCCTGACTCCGCACCACCTTGAAAAAGTTACTGCCGGAGGCCAAGGCTGGAGAATGGGCAGCGGTTGGGGGCCCGCTAAATGCTCACTGGCCCTGGAGAGGATGCCCGGCTCTGCACCTCCTAGAAAAAGTGACCGCTGGAGGAGGCCAAGGCTGACGAATGGACAACGGTTGGGGGTCACTGGATGCTCACTGGCCCTGGAGAGGATGCCCGACTCCACACCACCTACAAAAAGCGACCACCAGAGTATGCCAAAGCTGGTGAATGGACCGTGTTTAGAGGGCTACTGGATGTTCTATGGCCATGGAGAGGATGGCCGACTCTGTACCACCTAGAAAAAGTGACTGCCGGAGGAGGCCAAGGCTGGCGAATGGGCAGCAGTTGGGGGGCCGCTAGATGCTCACTGGCCCTAGAGAGGATGTCCGACTCTGCACCACAAAGAAAAGGGACCACTGAAGGAGGCCAAGGTTGGCGAATGGACAATGGTTGGGGGGCCGCTGGATGTTCTCTGGCCCTGGAGAAGATGCCCGACTCTGCACCACCTACAAAAAGTGACAGCTGGAGGAGGCCAAAGCCTACGTACAAGAATGTAGTCTCTCTTCTCTGCAACTCAGTACAGCATAGGCCTACGTGCAAGAATGCATTCACATTCACTGCGACTAGATGCAGCATATGCCTACGTACAAGAATGCTTTCTTCTTCTGTTACTAGATGCAGCATAGGTACACATTTAAAAAAAGAAAAAGTTGAGGCCTAGTCTTATATTATGATTGTTTAAGGCAACTCTCTGTCTCTCTCTCTTATTGAAAAGCCTAATTACAATGCTATATATATCAAGCTAAAAAAATATAAATGTATGGATAGAATTGTAATATATATATATATATATATATATATATATATATATATATATATATATATATATATATATATATATATATATATAAATGATTCAAGTGCGTTAATTAGAGTGCATTACATGGCTATGGGCAAAGAATTGATTCTCATCTATTCTGTGACATATCATTACTATTTCCATTCAAAAGTTGAATGAACAGTAATGAAAGCAACAAGGAAATTTCAAAATCGAAAAAAAAGAAGAGTCAGTTCAAATGTAGAACACTCACCAGACGACGGATATACCAGAGGGAGAGTTCGCAGGAGCATCCTTATTCTCTCCCATCTCCAAAGCAACTGGTCTAACTATATATAGTTGATGCATTTTAAGAATCTCACTCGACCACGCCCCCTCCCCCTGGCACCATAGATCATGCATGACATTATCGTACTGCACTCTCCGACGATATCAGTTGCTGCTTGGCTATGACACCGTTAACATCGAAAGGTCGTTCATTCAATAACTAAAGGAGGTTCTAGAACCTGCAAATTGGTACTTATTTTTGTACAACTGTTCTATCAACATACTTTTGAAAGTTTCCTCTTCACGACAACACACATAGCAATTCTCTCTCTCTATCCGTGCATCTCACTCATCCCAGAGAAAGGGCTGATATGTTTCTCCACTATGCTGACACAACACATCCAAATATCAAGTTCACTATGGAGCATGAAAACAAGAAGTTACCCTTTCTAGATGTCTGGATTCAATAATGAAATAACTTTTTTATACAAATACTTTTTTAGACAACTGTTACCCTTCCAGACTTTTTTATACAAGTTGAAATAAATTTCTGAATAATAAATATATACCCAGATTACAGATAACTACAGTTCCAAAGATGACGTTTTTCGCCAGTCTCCCTATGATTCATGTTAAGTCTTTTTACCTCACTTTGAACAACCCTATTCAAGTCTGCACCTGCCATTAACTGTAAATTGATTCCAGTTAATCCTCTTACTATTAAATCGATATTCCAGTACAAAGACAAAATTAGCCCTCTTGTGACTTCAAGCATTGTTTATTTATTTTCTTGTCCCCGATGTAGTCAGGGGAGATACGTGGGTGCCTCACGCCGCCTGCTGAAAGCTCGAATTGATTGTCATAAGGAGGTCAGTTATAGAACTGGAGTAAAATGATCTAACCCGGAGTTCTCAGATATTCGAGAACACGCCTAAAGGTGTAAGACTGCAAAAGATCTGAGGAGAATTGGACATTTAACTCCTTTTCTGGCGCCAACCCTTCAAAGAGGAAAAAGATGTATGGTAAAAAAAAAAGAGACTAAACTGTATATAAAAAGTTACTTTTTAATAGACATATACGTGTGATATAAGCAAGAAAAATGTTAGGCGCTAGGCTGAAATTACCTCTTGAACACGCTGAAACACGCGAACACACGCACACACGCAGAGAGAAGAGAGAAAATGCAAATAAGGACGTCAACGTGGGGCGAATAATCACGGAGGAGGAGAAGCATTATGCGACTGGCTGCTGCTCCATTACGGAAATCGGCTTTGGAACAAAAATCTCGGATTACGAGCCATTACATATTGTGCTCCCGTCTCTCTCTCTCTCTCTCTCTCTCTCTCTCTCTCTCTGTCCTTTCCCTCTTTTTTATCCCTCTTTCCCTCTGGAAGAAAATACCTGCTTGGACTTACGATGGACAATGCACCGAGTTCGTTGGACAGTATTACCAATTTTTTCCTCTGCAATTATTGCTAACAAGTTTCGTTTTCAAATATCGGTACGTGGATCTTTGTTTTTATTCCGATTCCTTTTGTTTTCAGATCATTAAAAATTTGGCTTGTAGAAAAACTACACAAGAGAGGGAACAAAAGAGAATTACATATTAATGTACGTGCGGAATTCATATTCTGTCAATAACATCCCAGGGGAATAATATAAAATTGAATTCCTTCCTATTCGTCATTTCTAATTCAGTCATAAATCGTTTCTCTTTGTATTTTTATCAAGTGTATATCGTTGAAAAATCTTTGATGAAATGATGGATGCCAAAAAAAAAATAAATAAATAAACAGATAAATGGAAAACAGAGCAATTACCAAAGTTTTCTATTCTCTTCCGCGAATCTCGGAGGATGTAACGATTACGAACCATCACTTTTCAATTCAAAAAGGCTTTTAGATTACCTCGGTTCTCTTTGCCATTTTGCAAACTATCTGGCCGATACGAAGTCATTTTGCATCCTAATCATCTTACTGAAGCGACTGGGGATTGGGAAAAAAGATGTATCCTTAATTACACGGCATATTTTTTACTTGCTCTGTAACTAATATATATTCTCACAGGCTAAGAAGATTTTTATACGCGTACTGTATTGCTCAAATAAATAAAAAATGTCACAAAAGCAGAATTATTTTTATTATTATTATAAGCATCATCATTCTATACGCACTCTTTTAACTGACATTTGTGCACAAAGAAAGCAACAAACGCCACAGCACTTTCAACTTAATTATTTTCTCAAAACTCTTGAGCACTATACACGCACGCGCGCACACACACCCACACATAAACACAGCCTCTCAGCAAGTTATCAGAAAAACTCAAAATCATGTTAATTTTAGTTTTAATTAATATACTCCGATAGTTTGTTTGGTTTTATTTTTCATTTTATGACTGATATTATTAACTAATAACTAACTTCCCATTCAGTTTGAAGTCAAATATGAAAGAGACACATGGTCGTTCGCGAAATCATACAAGATCTGAGGTAGAGCGGAAATTACCCGCCCCCCACCACCTCCTCTCCCAACATGGCAAAATGGGGCATCAGAACTCGGCAGCTGAATACATGAAAATCTTTGAAATTAGGTGGAGCGTTGTCATTGTTTGTCAAAGAGTAATCGAAGCAGAACACGATCTAGAATCCTTTTTTGCATAACAAGAAACTCCACCATACACGGCGCACTGGGTGTACCCACATCGTTTTCACTTACTGTACTATCAATGAGTCAACTGATGTATGTTACAGATGACTCTACAGCTGTATATGTAATAGGACAACAATTGTTTTAAATGTATTAGGAGTTTCGAGAGGAAAATGTAAAACTTACAACCACCTTTTTATACTATTTCCCGCTACTTCTATTCAATGAGCTTCAACATACCTGAAATCGTCTTTTTCAGGAGAACATCACGCCACACTAAACAATATCACGGACACAGGCGCTCATGGTGTATCTAATCAATTCTGCGTGCACAAAAATTACATTTACCTGTGTTTTAGTGAGGTTTCAGCTTATTTCAGATCAATGATTACGTTGGTGGTCACTGGTTTAAATTTAGCCTGATGTGGACGTCTGGACTCTAACCAAACAACACATGACGTTCCGTTAAAATTTTCACTTGCAGAATTTTGGTGGATATGCGGAATGGAAGGGCATAGTAGTCTTTCCGTCTCTGCTCATGACTGCATTTGAGCAAATGAACGGATCCTTTCCAAATACAATGGTAATCGGCGCAAATTAGTCAGTGACCTGCATATCTCTTTTTGTCAATCAGACGCGGTTTGCAACGGTGAATTTGTGAATAAATATGAAAAATACTTAAAATCCATTTAAGATATATATGTTACAGGGAATATGTGAAATCCAGGGATTTCACGAAATCCCTCGGGGATTTGTGAAATGAGCAACTCGCTTAGGAACATTTGATCCCCGAGGGCTAGTACTAAGCACAGCGAAACAGTGATTCATCTACACTGTTTCGCCGTGTTTAGTACTAAGGGGCTAGTACTAAACATGACGAAACACACTTGACCCCCCAGGGGCTAAACCTTGTTGGTCTGCTTGTATTTCTGATAGAAATGTGATTTTGTTATGACAGTTCTATTTTGGGTTTTATGTACTGAACACGGCGAAACAGTGTAGATGAATCACTGTTTCGTCGTGTCTAGTACTAGCCCTCGGGGATCAAATGTTCCTTAGCGAATTGGTCATTTCACAACTTCCCTAAGGGTTTCCTGAAATCCCTGATTTCACATATTCCCTGTAATGTATCTGCTTTGGGGCAAAATTCTGCCAATAACTCTTGAAGTCACAAACGTCAAACGACCAGGTTCGTACCGTTGAACATCACTGTCTAAAATTTCTCGTAATTCCCAGACACAAAGTTTCCAACAGGTTAAATTTACATTTTGCAATGCACTGAAATCCTGTAACTTAGATAAACTCTCTCAAAGCAAGCATGTTAAATTTCGTCATCTACTATTAGATAGGTTTAACGTGAAAATTTAAACATGGAAGAAAATGACGTTCTGTACAGAAATATCAGGCTGAATGAGTGGGCAACTGAAAACGTAGACCTAAACGATCAACTGAATGTTTGGTGTCATGTATACGGCTATAAGAGTGCTGTTCGAATACTGTTTTAGAACTCTGACTACATCAGTACTGATGTATTTGCGTCTACCTATATCTAATGGTTTTGCTGAAATGATTTCAGTCAGGCTGCAATTGTTAAACCAATTTGCGAAAAAGAATATAACATACTTGAGCAATCTTTGCTTCAAACATCATAATCCTACAGAATAAATACCAGAAAAATACATAAAAATGTTACTTTCAATTAACTGAACATAAGAGCCGTTGGTCAGTAACTCATGTGATTGAATTAGCAAAGGAAACGGTATTGTAGAGATGAGTGAGTACAACTGGTCAACGTGACCATTACTCCATCTATAGGAATTTAAGGTAATTGTAAATTAAATCAATATGAATATCTACAGTATATTAAAAAAATAAGTACTCAGTGTTATAACGCAGTAGTTGTCAAGGAAAACTATCACTTCGAGTTGCTATTACTTATAATGAATATAAAATATCAAAGCAAATATTCCAAGCACATTGTATTTACACAAGCTCTAAATGGGATCAAGTAAATAAAACTGCAACGGAAGATAAGGCGAAGGTAGAAATCTGGGCTAATACCTGAGTGGGCAGATAAGTCATGTCCTGCTCCTGATTTGTTAACATTAAAACGACGAAAGCTGAACACTTCAGGCGTCTCGGAGAGAGAGAGAGAGAGAGAGAGAGAGAGAGAGAGAGAGAGAGAGTTGGGATCATTACTTGGTAAGCTGTGAGAGCTGAGGCAAAGCTGAATAAAATGAGGACATGGCCGTCATATGACCAAATTATGCCCCACGTGTGATTATTAAAGATGAGGGAATTAAATATTTCTCGCGTGCACCGAACACCTCTTTCTTCAGAGGAGATAGAGATCAAGTCTACAAGAACACAGATAAGATTCACTTATGTCATAAATGCCGTACTTATCATACCTTGCAAGATTTCCATGAATAAGAACTGAACTTTTCTATCCTTATTTTCGAAGAAATGGCAAACCCAGCGTAATGATGAGTACATTCAGCGTGTTTAAAATGCAACTTTTAGTATTCCTGAACCCACCGACATTAAGTATTTTAACCATTTAGTTTTAAAATGACAAAAATCCCCATCCTAGCAGAAAATACAACTTTAGATATAGATTAATTAAAGAGAATTATTACCAAGCACAAACGCTATTAGCAAGAGATTGGTGCATCACGGATGCTATGTTGCACGCGCTCTCTCTCACACACACACATACACAGACGCACACTCAAAAAAGACTGACACACATTGCATTTTATGCAATAAAATATCAACATACAATTATACCATATACACTTTTCAGCATTAAACCGTTTCCCCTAACAGAGAGTTCATACAGGAAAAAAAGCCGGACAATAATCACTGCCACAACCATACTGAAAAATTCATGGGAACCCTGTCCTGTGCAGAAAGCTTTTCCAACATTAGCCTTTCCATATGCCTACATAGAATGTTCATCAGTACTGCGTAGACTCCCTGCACACACTGAGCTCTCCTCATTTGTCTTGATTGCAATCTCTTACTTCTTGGATATTAAGGCCCTTCCTTTCTAGTACCTCTTCCAGTCGCTCTATCTAGCAATTGCTAGGTCTTCCTCTTCCTCCCTCCCAGCACTTGTGAACTATATCCATTTTTCATCAGCTCTTGGTCCTCCATTCTTTCCCTATACCCAGATTTATACACATGCATTACATTCTTGCTTGCACAAACTTTTCTGCCACTTATACTCACTTACACATTACTCACCTTTATTTCTACTCACACCACACCTGTGATGCAAGAAGCTTCAAGTTTTTGCTCTTTCATTTCCGTTCAATTTCCCCGGTGCATTTCCATAAAGATGATTGGTTCCAAATCCGCCCCCCCGCCATACACTTCAACCTTGGCTCCCACAGACGGTCTAATTCTCTCCCATTATATTTTGTGCACACCCTGATATCTTCCTTGTTTCACCTGCTCTGTGACTCACCTCATTTCTCATCCTAATATCAAGCGTTACATTAGCCCTAAAATACCTATAGGAATCATTAACTTCTATTCTCCCACCATCCATTTCAAAATCCATTATTCTATCTTCCAGTTATACATTTACCTTCACAACCGAACTCTAGCTTAAATCTAGTTTCAACGTTGTCTTTACAGCCATTTTTAGTCTTTTATTTTTTTCTACAGTTCCTCTGCACTGTTCCAATCAGCACAATCTCATCTGCAAACATCAGCTACCCATTTATAACCTTATCTCATAATTTTGAACCTACATTTCTGCCCTGAAATGGAAAACTGCAGCATCTGCAAAATTTTCGAAATTGAAATATGCCACCTATTGGGTTCGTGAAACATTAATACACAAGCTACTGCAGTTTCAGAACGATTCTTCAACGCTTTCACCAAGTATTTAGGGGGTCCCATTTGCAGTATCTGCAAAATCAGTAGTAAGGCAAGGAAAACTGCAGTATCTACAATTTTTCTCAGTTTTGTATTTTTGCAGATACCGCAGTCTTCCATTTTTGGGCAGATTTAATGACCTCTCCCTGACTTCTTGCATCACTCCATCCAAAAAGATATTAAGCAGTCATGGAGACGTAAGACACCATTGTCGCAGACCAAGTTTACACAAAGTGAATCAGTTTCATGTCTGCACATTCTAACACATTTTCAGCCTTAGAAGCTATTACTTGCCCTCATTAGGTTATCTCCTTACCACTCAAACCACTGCACGCCTGTTAAATCTATCATTTGCTTATCTATGCCCATGTATGTCACATAGAACTCTATTCCTTTACTTCAAACTTCTCGTAAAACTGTTTCTCAAATGACCAACACTTGATCCACACAAGCTCGTATTTGTCTATATACACAAGGTAGTTCCCCTATCAATCCTTCCGTCGTCTACCTTACTTAAATCCTACCCTGGTATCATCATTAACGTTTGTCCCTATAATTCTTCGCTTCCTCTATTATCTCACCTATTCCTTCGGGACCTTTAACTCATTCAGACATACCTTACAAACCCAGGTAAGCAACTTGATCGTACAATCACTTGTAATTCCATTAACCCCTACGATACTTGCAGTCTTCAACCTCTAAGCTGTCCTTCTTACACCCTCAACAGCCACTTTCACAAGCAATCTCACACTTACATAACACCATTCTACTTTTGCGCCATTAACCTTTGGCTCTCTCTTATCCACCACATTTAACAAATCTCCAAAAGACCAATGCTCCAAGATTGGATCTTTCAATCTGATTCTTGTATGCTGAGATCCATTGTCTCGTTAAACTTTTTTGCATTTATGTCACTATAGAATAACTTATTATCTCTGCAATACTTCCTCACTTTCTTCCCCTTTTTTGTTATTACTTGCATTATGCCCCCCTCTCTCTCTCTCTCTCTCTCTCTCTATTTATTTCTTTATCCTTTGCACACCTGTACATGATGTGTTCTCTCTCTCTCTCTCTCTTTCTCTCCTGATTTATTTCTTTATCCATCTGCACACCTGTACATGATGTGTTTTATTTCTCTCTCTCTCTTCCTCTCGATTTATTGCTCTATCCTTCTGCAGACCTGTATATGATGTTCTCTCTCTCTCTCTCTCTCTCTCTCTCTCTCTCTCTCTCTCTCTCTCTCTCTCGATTTATTTCTTTACCCACTTGCACACCTGTACATGATCTTCTCTCCTGCCATGCAATTAGTTACCTCTCATTTCGTCAAGGTGTCACCAATGACCGGTTTCATTCCCTCTCCTATTTAAAACTACTTATTTCCAATAGTCAAGCCTCTCTCCAAACACATTTCCAAAAGACTTTCCCCACTGTCCTATACTTCAATAATTCCATCACTTCTCTGTCACCTACTTTGGCATTTAAATCACTTACTGAGATTCCTTTTCATATTCTGCAAAACTTATCCAAAACACACTTCTTCAGACTGCATTCTTTTTCACTCCTGAACAATATGCACTCACTAACAAATTTAGTCTCCTTTACCCCAGAAACAAATCACGTTGTCCTTGACATTTTGCCTTTTCTGGTTGTCTCAGTAAGGGCAAAACATTCACCCTTCTCTCTTCATACCCATCAAATGTCACACATTACTTCTACTCTGCATCACATCCACGATTTAGACATTCATTAAAAACACACATACACAAGCACACTCATAAATATATGTATACACATACATATTATACATACACACATACATGTATACATATACATATACATATATATACATATATGTGTGCATGTTTGTGTGTGTTTTTAATATATCGTTTATATATATATATATATATATATATATATATATATATATATATATATTATATAATTATTCAAATATATAGGCCCGAATAGTCAAAGCCGGCTACCTATCGAACTATCTACACCGAAGGGCCAGGTTCGAATCCCTTGGGCTAAAGGGGCTCTCCGCGTATGACCAATTAATTACATTAATGGCTCAATATTTCCAATATAAGAAAAAATCACAGCTGTGAAAGGGACAGACATCCATATACATAAATACATACATATATGTATGTATATGTATGTATATATATATGTATACACACACACACATATATATATATATATATATATATATAAATACTTATAATTATGTATGTATATTATATCTAAATACTTATAATTATGTATGTATATTATATCTATATTTATATAATATATAATATATATATATATTATTTAATATTTAGACAGAGATATAATGGGCCTCGGTAAAAATCATGCTAGAAAAGAAATTTTTCAGAAGATTAAGGAAGGAGAACAGTTCCATGAATTACGAAAAAAAGTTCATATGGACAGACAGACAGACAGACTGACGAATAGATAACACCAATCATCTTCCAATAATCTTCAATTTCTACAAAAGGTTTCGCAGACTTGATCAGTTGGCCGTACATGCCTCAAAAGAGAAGTAATAAAAGTTGAGAGAGAGAGAGAGAGAGAGAGAGAGAGAGAGAGAGAGAGAGAGAGAGAGAGGACATTTGTAATTCAGTTTTGTTGTAGCAACGGAAACACGTAACCAAGATCGTCCATCTCCCTCCCCACCCCTCCCCTCCCCTCCGAACTTAGTGACGTCACCAATGAGCAGATTACTTGAGTGGCTGCCGTAGCGGATAAGTGGAAGATATCGATGATATTATACGCTTAAGAACTGGGCATTAATAGCACAGACAGAGAGAAGGAGAGACAGAGTAAAAAAGGAAAAAAAAATAAAGTTACGAGATCGTCCGATGGTTGCCATTGGCAACATTTGTTTTGGTTTTGCCGTCTAAGAAGATGATCAACTTTTATGAGGAATAATTATGTTAGGACGCTCAGTGACTGGCAAGGTTCATTTGTATTCTGTACTGTGTGGGTGTCTCATTATTCGCATCGTTCTCTAGTTTTGATTAGATAAATCTCTCTCTCTCTCTCTCTCTCTCTCTCTCTCTCTCTCTCTCTCTCTCTCTCTTAATTCATGTCTTCAAGGTCAATTAAACTTACAACTATGCAATGGGATGGCGCGTTCAGTTAATGAAGGCAGCCTTCGACTTAAATCTTAAAAATTAAAAATAAAGTAAAAATTTTTAAACTATATTATTTATGACGACAAATGTTAATGAAATTATTCTAAACATTTGGCAAATTAAAATGGCAGAATGAAAAACAATGAAAAATTAGATAGCTTATTATATGCAGAGAAAACGTTTCGAGTAACAGTTACAATTAAAATTTATTCAGCCTGCTTAGTATGAAGAGCAAACACGTATCGAGATATAGCATATGAAGAAAAATTGAAAACTGAAATTACAGCGCAGCTATTTGCAATTAAGCTCTTCAAAGTGAACAAATATGAAAATACCAAGGGCATTAAACTTCACCTAAATAAAAGGGAAAATATAAATAAAATGACAGTTCCAACACTACGAACTTAAAAAAAAATAATAAAATACTGTTCATTTAATACAGAGTAAGAAAAAGCTTCACATCAGCACCGAAATTACAGTAGACAGACTGGCATTTTAAACATTAAAAGTAAGAGACACAAGTGAAATCCCTAACAGAAGTACTCAAATAAAAAAAGAACAGAAAAAAAGGATAAAACAAGTAAAAAATGCGCCGAAATTTCTTCGGCTCAATCGAGTTTTCTATACCGTGCATAATCAAGGCCACCGAAAATAGATCTATCTTTCGGAGGTCTCATTATAATGCTCGTATGGGCCGCGGCCCGTGAAACTTAACCACGTCCCGTGGTGGCCTGTCTTATACCGTTGCCAGACGCACGATAATAGCTAACTTTAACCTTAAATAGAATAAAAATACTGAGGCTAGCGGGCTGCAATTTGATATGTTTGATGATTGGAGGGTGGGTGATCAACATACCAATTTGCAGCCCTCTGGCCTCAGTAGTTTTTAACATCTGAGGGAGGACAGAAAAAGTGCGGACGGACGGACAAAAACGGCACGATAGTTTTCTTTTAAAGAAAATAAAATGTAAACCACAAATAGAGATATCTGACCAGAGTTACACGAAGTATCATAGAAGGTAAAGCAAGCAAAGAAGAAAACATAATGACTGAACACTGGAGATTTGTTTCCTGTATGTAAATCGAAATGAATAACATTATCATAAATATGACCTTGAAACTATTGCAGAGATAAGAAGACACACTTGATTATTTTCCATTAGGAAAATAATACCGCTGACGTCCACGAGTATCTTATCGAGTCAGTATTTTGCAGACCCAGATGAAATGTAACTGCCTTTGGTAGTTCTTATTCTCTGGCAACATTCTGCTCCTCAATTCCAACAAGACACCGAAAAGACCATAATATAAAAATAAAGAGCGTCTCATTTTAGCCAGGTATATAGTTATCTATCTCAATAACTATCAAGGAATGTGCGGAAGGACAACAACATCAAGGACCAAGAAAGGATAATTTTACCTGTGACAGTAATTTTACTCCTTGGAATAAGTTCCCGTGGGATAACTATCTTATGCTACAGCTTCAGTTTTGCCATGCATTATGATGCAAACCGGATAAATAAACAACCATAAGCAAAGATATTTGATTAAGAGACACAGGGAATTATTTATACATTCAAAGGTCTTTTCCTCCCTAATACAACTTATACCCATTTGTATGTACAAGACCTTTGTGTGCAAAAACAACGCAATAAAGGTCACTTTATTACGCTGTATCTGCACGTCTGCTAGCAGAACCCAAAATCACTATTTCTTTTTCAAGATGAAAAACAAAATTTCATATTCATTTCAAATTTCTTATTTTTACCTTCATGTTTTTGGGGGCCACTATAAGTTCCAGCAGTTAAATAATGAGTAAAAAGGAATATGAACAATCCACTGTCATACTTACTTGTAGCTCACAAATCGTAATTCTCTCCATTCTTGTATATAATTTAAAAAATCGAGAAACGATTACAGTGAAGAACACTCGAAGAAGTGACTCCCACCCCTACCTTCTTGTAAATGCAGATAATGCTTCACTCTTTAAACCTAAATGAGACAAAGGGTTTCTGTATATTTTCATGATTCATTGAGAACAGGACACAAATATGAAAAAGCCGGCTATCCCTTACTCTACTAACACGTACAGTATGTTACTTAAGCCCACCACGTATCACACTCCACATGTCCTGTCATGAAATAAAAACTTTACGTTGGATAGTTTTCAGTTCTACAATTCCCAGTTTCCCCTTCCCTTGTAAACATGCAATATTCACGTCCTGGGGTCTGACCTACAATCCACTTTTCTTCTTTGCCTGGATCTTGATGAATTAACACATAAACACAGCATGGAACCTCTGACGCCCTCAATAAATGACATCAGTACATGAAACATCTATAAACCACAAACAAAGGAATATTAGCGACTGTTACTTCATTTTTCTTACTATTAGCTGTTTTCCTTTTTTCAACAACGGTAAACTAAACAAGAAATGTCCATACAATCAGCTCAGTTGTCACTGCTAACAATCTTGTTCATATCATCATCTAAACTAAAAGTTATGAATCACACTGTTAATTAGCGCTACTTTTCTTTAGCACACATACACATTTCTATACTGCAATAAATTCATAACACTATTCGTGGCACGTCTTTTGAAGAATTTTATAATCATGACATAATGTCTAACAGAGAGTCTCATGAATTTTTTTTCATTCATCTTTTATGAAAACGAAGGTTTTATTCCTGGAATCTAACCCTCTTTCCTTAAAACACTTACAAAATGTTCTTACACAGTTAACACATCTGATTAACCTGAAGAAGTTCATCTACTTGAATTCGGGATAACATAAAAAGAGGGAGTAAACAAAAATGAAAAAAGGGGGGAGGGGAGCGGGTTAGAGAGGGAGAGTGATCAGACTATTTCATATTGGTTTTTGCTACATTTGAGGGCAAGAAAGGCAAAAACAATAAAACTTACACTTCCATAAAACGATAGCAAATAATGTAGAACATTATTCACAGTTTAGGGTTTAGTTTGGTACCTATACACATGATTTTGTTGCAAATACACAAAGCTTCGACTTCCATGTATCACATAAAATTCGTAAAATGTTATTCCCAGAAGCATCAAATTGCTTCTAAAGTACTACATTATACAAAAACTTGAATTATAGCTTCCAAAGTACCACAGTAAACAAAAAATTTAATTAGTTAAGTTTTATTTTTGTGGGCACACTATTCTCAAATCTAACCAGTTCCAAAGTTAACTGATGAAACTAAACTTAACCTCCCTTAAACGGCAACAGAACCTACTAACCTTATCATATCGACGGAACCTAGTACCTCCGTCATACATTTTATGTAAATAGATCAGATGAGAATGCAACTGACTCAAAGAGTTCAAATGTTCAACAATACAAAAAGAATGACAGGTCGACGAGAACAGTTATATTTTACCCCTTCGCGTTCCAATGACGTAAAAGTACTTCAGTACTTTCCCAACACCATTACGGAGGGACCTCAGTCAAACCCAGATCACTCCAGTTCTCCAGCTACACCAAAGAAGATACCCATTCTAAAGAACAGTGGCGTCTGATATTCCTTAGGAAACATCAGACGAGGTATGGTGCCTCGCTGGGGAGGATGGGGACTCACTGTTCTACAATAGCGGTCTCTTGCTGAGCTTAGCTGAGGGAAGCAGGGTCCCAAATTTACCCAAAAATCCCTCCTCCTGAAGTCCAAGCGGAAGCCATTGGGAATCTCAAGGCTTGGAGAAGCGATGCCATACATTTACTTTATCAGAATCCGAAAGAGTAGCCCATTCAAAATAGTTTCATATATTTATAAATTCATGTAGAATTCCCTGGATTTTAGCTCACCTTTTAGCTACGACGTTATGAATTATAACCAGCGTATGTACAAAAACATTTCTCTGAATCACTGACAAGTTCTATATTCTGCATCTTTTGGTAGCGTGACTAAAACGTTGCAAAGCAGCTTACAGAGAAAAGGAACAGTACCGCAGAGTAATAATACATTATATATACTGTACATCATATATATATCTTCTATATAATAAAAGTGAACGTTTGTATGTTTGTCGCTATAAAAATATATATGTTATAAGCGAAACAGCTTGATAGACTCAAACAAAATTTTGCACGCGGACCCTAAGTCATCCAAGAAAGGTTATAACTAAAAATCAAACTCCTATCCCGTGACAGACATACAGACACATACAAAACAAATGAAATTTCCGTTTTTCACCGGCGCTGTTCACCTTTTTCTTCAGTAACTTTATGGGAGTCACCAGTGGCTTGGGCGGAACGCTTGGAACAGGAATTAGAAATGAAGCGCCTCAACAATTAAGAAACAAGAGTGTGCATGGAGGATAAGGGCATTACATGTGTGTAAGGGGTTGACAAGCCACTGATGAGGCCTTTGTGCAGTTGTATGAAATCGCTGATGTCGTGGAAATTTTCTGCACAGGGAGTTCATTAACAATTCAGCAGTTAAAAGTAAGAATGTGACAGTGAATGTTTTCCGTCTCACTCACACACACACCATATATATATATATATGTGTATATATATATATATAATATATATAATATATATATATATATATATATATATATATACATAGGCCTATATATATGTAATATATGTATTGTGTAAATATCATATAAAAAAAAAACGTTTGCTAACAGAATCAAAATGAGAAATTTACCAAGGGTAATATCAGTTATAAAAATTACGAATAATAATAATAATAATAATAATAATAATAATAATAATAATAATAATAATAATAATAATAGTAGTAGTAGTAGTAGCGTAATAAATACGTCTCGAATATAATAAAGTGATGAAACCAAAGACAAGCACTGCAATTAAAAGAACATTTCACTTATAACACAGTATTTGAGACTCGCCTTTGCGTATGCGAGTCTGTGTGTGTGTGTGTGTGTGTGTGTGAAGAGCATGAAAAGCTGCATTCCCAGTGACATGTGCGTGCTTCCACAGGACATAACAGAGGAGACGTAACCGGGAATGAAGTTTTGTTAGTTGCTGTCGTGGCCATCAAGGGCGTATGGCGTGGGGAGGGACAGGAGCAAGAAGTAGGGGAGCATTAAAAAAAAAAGAGAAAGAAAAAGAAAAACAAGGGAATAGCCTTCTGACCAGTGCCACCAACCATCTCTCTCTCTCTCTCTCTCTCTCACCCCTAACGCTCCTTCAACGCCGTCTTAGTTCCCTTCTCGCCACCACCTTCTCTTCTTCTTCCTCCTCCTGCTCCTCTGCTCCTGCCCCTCCCCCTCCTCCTCCTCCTCTGCTCCTCCTCCTCCTACGGCATTCCCTTGTGGCCCTCCTACGCCTGCCTCCCCTCACCTCCCCTCTCACCCGCGGGATAAAATCAATGAAGTGGACGTTCCAAGTATCTGCCAGTTTCCAGCCTCCCCATCATTATTTCATGGAAACTTGAAACCTTAAACTTGGCCGCAAGTAATCGAGGGGGAGGGAAACCGGCAGGGAGTGGGTTATAGGAATGGTCAGTTTACCCGGGGGCGACCCCGAGACTTGACTTTAGCAGGAACAAGAAGGCAACATTTCGCAGCATTTTCCGACTTTTCGGTTGATTTTTTCCCCCCTCAATTTTCTTTCTTTCTTTTTTTTTTTTTTTTTAACATGAGCTGATGTCTGAAATGTTCATAAAATTTTTCTGAAAGTTAAATATTTACTCTGGATGCCTTTATCGTCTCTATTTCATATATTAACGGTAGACATTATTTTCTGTTTGCATAGAGACTGGTGTCTTGGGTGAAAAATATGTAAGTCTACGGGAATTTTTTTTCTTAGGAATATCTGCTACATGAGAATTGTCTGCACCTTTCTTCTCGCTTTTCAACTTGAAATTCAGAAAAAGAGCGAAATAACTCTTCAGTCTGTGCTCTGTTACCTTTGCCCATAAAAATGATTGACCGTGTGCATCTCCTCGTGCTTGCGCCTTCTTTGATGCAAATATTCAGCAAAGAAGGATAAGGTGCCTTTGTGATTCCTTTGCGATCTGCCTGACTTTTTCTGGAAGGCGCCTTTGTAATTCCCTTGCGATCTGCCTGACTTTTTGTAGGAGTTGTGCTTCTAAAACTGCTAATTTCCGTGTGTCTTTGGACCCGATTGAATATTATAAATCGGGAAATTGTGATCACGTACACAACTGGTTCTTAGGAACGGGATAAAATCCCATCTATGTTTACCTTTTGGTATCAAAACTACTGATTTTGGGTCTGTCACGATATGGCCGAAATGAAGTTCATGAGTTTTCAAGTATATCAAAGGATGCCGAATTGTTTGTAATTAAATTTAGAGGTGAAAAATATACAATGGTCACCGAACTGTATTAACTTCGAGTTTTAGTTGAAAATGATGGCCGCCATTCAAACAATACATTCAAACAATACTGAGCTTTCACAAATTACAACAGGCTTTTTACCGACCACAGAAACATTTGAAGTTCAGTTACCATACGACCCGTAAAATGGTATCCAAGTCAATTAGGAGACGTCATCAGTGATTAAACCAAATGCAAACAACACCAAAATACATTTTTGTACATTTTCATACCAAACTTTGTAAAAAAAAAAAAAGGGGGGGCTGGGAGTGGCTGTTAGGTAGTTACGGTACGATGACAAAAATTCTTTGTCTCTACATAAACATTAAGTTTATGGTATGCAACTGCTGTAAAATGTACGCCAACAAATGTGAGGCCCTGTAAAATGTCTTGTTAGGTGTATCAAGGGACAGCAGGCTTTAATATTCCCCATTACAGTCATGATCGGAGTAATGAACAGATAAAAATTACGACTGACTCAAGAGACTAAGTAAGTCTCTTCAGTACCTTGTCGTATGTTTGACAATTTATTTTAGCCATGTTTGACTACAGCTATTTCCCTCCCTTCAGTAGCTAAGTGTCCTGGGGAAATGGCTGAACATTTGTAACTCAGGCACAACAAACATTCATAAAAAATAACTTAAAGACTATTTTTGGACGCAGTGTAGGAGTCTTGTAAAGTTTGCAACAGCACATTAATGGACCGGCGCACTAATCTACCAGCTTCTGTTAACGATGTCACTTTTCCACATTTTTCTCAAGATGAGGATTTACTGCTTACTTCCTTCGCGGTTATATCCTACTCGCTCATTTTATCAGGTCTGTGGCAAACAAGAACTTTGGTTGCAAATCCCGCTGGTTTTCTCTTATTTATGACAAAGTAGCATACTCATTGTGTCAGTAAGTTCCAAGTATAATCTTTCTGCCTCTACATTTTCTAACAATAATTTCAAGATGCCGATCTGAAGAGCTGTGTCAGGTCAGTTGGTTTTGCCTAGACACCAAATTGTGGGGAAGTTCAGGTCCCTCTCATGACTCATCAGATTTCACCATCAACCACGAGCTTAATGTCTCCATAATCTATGGATGGGGTGTTTTGGTGAAGCCCATAGGTCATCAACAGCCACAGCCTGGTTCTCCCTGGTCCTAGCTTGGGTTGACAGGGGGCTTAAGACACTGTGCGACCGTGTAATAGCCCGTCTCTTCCCCCTGCCGCTCATGAGTGACCTTTAGACATTTTAAAAGTTCTATAATAAAAATCTGTCTATCTATCTATCTATATACATATATATATGTATATATACATACATACACATATACATATAATTATATACTGTATATGTATGTATACTTACATATAAAGTATATATATTTATGTATATATACATATAATATATATATGTATGTGTATATATATATGTATATAAGTGTGTGTGAGTGTGTGTGTGTGTACACAGTCATTTTACCTTAAAGGAATGGCGGTTAAACATGAGTCAAACTGCTGAAACGTTCTATTTTAGCATTATTATCATGGATTAAGTTCCATTGCTAAGACGTTTTCTGTGTCAAGGGGAATCTCATTTTACTTCAAAATCTTGTTAGAGTAAATTTGTCGTGAATATTCTTTCATATTACAAAATAATTCCCCGTCGGTGTGAACGCAGAGAGTTCGACTTTATATGGCATGTGGAAATTTTGTACATTATATTCAAAGTATCACATCATGATACGAATGATTCTTGTATCAAATGCGAAGTTATGAGCTTTCGAATTACCTCTTAGATTTACGTTAATACACGCGAAAGCACACAAGCAAACACATGCATGCTTTCTCTCTCTCCACACACACACACACACACACATATGTAATATATATATACATACACGCACACACACAAAATATATATATATATATATATATATATATATATATATATATATATATATATATATATAGTATATATAATGCGTGGGCGTACTAACAGTATAACGGCAAACTGAACTACCCGGCCGAATAAAATTAATTTTTTCATATTGCTTGCCCTTCATTGTCGAGGATCGTTATTACGCAAAACGTAACTGATAGACCCCGACCAGATTTCAAAGAAGCGGCAATCCCCTAAATATTAATTTTGTTGTACAAAGTCCTAACCAGTTAATAATTCTTTTAGGTAGATCCTCATCCGTTTTTAAGATTAGCCACTTTGCATCATTATAGTGAGGGATTATAATGTACGGGCATAAATGCATGCATATATACATACATAACTACATACATTATATTGTGAATATATACTATTTCTTGAAACATTCTAGAAAGTCTACCCACTAGCCGAGGACCACAGTCAAACGAAAACAGTTCCCGTGAAGGAGCCAGTTCCGAAGGCGAAGTTTACTTATTTTAGTTTTCTGAAGAGAAAACTATTGTGCCAGCTTTGTTTGCCCGTCCGCACTTTTTACTGTCCGCACTTTTTTCTGCCCGCCCTCAGATCTTAATAACTACTGACGCTAGAGAGCTGCAAATTGGGATGTTCATCATATACCCTCCAATCATCAAACATACCAAATTGCAGCCCTCTAGCCTCATTAGGTTTTATTTTATTCAAGGTTAAACTTAGCCATAATTGTGCTTCTGGCAACGCAACAACACAGGCCGCCACGGTCGGCTGAGAGTTTTATGGGCCGCGGCTCATACAGCATCATACCGAGACCACCGAAAGATAGTCTATTTTCGGTGGCCTTGAGTATGCGCTGTACAGAAATCTCGATTGCGCCGAAGAAACTTCGGCGCATTTTTTATTTGTTTTCTGTGGGTCTCAACATACAGTAAACCCAAGAATTATTCAATATTATTAGATTTAAATATTTTATTGCCAACTTATCACGAATATGCATGGAATGTCTTCAGCTTGTATTTGTTAACGTGCTTTATAATTATATATAAACAAATCAGACTCACTTGAGGGCTACAACTTCCCCTCCTATATTCTTCATTTATCGCCAAGTCACTGCTTCTCTTGGATGCTCTTGAATTTCTTTAAGGTCTGCGTGAATATTCCAAGAACTGTCACCTTCTTTATCGATTGTTTAGTCTCGCCAGCTGTCCGTGTGGTATCGCAGACTTTCATTATTTTTGTTTTATCATTGAGCCAACGTGTATATATATGTATATATATTATATATATAAAATTATACACACATATATATGTATATGTATATATGTATGTATATATATGTATATGTATATATATGTATATGTATATATATATGTATACAAACGAAAACATACATACATACAAATATATACATATATATATGTATATATTTGAATTTTTTGCATTTATAAATATTAAACCATAAACGTCATTTAATATCAAATTCACATACGGATAAATTATACACAAAGGGTAGCCTATTGCTGATAAAGGGCTCATGTCCCATCCAGGATTCGAACCTGGACCTTTGGTTTAGAAACAACGATAAACAGAGGACTATGAAATCTCTGCAGAAGAACTTATAAATTGTAATTCGATATTAAACGAGGTTTGTGGCACAATATTAGCGAGATTTACACACACACACACACACACACACACACACACACGCACATATATGTACATATATAAATGTACACATATATGTACAAATATATATACATATACATACATATATATATATATATATATATATATATATATATATATATATACAAATATTTTAATATAATTATGTTACCCGAAGGATTATTTTTAGTTGATAATAATTTCGTCGCCTCTTGGGCTCGATAAAACAAGAACTCAGGACTACAGTGACGAGCATTAAACCTCATGGCCGTGTGGTTTAACGAGCGCCACTGCAATCCTGAGTTCTTCTCCTCCTCCATGGTTCGAGCCCACGACACGACGAACTTATTATCAACTAAAAAATTCCCTTTCGGGTAACATATATGAAAAAATATATTTCCGAGGTAGAGCGAATTGGATATTTGGATATTAAAGGACGTTTGTAGCTTAATATATATATATATATATATATATATATATATATATATATATATATATATATATATATATATATATATATATATATATATATATATATACGTCGTCTCAATGATGAAACAAAAATAATGAAGTCTCCGACGGCACACTTACAACTGTCGAGACTAAACAATCGATAACGAAGGTGGCAGTTCTTGGAATATTTACGCAGACGTTAAAAGAATTCAAGAACTTCCAAGAGACGTAGTGACGGACAAAGAATATTGGGTGAAAAATATTGGGTGAAATACTGTAGCCCAGAAGTGCGGAAAGAACAGTTTGTCCCGACAAAATGCTCGCAACTGTGGAAGCCAGTATGGATGAATCCTTTCTTGAGAGAGAGAGAGAGAGAGAGAGAGAGAGAGAGAGAGAGAGAGAGAGAGTAATGATTCTATACTATCAGGGATCAAAAAGGCTTGGCAATAACTGGCTACAAGAGGGTTTTTAGTGCTAATGGTGCTGTGGTAATAATTACATTCGTGATTTATCGTAGCGTTATAGCTCTACTGTTCACTAGTTTCCATGCATAAATATTACTTAGCTATACTTTCTGGTCATATTTCTGGATATGGCTGATGCTACTATAATCCAGCTTTCAATAACTGCTGTTACTGCTTTTTTTCTTGTAATTTATTTTGGTTTCTTCTATTAATATCATTCAGTTTTTCTTCGCTAGGATAAGAATAACCAAAATTACAAGTGACTCCAAAAATATGCAATATATTAAATTACCAATTTAGATACCAAAGAGAACGTAACCTATAATCTGGCTCTATCTCCTTAATATCTGTTTTATTAATGCACGCACGCAAGCACGCGTGCGCGCGCGCGCACACACATACATTATATAATACAGTATACATATTTATATTATATTCTTTATATATATACATTTCTATATATATATACACACGATACATATGTATATATATATAGTATATATATATATATATATATATATATATATATATATATATATATATATATATATATATATATATATATATCTAAATATACAAACACACACTCTTCTTTATATATATATATATATATATATATATATATATATATACTATATACACATATATATATATATATATATATATATTATAAATTCTCTATATATATGTATGAGTATAAGTACTAAAGGAGACTAAGAATTATAGGACACACTCTCACTTAGTATACCAGGAAAGGTTTATAGCAGGGTTTTCGCTGAGGAAGCAGGACAGATAAGAGGATTCATAGGGGAACAACAGATGTCTTAGACAAGGAAGAGGGTGTGTGCATCAAGTTTGGCATGAAACATTTTTGTGAGAAGCATAAGAGTAAAGATGAAAATATTTATGCGGCGTATTACGTATTCTCATTTCCGGCTTATATGCATGATTATGCATGTTATAGGAACTTAAGCATAAAATTGTCCAGATTATGTTTAAGAGGAGAAACAAATGGCTACCATGCAAAGGTTACCGGAAATGAAAAATGAAATCCACATATCACTAAGAAAAAGATGAGTTATGAAGGCAGACTCACAGCGGATATCCCGAAATTTCATTCATTGCACTTTCATCTCTTATCTAATTTCAACCTTTAACTTCAAATTCTCCCATTTTCGAAGGCTGTAATGTGCTTTGAGGAGAAGCGATTCTGAGAACTTTCTCCTGGTCTGGGGTTTGGAATGAAGTGGTAAGTTTCTGCGTCTGTCTCTGCCAGCTAATATGAAGAAGACTAATCAATATTTACTGAAGTCCATAACAGTGTTTTTAACTTCTTATGAACGACATCATTTTCAATGAATGACGTCCATTTCAATTCAATGAACAATTCAAAGGAACAGACCTGGAAACTTACGATAGTTACGTCGACATTAGGAAAAATATCTGAAAAATCCTTGACGAGAAACATTTACTATCGTCACATCAATAGGACATCCAGCGTGACAATGACTTGGCAAAATTGATAATGAAGTAAGGTAACAACAGATGCTAACGAAGACATGAACGAGATATGAGCAAGGAACGCGGGTTCATGACTGAGGAATACCGCTGTAACCAAATTCTGGTCATGCATTTTGTATACTCGACACCTAAGCTTTTATATACTCGACACCTAAGCTTTTATATGCACGACACCTAAGCTTTTATATACTCGACATCCAAGCTTTTATATACTCGACACTAAGCTTTTATATACACGACACCTAAGCTATTTTATACACGACACCTAAACTTTTATATACTCGACACCTAAGCTTTTATATACTCGACACCTAGGCTTCTATATACACAGCACCTAAGCTTTTATATACTCGATACCTAAGCTTTATATACACGACCCCTAAGCTTTAATATACTCAACACCTTATATACACCCAAGCTTTTATATACTCGACACCTTATATACACCCAAGCTTTTATATACACGACACCTAAGCTTTTATATACTCGACACCTAGGCTTTTATATACACGACACCTAAGCTTTTATATACTCGACACCTAGGCTTTTATATACACGACACCTAAGCTTTTAAATACTCGACACCTAAACTTTTATATACTCGACACCTAAGCTTTTATATACACGACACCTAAGCTTTTATACACTCTACATCCAAGCTTTTATATACTCGACACCTAAGCTTTTATATACACGACACCTAAGCTTTTATATACACGACACCTAAGCTTTTATATACTCGACAACTAAGCTTTTATATACACGACACCTAAGCTTTTATAAACTCTACATCCAAGCTTTTATATACACGACACCTAAGTTTATATACACGACACCTAAGCTTTTATATACGACACCTAAGCTTTTATATACTCGACACCAAACTTTTATATACACGACACCTAAGCTTTTATACACTCTACATCCAAGCTTTTATATACTCGACACCTAAGCTTTTATATACACGACACCTAAGCTTTTTATACACGACACCTAAGCTTTTATATACTCGACACCTAAGCTTTTATATACACAGCACTAAGATATACTGACACCTTATATACAACCAAGCTTTTATACTTGTCACCTTATAACCCAAGCTTTTATATAACACCTAAACTTTTTATATACTCGACACCTAAGCTTTGTATAACACCTAAGCTTTTATATACTCGACACCTAAAGCTTTATATACTCGACACCTAAGCGTTTATATACACGACACCTAAGCTTTTATATACTCGACACCTAAACTTTTATATACTCGACAACTAAGCTTCATAAACTTCCCAAAGGTATTCCCAATTAAATTAAAGGTAAGGGCAATGTCTCTCCGCGAATCTCCGTCAAAAGAGCGTACCTGTCTCTACGAAATTAATAATAAATGGAACTTGAAAACAAATAAATAGACCAGACAAAAAGTTAATAAAAAAAATAACACGAAAAATAAAGAAAAGTAGTAACATTACACCAGTTTTCTAGTAATATCATTGTTACTAGAAAGAAAATTGATATATATGTATATATATATATATATATATATATATATATATATATATATATATATATATATATATATATATATATATATATATGTGTGTGTGTGTGTGTGTGTGTGTGTGTGTGTGTGTGATTGTAATAGCCACAATGTCCTCTTACACATTTAAATGCCATTACCAACTAAAAGATTGGTAGATGACTCAATGTTCGCCACAATGCCTACATGCATCCTTCAATATTTACATTCAATTTAATTATCTTCCTTTCAGAGCCACATCAGTTACTAAAAGATAATTCACAAAACAGTTTATAATGCCAGGTCGGCTAATCCAGTTCATAAGAATGACTGAAGGCCAACAGGAACAACTTCACATATTAGAAAAAAAAAGCGCCATAGCATGATGTAACTGTAACTAAAAATAAAGAAAATATAGGAATTTCTACTCAACCTGTTTAAATTTTAACAACGCACAGATAACTGTGACACCCAGATCTTCCAGTTCATGGAGTGGTAACAAACATGAACTATAACCATATTTAACGAATAAAAAAATATCACGAGGTTTAAGACGTAAAAAGAAATAAAAGTATGAAACTCTTGGATTCTGAAGTAGTCAACACCTTTAACTCTTTTAACAGAAGATGAAAAACGCTACATCTGCCTGCCGTTATGGAAAGAAATAAAGAAAAAAAGGAGAGAGAGAGAGAGAGAGAGAGAGAGAGAGAGAGAGAGAGAGAGAGAGAGATAGAGAGAGAGACGTAGTATAGTGTATGACGTATAAATGCATACACTATACTTTATATAAAACACGAAATGAACGTGTTTCACACGATTTATAAAATCAAGTGCTACTACTATGTTATGAAAGTACAAAGAAGAATCATACTTGTAAGTTTAAGAGCGAGATTGAGATAAACACTCCAAAAAGATACGTAACATCCAGTAGGTCACTTAGTTGCTTCAAAGATGAAAATTGGAATCACTATTATTATCCGGTTGCAGAGATTTTCGCCATTATGTATAATTCGCATCAAAACCAACAAATTCTTACAAAACCAATATCAATTTCTCTCCTCTCTGACAGAGCATTTCAGTAATAGATCCGAACATGAAAACAAAGCTACATAAAATACATGGAAAGGTGCACTGTCAGACTAAAGGGGAAGAGAGAGAGAGAGAGAGAGAGAGAGAGAGAGAGAGAGAGAGAGAGAGAGAGAGCTCAAGGAACAGGGCCAACTGAACCATGGAAGGCCACACACACTTTGGTAGGAGGAACCACTTGACCATGGAGGGTCACCTAGGAGATGGTCGGAGTAGGGAGAAGGGTGGCACTGATGACCAGGGGTGGGGGATGTTGGGGAGGGAGGGAGGAGAGGGTTACTGGAAAGGGAGCAGCTGCTGGTTCTCTGGAAGTTCTGGAAGATTAATGACGGCCGTTTGCTGGCGCCTCCTCAACCAAGTAGGGGGTAAGGAGAGAGAGAGAGAGAGAGAGAGAGAGAGAGAGAGAGAGAGAGAGAGAGAGAGAGAGAGAGAGAGAGAGAGAGAGCCAAGTGGCTATGGCAAACGGAGGTGTAGAAGAGAATACTAACAGTGTTCTGTAACGTCTACTACAGTAGGATTGTATTTTATAGAACAATAACTACACATAAAAAACACATATAACACGCTAAAAATGAGATGACTGTTAATATTTAGCAACGTTTAGGTGCTTATAAAAAATGATATTAAAACAAAGATGGAATAAAAAATAAAACCAATGTCAATCACCAGTACGAATAATTCATGTAAGTCACCAAGTAAAAGAAAAACATATACTGATATCAGTCAGCCTGGTTTACGGGTAATACTTATACACAAACATAGTCTCCTATGTAAGATCATAAAACAGTGTGAAAATTGAAAATTGAAAATTGTGTTCAATAATATAACCTTGCAAGGCGAAAAAGATCAGCAATATTAATCCGGAAGCTCGCCAGGCTGATCGTCAGGACTTGAGAAAAATTGTTCAATCAAAACACCTAATTCCAGAGAGAGAGAGAGAGAGAGAGAGAGAGAGAGAGAGAGAGAGAGAGAGAGAGAGAGAGAGAGAGAGAGAGAGAGACTATCTTACATATGAGGATGGAAAATCGTGCTAATTGTAGATGGTCATACCTTGAATCCATATCATAATAACTGCAACTAAGGAAAAAATATATGACCTCTTTATTTCTCTTGCAAAAAGGTATACAAAATCTAAAATGAAAACATTTCTTTTTAAGAAACTGATCCCTGGAATATGCTAAATGTACAACAATTTCATGCCAAAATTTCTGATTTAGATATCTGAATCTGAATGTGTTGAGTTACCAAAATAATAATGAAAACTAAGCGAAGAAGTGCCAAATTACATAAGGTTTCAAGAGGTAACACATAACAGTATTTCCAAGTTTTTCAACGAACCTAAGATTATCCCAGGAGAAATGAATAACAGGAACGACAAAACCGAAACATAATGACAGCAACCGAAGTCACGACGTAAATTAAAAATAATATTAACCACACCATAAGAGGGAACATTTGCTTCGTCTCTGGCGGCATTACAACAGAAACCTGAAGTTTTAGAAGAAAAGAGACGGGGTCGGCAGCCCCCATTACTGTAAATACCGCTACGAGAGAGAGAGAGAGAGAGAGAGAGAGAGAGAGAGAGAGAGAGAGAGAGAGAGAGAGAGAGAGAGAGAGAGCTTTATCAGCAGGCCAGAGAATCAGGATTTTCTGTTTTTCTCTCCATCTCTTCCCATTTGCTGGCTTTCCTTTTTTCCCCTCTCCACCACTTTTTCCTGGAATGGGAATGACGTACAACAGAGTGAAAACAGGTGGAATGAGGAACGTTGGGTAAAGGCTAATCCGTTTAAGAGATCGACCAGAGAGGGTCAAAGAAGTTCAATAAGGGGGATGATCATGATTATCTTCATCATCATCATCCTCATACTATAACTAGACTACGTTGTATCAAGGGGCAACCATGAGAGAGAGAGAGAGAGAGAGAGAGAGAGAGAGAGAGAGAGAGAGAGAGAGAGAGAGCATACCTTTTGCGTTTTAGCTTTGCTTTACAGGATGTTCTCGTTGCTTTGGTTGTCCCTTCTTCAGCATCTTCACCTTCTATCTCTTTCGCTCTTCCGACTTCCCTGCTCTTCCGATCTCTTCCCTGGCCCCCTCTCTCTCTCTCAAAGAATTAAAAATTTCCTTCTTTACGAGATAAAACTAAAGAGGCTGAGACGACGGTGTATGTGTATTCTCCTTTTTTCTCCTGAAAAGAGCTGAGTCCTACAAAACGACATCGTATCAACCACATCCAAATAAACAATGTGGAACGAGCGCCATCATGGGAGGGGGGTGGGGGTGGTGTGGGACGGAGTGTTCCAGAGGATTTAGCAGATTCCTCCGTATTCCAGGCGATGGAAGGGCGAAGCCGCGGACTCCTGGGAATATCTGGAATCCTGGAAAACTGGATTTAGGGAAGTGCTCGCAGTAAGTTACAGCAGATTAGGCGGGGCTTTGGAAAGTGGTTCGCGCAGCACCATCTTTTGCGGCTCGCTGTTGGAAAGATAATTCTCGAATTCGGAGACTTTTCTCTTTCTCTGTTGTCTGAAATCCTCGAGGAGAAGAGGCCGGGTTCCACTTTTATTCTTCTCTTTTCCCTCCTCTCCATTTTTATGCAGAGAGAGAGAGAGAGAGAGAGAGAGAGAGAGAGAGAGAGAGAGAGAGAGAGAGAGAGAGAGAGAGAGAGAGGCATGCGTCTAAGAAAGGAATACTCTAGAGTTTATGATTTCTCTGCTGTAATTCATGGAATGCTGTGACAAGCGTCACATTACACTAAAAAAGGGAAACACCTAAATTCAATGCTAAATTTATAAATTCCTAGCCATTGCTAAATTCCCAGTTAAATTCCTAAATTCTTGGCTCAAAGAAAATGGTAACGCATGCAAGAGAATCACTAGATGTTGCTGATAGACATTACAGTGTTCTTATATAACCAGCCGGCTAACCAAAGTAGAAAGGTGCTTGTGCTGACTAACTGAATCACTTATTTCGAATAATAAAAAGCGGCGTATACTACTGTTGACAAAAAAAAAGAATGCCAGAGAGACAGAGAGAGAGAGAGAGAGAGAGAGAGAGAGAGAGAGAGAGAGAGAGAGAGAGAGAGAGAATATCTAATATCTTTATATATATGTATATATATATATTATATATATATATATATTATATATATATATATTATATTATGTATATTTATATATATATATATATATATGCATTATGTATAAATATGTTACATATGCGTGCAAATATACATACATGCAGATATAAACATACATACATGCAGATATATATATATATATATATATATATATATATATATATATATATATATATATCTGCATATATGTATATTTACACGCATATATATATTTATATATATATGTATGTATGTAGATATATATATATATATATATATATATATATATATATATATATATATATATATATATATATATATATATATATATATATTAGGTTCTTGAGACAGACATTTTATGAAGTCTAAAGCCTTCAGTGTAATTCATTGCAATTCATTTTTGTAAGACATTCCACACCTCAAATGTAAGTTTATTTCTTCTCCTAACCACTAGAAACGCTTGCAAAACAAGACTGTCGAAAAGCACCAATCAAAAGCCATCAACCTCCAATGCTGAACATGACTATAAATGGAAATGAAGTTAAGCTACAGAGGGCGTTGCTGTATGGAATAAAAAGAGCACCTTAAATATTTTCTTCATCTTTTACCATAATTAGGTCCCAGGAATTTTATAACTACAACCCCATCTATACGGTATATATAGTTATAAAATCCAACTTTGAATCACATGGAAAGGCTCGATACAACAATGTTAGTCGAGTCGTCCAGTTAACAATGAAAATATAATATAAGAGAGGATAAAGACGGCCAGTTCCCAAATTAGAGCTGTGATCAAGGTACCTCCAACCTGCTTACTTATGTAGAGGGTCACTTTTGAGAGAGGCTGGCCCTGGATTGAATGACAGCTAGTGTAGACGTGGAGTTTATTTCCAGGAGGTAAAAGTTGTTACAACAGAAAATATATATGGTAAGTTTTGCATTTTTTACCTTGGTCATCCATGACGGACATTTAGTTCAATTTCGTACTTGATAATTCCAATACTGTATACCTAGCTAGACATTAATGGTACTCTCGTTACAATGACTCCATTTTAGCATGTTTTCACTGGAATCAAAAGGTTAGGCTGAATAACAACGTACATAAAAAAAAGTAGCTTATCATGACAAATATCACAACTCCGTATTCTATTACAAATTCTTCGATGTAACATTTCCCGTGTCGTAAATGTAACAAGAAGCGAAGATTAAATCAAAATATAATCTAAAAATGTTAAGAAACAATTTGACAAAAGGAATTTTAACTTCAAGTTTCTGCTTAACTAAAAAATTAAGAAGTGCCATCACAATACACAAATTATGATGCCGATAAAATTATTTGCTTCCCAAGAAAACAAATGGCAGTGACCTCCGTGATATATCGGTAAAGCAAGGATATTCATCTCCATACTGCAAAAGGGACCTGTATAACAAAGAAATAAAAACCTCACTTCCCATTTTTTTGAGAAGAATAAAAACTATTCACTGAAGGCAAATATAAATAAAACTGAAAACCCTGGTGACAGTCTGCAGAACAACGGGTTTCTGACGTAAATCTGTCTGTACGTCCGTTACCCGACCCCCGCGACTCCAAAACGAATTGCGTATAGAGATAACATTTCTAGTTACACACATTATATATATACAAATTTTTTATTAATATTCCTTTTAGTGTGTTACTATAGAAAATCATTGTCATTTTAAAATCTTTTAATATACATATATATAATATATATATATATATATATATATATATATATATATATATATATATATATATATATTTATATATATATATATATATATATATATATATATATATATATATATATATATATATATATATATATATATATATATATATATATATATATATATACTGTATATATATTACAAACACACAAGGCTAAATCAATTTCTTATAGAAATAAATACTTCTTTAATAGCCCTTTTGTCTCCTTGTCTCTGCCTTAAAAATAAAAATCGCCCTCTGGTACAACCTTGTTAATCAGTCATGAGAAATCTTTAAAAATTGCAATTTTCCCCCTTTCACTGACAACGGAAAACCTCAACCCTACTAAACCATCGGCAAATTTCTCGTTCTCTTCGCATTCCCGAGCGTCAAACCTAATCCAGTTCCCGTAATTCATAGGAGAAAGTACGCTTGATAACCCCGAAGGATTTCACGATCGGTCCCTTTTAATTACAGTCTCCGTATCAGACTGATTGATCGATAATTTGTAGAAAATCGCTCTCTTATGCTGTTCGCTGAATGAAACTTTCAAAGCGCCTGTGATACCGTACATAAAAAAATGATACCATTTTGCGTTGCTGGTCCAATGTCCTCAATAGAAGTGTTCTTTATTTTTCTTCTTAATATTAGTTGAAAGCTTTTTATTAAATAAGCATTACGATATTCCTTTTGTTCCATACACACGTGAAGTTAAAAGTTAAACCCGTCAAGTCAATCATTGCATTTTCTGTTATCTTATCCAAGAGCGATCTGTCTTTCTGTGTCTGTCTCTGCGACACATGTAAACTGAAACATGAAACAAACTTGCATCTTCCAGATCTATTCTGACATTATTTCCTTTTAATAATAATAATGAAGGTGATTAATAGCTCTCCTAGGGCTGGCCCGATGGATTAGACTTATTTTACGTGGCTAAGAACCAACTGGTTACCTAGCAACGGGGCCTACAGCTTATTGTGGAATCCCAACCACATTATAACAAGAAATGAATTTCTATCACCAGAAATAAATTCCTCTAATTTTTCATTGGCCGGTCGGAGGCTCGAACTAAGAAACAAAGTTTATAGCGAACTACGAAATCTAAAGACATCAGTTTGAATCATTCCAATAAGCCTTTTTAAATGATAGTTGTGGAGAGCA